>NC_136976.1:41356930-41506930 GCF_032717465.1 Coenobita brevimanus
GATATTTTTGTCGCTTTGCAGTTTACTCCCCGTAATTCAGTGGTATATTCAGACAACACTACGGCTCTACATCCCTGACACAGCAATCCTTTATGAACTTCCTATTCTAGAGCAACGCATTCGGTACAATTCGCTATTCAATATGGAGAGATGGCAATTTTATGCTAAGCTGTGGTAGACGAATTATATTCATCTTACTAAGCTGACGAGAAAGCTGCTCCTTCCAGGAAGGACGACTTGAATGGGGGATCGTGAAAGGTGATGGGAAAAAAAAAATAAAGAGCGTTTGAAGGAACTGAAAAAGAAAGGAAAAAATGGAGGATACGAAGAAGGTGGATATGGTATTAATCCCTTCACGAGGATGGTATCGTTCATTCTCGCTGCCACCAGAGGATTTTATATAGCTTGAGAGATCCCCTTCAGGTGTAAAGTGACCTTCGCTTCATGAGCTCCTTCGATACGATGCCTCCTTTTATGTTTTACTATTGATACTCCAAAGGACACCACAATGAGCAGTAGGCTTTGGGTACAATGATTTTGATTTATCTTTAATTATCAGTACTAACAGAAAATATTTTTCTGCAAATGGGATGTGTCTCTCAGCACGGGGCTAAACAGACATTTGTTCTAAGTCTGTCCGCTAACAGCAGTCTCTCCTATGCTAAATAAAATTCGCCTGTTGGTAGTAAAAATTGACTGAAGGTCTCATTGTACTGAAGGGGCTAAAATTACCATATGGTATGGCAAAGAAGTAATCTAGTTTCTTCTTGTGTTTTCCTTTTAACCACTTCATCATAAAGACGTCGATTTTACTTATTCTATTGCTGATACCAGCCAGTCAAAACACAGACTGTAGATCAAAATCAAAGGTTCTGCTGTTTAAGTCAATTAGCTCTGATCAGATCTGAAATAAAGCTGATGGAATAAGTTAAGGTTAGCTAAGGATGTAACTATTCAGTTTTCAGAACTAAAAGTAGAATGTCATGGTTACAGAGTAAGGTCAACTTAATAACTATTCATATAATTTGAACCAAACTAGGTGGATGGGTTTAGGGTCAGGTAAAAATGAAAGTCGATTTTGTGAGCAATCAGTCAAAGGTCAAGGGTACAGAGAAGAGCCGAAGATTCGGTTTTAATGCCCTTCCACACAAGTAGAGGGCACCTGTTGCGAACAAACACAGTTCATTGGTTTCGAGGAATTGTGGTGGATCATTGTATGAACAGTAGATCAGAAGCTGGAAAAGTTGATCAAAGCATCATAGCTACATGATTATTTCCAATTTTTTTTTTCATTGCCATGCACCAAAACCACAGGTGCTGACTGATAGTGTGGTCGGACCTAAGACCGATTGCATTTGGCGAGTGTTGCACTCGCTGAGAGGTTCTTTTTATTTTCGTTCTTTGCACTGCGAAAATCTCTCTCTCTCTCTCTCTCTCTCTCTCTCTCTCTCTCTCTCTCTCTCTCTCTCTCTCTCTCTCTCAGCTTAAATGTCAGGACCAACTTGCCTAGCCCCGGGCTCCTACGCTCCTCATGGGGCAACGTAGGATTGGATGATATATATATATATATATATATATATATATATATATTCAACATGTGACATTCCACTGCAGGACATTGGCCTCTCCCAGACGTTTCCACTGATTCCGGTCTTGTGCTATTTCGTTCCGTTTCAGAACCCTTGGATATCTGATGAATATTGTGTCTTCATCTCTTGTTCTTTGTTTTTTGTCTTGGTACTCAGTATGTTGCTTACTTTGTTCATCTGTTGTGTCTTCTACAATTATGGCCCACCCACAGCCATCTCATCTTTTATATTGATTTAATTATATCTTCTATTCATGTCCGTTTCCTAATCCAGGTTGATTCATTCCAATCTGTTAAAGTGATTCCCAGCATCAGTCTTTTCTTACCTCTCTGGACACTTAACTTTTTTTTTTTTTCCAGCGGTTCGGTCATTGTCTATGTCTCTGAATCGTAAGTCATTACAAGGAGAAGGCAGTGATTCAAAAATTTTCGCCTCAAACACAATAGTAAATTGTCTTTGAATATGCTATAATGTCCACCAAACACGCCCTAACCCAGCTTCATATGTCTACTTATTTCAGGTTCAAATGACGGATTATTCTCTACAAGTCGTCCCAGGCATACAGTATTCATCAACTAATTCTAAAACTTCATCTTGGATTCTTATTATTGCAATTTGAGTCTGGTTATTAAACATGACATGTCTTTTTCTTATTCAACTTCAATCCTGCTTAAAGGCCTTCTCTGTTTAAGTCTTCCACCAGCACATACAAATATATACATGTGTGTGTGTGTGTGTGTGTGTGTGTGTGTGTGTGTGTGTTCCCATTATATCCCATGAACGGCTTGAGCTCTCAACATGAAACCTTCAGGGTATCAAGCTATGGCCAAAATTTTGGACTAGTTCGAAAATGGGCAGCAGGAGTCAAGGTCACCAAAATTGCTGCCAGAGTTCAACTAGTTTTTATCGCCCGCCTTTACCATCATTATATATCATGAACCAGCTTGTGCTATCAGCATGAAACCTTCAGGATATCAAGATATTGCCAAAATCTTCCGATCCCCCCCCCCACAGGGATGGTGCCACCCATGTCCCCTCCTCCCTGCTGCCCAAGGTTAAGGGGCGGCCCCCCCAGGGGGGTCGGAGAGGTTCCACCCCCATGGAGGAGCCAGACCCGCCGGGGAGGAAACTCAAAATCGCACCATAAAGAAAGAAATAAAGGTCACATTAAGAAAAACTAAATAAAGGACAGAGACAAAAGAAACAAATAAAGAACTGGTAAAAAAGGCAGAAAAATTTAAAAGTCTGATATATTGGAAAATATGAGAGGACAAAGCTGTAAAAATTATGAAAATGTTACAAAGAAAAGACAGTTAGACATGAAAAGCTGAGGGACACATGAATACTCGGCTGGACACACACACACACACACACACACACACACACACACACACACACACACACACACACACACACACACACACACACACACACAAAGAAAAGAGAAGAATAAAGAAAAAGAAGACACTAACAGAAAAATTGTTGGTGAAAGAAAAGTCGATGATCTGAAGAAGAGTAGATGAAGAAGGGAAGATAAAGTAGAATATGTGGGAATGAGTAGATGAACTGAGAGGTAAATGAGGAAGGTAGATGATGTGAAAGTCAAATGAAACGCACCTGAAAACGAATTATGAGAAAGAACAAAAAAAGGAACAATGGTTGACAAAAGGGATGGAAGAAAAACAAACAGGTGAAGAAGAGCAGAACAAGAAGGGCAGATAAAGGGGGACTGATGAAGAAAGGTAAGTAGAGAAAGACCGGTAAAGAAATGTATATAAAGAAAAGTAGATGAAGAATGGTAGATATAGAAGCGTTGATAAAGAAGGGTAGATGAAGAAGCAAACTTAAGAAAGGTAGACGAAGAGCAGATGAAGAAAGGTAGATGAAGAGGGTAGACGAAGACATAAGCCCCCCGTCCCCCAGGAAACCCCCTCGAGGCTGGCCATCAAAGCGTTGGCCTCCGAAAAAATGTGATCCTCTGAGGGTATGTGTGTGTGTGTGTGTGTGTGTGTGTGTGTGTGTGTGTGTGTGTGTGTGGGCCCCTCTCCTTCCTCCATCACCATCTCTCGTCCCCCCTTCCACACTCCTCACTTACTCCTCCCTCTTCCATTGTTTCTTATCCCCTTCCTCTCCCATTATCTCCTCCCTATGCCCCCACACACTCACTCCATAACCACTTCAGTATAAGGAAGTCATTTTTTTATATATTCTTGTTCCATTCAGACGGTTTTACTCAGCCTAGGAGAGGAGTCTAGTAGTGAAAGGTTAGGGTTGACTGTATCTGTCTCCTCAATACTCGAAATGTCCCCCGCAAAATACATAAAATCGTCTGAACATCTCAAGAGTACCGGTATAATTTAAAACGTGTTCTGGTACTGGAGGAATTAGCATACTTCCGATTCCTTTATTCCAGTGACGTATTTTTATTGCTTTTGTCTCCGTTAGATGATTATTTTTTACTGAAGAGATATTTCGGACTGGAGGGAACACATATAGCCTACACCTATCCGTTCATTACTAAGGTACTGTAATAAGCTGCAAGAAGGAAGGCTTTGTGGGGTGATTCTGTGATGAGCGAAGGGAGGGAGAGGGAAGAGAAGGAAATAGGAAACAGGAAGAAAGGATTGAAAAGAGATCCAGAAGAACGAAGAGATGGAAGGAGGCAAAAGAAGGAAGCAGGATAAAGCAAAGGAGGTAGGATAATGGAAGTAAAGATGGGAGAGATTGCACAAGAATAATGGAAAGGAGTGAAGAAAACAGAGAAGTAAGGGGATGGTAGTCGAGAATGAGAAAAATGTGAACTTGATAAAGGAAAGACAGAAATAAAGAATGGAAAGAATGTACGAGGATAAAGCAAAATGGAGGTAATGATGAAGTATAAGGGCTGTAGTAAAGACTGAGAAGCATGTGTCGCGAAAAAGAAAGGTAATGAAGGAAATAAAGAAGTAGGAGGATGGAAGTGAATAAGAAGAAGAATGTAACACGATACAAGACAGGTAAGAAATGAAGAAGCGGGAGGATGAAAGCAGAGAGTGGAAATAACGGAACACGATAACGGGAAAGACTGGAAGAAACTAAAAAGGTCGTAACATGGAAGCAAAGACCTAAGGAAGTTTGAAATGGTGAATGTGTAGGAGGAATAAGGATAAAGGGAGAGAAGGAGGGAAGTAAAAGAAACAATCCTTGAAAATAGATAATGAAGAGAAGGAGGAGGATGGTAGTACAGAATGAGACGGACCTAGATGAATGATGGAAAAGAGGGAAAGCAGGGAGAAAATGAAATGTACTAGACGAAGGATAAGACAAGAAGGATAATGTGAAGGAAGTAAATAGCAAGAGGGAACCAGAAGACAAAATTAAAGGTTGTCAACATTCACAAGGGAATGCAAGATGGTCTCCACGCATTTGCGCACATAATCCCGTGCATATTTACGTGATGCATAAGGACCATACAAGAACATAAGTTTTTCAGATTTGTGTTTCTTATGGTCTGACTTATGATGCCATAAATCCCTTTCAACGCGTAATAAATGGATAGATAAATAAATAAATAAACGTTGGGAGTATTGACCCTGAAGACAAGTAAGCCAAATTTGAAATAAACTGATGAGAAATTAGGAAATGGCACCAAGGTGGAGAATAATTGAAAATTAGTAGTAGGAAAAGGAGGAAAGAAAGTGAGGGAATACAGTACCAGTGAAGGAAAAGGAAAGTGGGAGAATGGAAGGAAGTATGAATAATGAGGCAAGGAATAGAAAAGAAGGGAGGGAACAAGGAAGGAAGAAAAGAGGGAAGTTATATGAGGGTAATGATTGAGAGGGAAGTTAAGCAATAAAGGGAAGGAAGGAAGGCTGACGCAGGAGTAAATGGTGTGAAACAACGAGAAAGGTGAAAGGAAATAAAGAAAGAAGGCGGGGAAACGAACTGAAAGTGGAAAAAAGGAAATAAAGTAGGAGGATGAAAGGAAAAAAGGTTATAAATGAGTGGTTGAAGGGAAGGAAACTGAAGAAAAATACACCATGAATATGGAGGTAAGGAAAGGACCAATTGCTTATGGGCCGAAAATATGGCCTTACCTGTGACGTTAACCTTCGACCGATTGCTCTCAAAATCGACAAACTACATTCCTGTCCAGCTATTCCATCAATTTTGGTCCAAATCAAATCAAAACTGCTTAAGTTGACCTTGCCCTGTAACGTCGAGTCTTGGCTCTCCCTGTGACCTTGACATTTGACTGTTCCCAAAATCGAGTTCCTTTATCCCTGCCTTATTCTGAACCTTTCCACAAAATTTGGTACAGATCGAATAAAGGCTTTATAAAATGAGTTTGCCATGTGACCTTCACCACTGACTGACACATATATATATATATATATATATATATATATATATATATATATATATATATATATATATATATATATATATATATATATATATATATATATACATATATACAGTATATATGTACAATATATATATATATATATATATATATATATATATATATATATATATATATATACAGTATATATATGTATATACATATATACGGTATATATATATATATATATATATATATATATATATATATATATATATATACACACACAGTAGATCAGCTCACTGGCTAGTTCTCAACCCTTCCATTAGGTTTGGTCGAAGTCAGATCAAAATTGTTTTAGTTTCTCTGTCAAACTTTGCCCTGTTCTGCGACCTTGATCTTTGATTTTTCTCCTCATCGAACATCTCCGTTCATGCATTACTCTCAGCTATTTCACCAAGTTTGGTTTATATCGGATGATAGCTAATTTAAGTTGACCTTGCGTGGCTCAATCGGTAGAGAGTTGGCCTGCAGTTCTAACGGACCCAGGTTCAAATCCCGGCTGGGGCAGGGAACAGTTTAAGGATTTGAATTTCATTAAATAAGGCTTTATTGATCTACCAGAAGACCCGCCGACATGTAAAAGTACCCCCGCTAATACGAATACACTAGTCCTGTATGAGACAGCCCTAGCATGTATTCAATATGGACGGTGGGTGTCAGCGCCGAAGTGGTGACATGTAGAGGTGTATGGTATGTAGGAGGACTGTTGGGCCTTGATAACAGGCTGTGAAGCCTATGCCCAGAGTCGGACACAAAAAAAAAAAAAAAAAAAAGATCAGAATTTACCTAGCCCTGTGACTTTGGCCTAAGGCTTGTAAAACCCTCGGCTGTCCCTCTACCCCTTCACCAAATATGGTTAGTATCTGAAAAAATCTGTTTGAGTTATTTTGCTCACACACACACACACACGCACACACACACACACACACACACACACACACACACACACACACACACACACACACACACACACACACACACACGTTGAACAAAGCATAACATCTGCTTTCTCTTCCAGAGCGCGGATGTATATAAGCCAGTAGGCTTAATGCCTATTGACTGTATGAGGGTCAAGGCTGCCAATCAGTTTTTGCTAAGCCACAATCTTCACCTAGAATATAACCAACTTAATGAACTGAAGGAATTAATAGGAAGAACGTACACAAGGGTGATGATGAGAAGGAAATGAAGTAGAGGACAGGATCCTCCTGCGGTTGGGTCGGTGGGGTGAGTGCCTGCGAATCCCCCTGGCCTGTGTTCATTTCACATCGGAGGCGTACATTTATGAGGGCGGGGTAGTATGTCCTCTCATATATTCATATTTGTCTGTAGTCTGTCGAGATTCCTTAGATGCAGAGACTATACACACTTTCCCTCAGAAATAAAGCCACAACAACACAGTATTTACGTGCACTACTCACCCCTCAGTCAAAAGCTTTCCACATTTCCACCCAAGCATGAAGCACTGAATGGGAGCGGATCACATCTCACCTACTGAAAAGAGGTGTTACAGAGCCCTACGGATCAGCTGCCCTTCAAGATCCGTCTACGCAGGATGAGTGGATCCTGCGTACGCCGTCTTGAACATGTGAAATAAAGATCCCCGCCAATGTTAGACGTGGGCAAGTTGGCTGTTACAATACATACATGATCGAGACAACTCTAGTATTCTATTTCAACTACCGCCACCCGATTTTACTTAGCTGAGACAGTATAGAAGTCTGAGAGTGTTCATACCGGTACTACTAACCTTCTCATAGTCGGGACAACTCTAGTGATTTATTCCAGCTAAGGTAAGACTATAATATTTTTGGAGGTGATTCCCAGAAGCCTGAGTGCTAATCCCTTCAATACGGTGACGTCTTTTGTGCTGTAATCTTGCTGTCTCCAGACCGTTTTACTAAACTTTGGAGATCCCTTTTGTACTGGAGGTATTAGATACAGCCTTCACTAATCCCGTCACTAACAGGGGCATTATTTTACACCGTCTAATGGCAGCAAGAATACAAGGAAAGTCACTATACTGAACTTGATAAAAACTCATTAAAAAAATATTGAAGTTGGTCCCATCTGTGTCCTGTATAGAATTGGGAGTCGAACCTTACCCTGTCCCCATCCCTGCCCTGATTTGTATCGCTGTTTCTATCCCTATTTATAACCCTATTCTTATTTCTGATTCTATCCCTATACCTACTAATATCCTATTTGTAGCCCTATTCCCATTCTTTTTCCTATCCCTATTCCACTCCCTATCCCTGTCCCTATTTTCATGCCTGTTCCTATCCCTGTCCCTATTCCTATCCCTAATCCTATCCCAAACCCTATTCCAATCCTTATCCCCATCCCTATTCCGATCCTCTATCCCTATCCACGCCAGTAACCCTATTCCTGTTCCTGTCCCTATCCCTATCACTATCCGAAACCCTATCCTTATAACCTATCCCTGTCTCTATACATAACCCTATACCCATCCTTATCCCTATCCTGATCCGTAACAATATTCCTATCCTTATCCTTATTCGTAACTCAAGCACTATCCCTATCCCTCTCCCTATTTTTAGCCCTTTCCCTATCCCTATATCTGTCCCTACCGCTATTCCTCTTACAATCCCTATCTTTATCCCTGCATCTCTCCCCATCCTCATACCTATCACTATCCGTAGGTGGAGGGATAGAGTGGAGATGTATATGAGAGAGAGGTGTGAGCTGGGAGCGGAGCAGTGAAATGGCGGGGAACAGGGGACATGGAGGCGATTTGTTTGTGGCCACCCCTTACACGATTAAGGGGTCTGGCAATAGATAGACAGACCATCCCTACCTTTAATCCTATTCGTGTTCTAAAATCCGAACCCTATTCCTACAGGCTAACCCGATCTCGACCCCTATTCTTCTCAATATCCCGATCTGGATCCGTTCCCTTGTCCGATCTCGATCCCCCTCCCACCCCCTGTCACTATCCCAATCCCTATCCCTATCCCAATCACTCTCTCTCTCTCTCTCTCTCTCTCTCTGCGAAATATAGCAATATAGGAAAAAAGTTCAATGCTTTTAATTTCAGCTTCCCCGTGCACTCTATGGAGCAATACATATTTCTGTTTCGTATGGCTTCTTCCATATGGACCAGTCGGTTTTAATTAAAAAGTGTGCGGAAAATAATATCGCTAAAATATTAACCTAATCGTGAAAGCAATATTCGGAATTGAAAACCACTATCAGTTAAGCATTATCACTCAAAATTTCCTGCTTGGCCTCCGTGTCCCTTTGTCAATTCCTTTTAACACGAGCAAACGAGATTGAACCTGAAGCACCGACACTCTGCTTCAATTACAAAACTGGGTCACCTTCTCATTGTAAATTGATTGTGTGCGACGAATACGATGGCGGCCATATTTTTGTTGACGCGAAATTGGTATTGATCGATATTGTTTACTGCTCCTGCGTGGTTTAAAGCTGCCGCGTTCAGTAATATGTCGTTTTTATGTTTTGGGTACGAATTTTGGTATCAGGATCTCGGTTATGTATGTCCGTAGCTATTTCAGTTCGATGTGGTATTTATTTTGATTTTATCTTGCTCTCTCTGGATTGTTTAATTCAGCTTAGGATAGGATGTCTAAATTATAGGGGTAATCTAAAGGCTTTATTAACTCTTTTATTCGAAATCTTAAATACTTTCAACTGAATGTCGTACGTAACTTTAATTCTCAGACTGTCCTCTTATGGTTTTTGTCCATCTGTTCGTGTCTTTATCTCTAGTTTCCTTTTTGGTTGTGCTAGGCTGCTGCTGAAGACGATCACTATTCTTCCTCTGAGCATGTCAACATTGGCGTTCCTCTGGGTTCTGTCCTTTCATCAGCTCTCTTCTACCTATTCATCAATGTTATCAAAGGCTAATTTCGCTCCGTATCCATCCCCATGCTGTTACGCTCAAAACTCCACCCTTCACTTCTCCACTACTTTCTGAAAGTACCCAACACAACAGTTACGATACTTCAACAATCACGACAATCACGGGATGAGATTATGGCATACCTGATTTCTGATTTGTCTGTTATTTATGACTGCGAAAAAAAAGGATTTTTTTTTTTTTTCCGCTCATTCATCACATTTCGATTCATCCATCTTCTAACTCTAACTCATTTTTTTTTCTTCACAAGAAAAGCCCATAATTGTGTTCTACCAACAGACAACCCAGTCCTTCATCACCTGTCAATATTCTTGGGACTTTTTTTTTTTTTTCTCTCAGAGACCATCATGGCAAGATCACCGCTCTCCTTCCTAATCGGCTTCCTAGAGACTGTGTGTCGGACAGTCGCTGTACTTTATAATTATGATTTTGCGTAGCTGTTGACTCTGTACAGGGGCCGTGTTCCCCCTTGTGTAGAATACTGTTTTCATGTCCCAATGGAGAGGAGGAGGCACTACATACAGCTCTTCTAAACTGGGTGGAGTTAAAGGCTTTTCGACTTATCAACTTCCCTCCTCTTACTGACACCTCTTAGACACTTAACAACATTTCATCTTCCTCCCTTTGCCGCCACCATATCAATAATTACGCCTTATCTGAAATGTCTGCTTGCATCCTTCCTTCATTTCGGCGGACACACAACACTAGTCTAGCAATGCAATCCCACTCCATTTCTGGCCAATATTAAAGCAAGAGCAAGCTAATTATCTCAGTCCCTTATACGTATATGCAACTGGACACCTCTGAAATTGTCATTCCTATTTTTTATTTCCCACTGCTTATGTCCTCCAGTCTTTAAGTGCAGTGTGATCAGGCATTTCGAACTGAACGAATCATGATTTTTGCTCTCTCTTGTTCATTTCTTCTAGGTTTCCAGTTTTTGGTTCTTCAGTTTTTTACATTAAAAAGTAGGTTTCTCAAGATAAATAAAATCTTCTGGCAGGTGTTAGAATGACTCATAAAAATGCGTCATCTGAATAAAGGGATTAATCATAATGGTAAAAGTATGAGTAATGTGTGTGTGTGCGTGTGTGTGTGTGTGGAGAGAGAGAGAGAGAGAGAGAGAGAGAGAAATAGGTCATAGATTAATCAACAATAAGAGCCGCATATCGCCTGAGTAACTAGAATAACCAAGCTGTTTATTACCGGACCCTTGAAAGCTCTGGGGGCTAAAAAGGAACAAGAAGGGCCAAAGACAACCCTAAAGAAGCAATTTTATGTATTTAATACGTATTCATAAAGAATGTTGGGGAATTTATTAAAATTCTAACTTAAGACTCTTTGCGAATGTAATTAAATCCTTGAGAAACATCACCTAACATTCAGTTGGACACAGGGAAGATTGCTGGAGCCTCCCTGGGGCCCCACTCTAGTCCAGTTCTCTCCTAGCAGAAGGAGTGATTCTCCTTGTTAAAATGAGTGACTCAGAAACTAATGCAATAGTGGACCTGTCCCTGCTAGCAAAAGGGGCCAAAGGTTAGCCACATGACTAAGATTTCGTCTTCTTATTTTTATTGCAGCTTGTTTACACAAAGCCTCCACAAACATCTTCGATGACGTGCTTTATTTTTTTGTTCTTGCCATGTTCAAATGAAACTCATTCTCCCTGGGTGAGCGCCCCTGTACTGAAAGTGATCAAGGAGGCTGTACCTAATTCCTCCAGTTGGAATAATATTTCCAAAGTAATTTTTCTGAACAAGAATAAGAAAAAAACGTCATTAGACTGAACTAGTTAAACCGTTCAGTATTAACAGTTCGAAACTGACTAAAATCGTTTCTTCCTTGGCAAGAATCAGATAAGAAATGGGTCACGTACTGAAAGGGTTAATAACTGGACACAAAGATTTTCATACTGATGACGTCACTTCTATTTCGTTCTTGTTGTCTCAAGACGATTCTCTTTATTTTCTTTAACTTAGGAGAGCACGCTACGAGTGAAAAGTTATTGGAGGCTGTATACAACTCTTTTCAGTTCCAAAAAGCCTCTGCTTAGCTGAATAAAATAGTCCAGTGATAGCACGAAGGCAGTAAAAACTATGTCCTCGTAATGAAGCGGTTAGTCTTTCATTAACCCTGTCATTACAACAAATCCACCATAATCTCTTGGGCTTTCACCAGCCGAGGTTTTTGATGAGTCTTGCAGTGGTTCCTCATAATATCAAACAACCATGTTGCTGACTTTTCTACAGCGATGACACTATTATATATTGCTTTCACTACAGACAAATTTTATTCAGATCTGGAAGGAGCTTTGGAAATCAAGGGAATGAGAAAAAGAACTCTGGGCCTCTTCAGTCTGATGTGTTTTTCGCTGGTCAGGGTCAGTTTATAGCAAAGAAATCAAGTTAAGGCGTTTCTGAGCAGATGTCATATGGTCATTTTCATACTAGTCACGTGTGCTTTTTCTAAATATATCCCTTACTATTTTGTGTTGCTTTCCCCCATCAAAAACGAAAATCAAAATGGCCACAGAAAAATAGAATCTAAATGGGACAGAAACATGATCTTACACTTTTGTTACATTTATATTAAGAAATGTAATGGAAATATTCAGAAAAGTGTATAAAAAATTACATACTGATAAAACATTCCAGCAATGGCTAATGTTAAAATTACTACCAAAATACATTAGAATGTGTCTGTGAGGAACGCACTGACTTCTCAGCTGTCCATAACATTCATTGGTAGCAGAGAACGTTATTACACCATATTTGCATTGCCATACCGATCCTCCGTAAAAGATGGCAAACATATGCATATTCATTACTTACTGGGTGATGAATACTGCCCTTCGCTATCACTAGTCATATTTTCAGGGAAAGTTAGACGGATTGTATTTTGTTATTTAAAAACATAGAGAAGATTACAGATTTTCCTCTTAACGTTGCCAACGTACAGGTTTTCAAAGCATCGGTATGCCATAAAAACCATCACCATCATTATCATCATCATTAGTCCCATCTTAGATTCGGAATGAGGTACGTTCCAGAACAGATAGCAGGTTAAATATGAGAACTGCCAACATCATGCTCCCGATAGATAAGCCACACAGTCATTCACACACCACTCAAGCTTTCAAAAGGACGATAGCATCTTACTGATGTATATTATTGCTTCTTCAAGACATCCTTATTCAGCTTAAGCAAACCCTCTCTTACTGTGCTAAACTTATGATTCCAAGGTTAAGAAAAGTTCTAGGTGGTTGCAGGAATTAAATAATGAATACATCCGTCACAAGAGAGTGATTAATTCCTACACTAAATGACGCCTAATTTATCTTAATTTTGTTATCGTCAGACGATTTCATTTTAACTAGGAGACACATTTGGGAGTACAGGGGTTAGATACAGCTTTCAATAATCCCCTTACAGTCAGTCGTCTTCCCTAAGTTGAAACATAAATCATCTTTAGGCAGCAAGAATAGAACATAAAAGGCGTCCTAGGTTGTTATTACAAAAAGTCTTTAAGTACGATTGGATTTTTATTTTATTTTATTAGAATACCTGAAGACGATCCTGATTAGCTTAAGAGAATTTCAAATCGAGGTTAGATGCAACCTTAGCCAGTCCCTTCACTACCGTAGCTCAGGTGAATAAAACAGTTGCTTAAAATTGTCTCTGATAGTCCGTTCGGTAAGATGACGTTCCATATTAGTTTACTTTTGTGATCACAAGAAGAAGAATTATTTTTAGGTATGACTTCTCGAAATAAAATGATTAAAGTCAAGCGCTTTCAGGGACGGCTCGGCGGTAAAAATAATGAATAGTTCAAATAAATATAGGAAAAATAGATATGCACCAAAATAAAGCAGAGAAACAGAAATGAAAGTTGAAGTAAAAATAGCAATTAACAGAAAAACTACAAATGAATAAATATGAAATGAAAATAAAAATAAAAATATGAACACAGAATGTGCAGAAACTTGTACACATTTTTCCTTTTCAGCTCGTGTGTGTCTGTTATTTCTTTTTGTTCAGCTAAGGAGAGAATTTTCCAAGCAGAAGAGAGTCTGATGTTTCCTTCATTATCGCTTCCACTTCGAGAGATGTTTCTGATGCTGAATAAAAGGGTGTGGCTGTAGTTGGAATATAACAGATATGGTGTTATTGTTGTGTGGGATAACTGGGATAAAGATTCGTCCTGCCTTTGGGGTGGGAGACTCTGCAGCGCCTCTTCCTTGGCAAAGCGCCTTTAAATCACACCAGAATTTTCTACTGCATATACTCCTTTTACCCTACTTTGGCGTAAAATTACCATCTCTCCTTCTCGACTGCTGAGTTATACCACAATATTTTCACTAGGATGTGATGATAGTCACAAAGAAGTGCAATGAAGAGGATCCAGAACCGTAGTAGGCCTATTATATTTTTCTGTCACCAACTTACAAGACTTACAGCTTCAAAGGGAAAAATCTGGTTCAGTTTAAAATGAAAGAACTTGCCAGTATAACAACAACAACAATAATAATAATAATAATAATGATAATAATAATAATGATAACAATAATAATCATAATAATAATAATAATAATAATAATAATAACAATAATAATAATAATAATAATAATAATAATAATAATAATAATAATAATAATAATAATATTTTAATAACGATAAAGTTCGGCCCAGTAACGTACACCGTGATATGAACAACATCGAACTCGTATACTTGCCCACCCAAATGATATCTTCTGACCACAGCCGGAACAGAATACCATAGTTGTCCCTTTGTTACGGTATTAACACGCTCAGGTCCTCATACTCACTATCAATTGAATAGAAACGTCTGGCGTAAGCTGGAATAGAGCATAAATACTGTCCTGCGTATGGGAGTATTACAGTGAGATTTGCTTAACATTTTCAGTGTGACGATGCTCTGACTGTTGTCTTCTTATTGTCTCCAGACGAGTTTATTCAACTTAAGAGAGACCTTCTGAAACGAAGGATTTGGATATAGCCTTTATTAACACCTTAAATACATGTGGTCTCGCATAGGTTGCATCAGATCATGCATTTGGTAATAAAGCTAAGAGATGAAAGGCGCCATGATTATCAAGGAATAATAATAAACCGCTAAGAGAAAGGTCTTACAAAAACCTCAACCCTCACAGCCCAAGAACGTCTTTTTTTTTTATTTTGTTACTTCTGCTCCCATTCAACTTTTATGTCACCGACTAAAACTCCCTATAGTCAGTTTCTTTTCATGTTTCGAGCATCCGTAACTCATTTTCACGTCAAAGATGGCCAGTTGCAGTCAGCCTGGAGGATAGATTTGACTATTAACCAAGGAGGCTCATTCCTAGGTCATAACTAAGGATCATCAGATTTTATGGCGAGAGTGGCCCAACTCCCTCAGATACACAAACCCAGTATAGAAGTGCAGGGGTCAGTGAAGGCTGCATCCAGTCCTCTGTTAAGTCCTCTATTAAACTGAATGCATCCTGGAGGTGGCACGAAGAATATAAGACATCATCGGGCTGAATGGTTTAATTTTAAATTTTCCCAATGCGGTGACGTCATTTCTAGCTCATTCTAAGTACCAGTAGGTGATTTTACTCGGCTTTGGAGTGAGAGTTAGAAGCAGAGATCTATTTGGCCCTCTTTAGCCCCTAGAACATAACAGGCCATTCGAAAGTTGAGTACAGTCGACTAACAGTAAGAAGACTAAGCCAATAAAATGCATTATCTGAGCCAAGGGGTCACACAGCGGCATTACAATACACAAGATCAGGTCTGCGAGGGCGAGGTCAGTACTAATATCAATATACCCATTCCATTCCCAGTCCTCCCCATCCACCATTCAGATTCGCACTCGCGTCACAAATTTAAACACCAAAACCTCACAACTGAACTCTCTACAGAAGCTTATTCACACACACTAAATCACAGTAAAAACAACCACAACAACCACACGCATACTCGATATTACACACACACACACACACACACACACACACACACACACACACACACACACACTAAATCACAGTAAAAATAACCACAACAACCGCACGCATACTCGATATTACACACACACGCAACACACACACACACACACACACACACACGGAAAAAAAGGAAAAAGGAAAAATTCGACCAGCCAAAATCGAAAAGTGTTCATAGAGTAAAAAATATATATATATGATGCTGAGAGGAATATATTGGAGGGTGAACTCATCAGCAAAGTGAGAGACGGGCTCATGTTTTCGTCCGTGGTCTTCTTTTTTTCGGCTTTTTTTTTTCGGTCATATATATTTTTTCTATTGTTCAATCATCCGTTTTGATTGTCTGATAGTCCGGTTTTTCCTGCCAATTCAACTCATTCTCTCTCTCTCTCTCTCTCTCTCTTTGTGTGTGTAATTCACCGGGTCTGTCAGGATCACTTGATGGTCGTGATGGTTAGCTTTTACCCTCCCGGAAGGGAGCTGAGAGCTCATATAGTCCGATCGAAGGGCAAGGCTGTGACCTTCACACACGCACACACCCGTCCCCTTGCTCAAGGGGGACAGTAACCACCCATTTCGTCAGTGAAATTTTTCGCAACCTGAGCGAGGCGCGAACTCCCGCCCATCAGTTGGCAAGCGGGAACGTTACCACTGCACCAGTGTGTGTGTGTGTGTGTGTGTGTGTGTGTGTAACATTCGACTACATATAGATTTTCATATTACTGTGGTGATGCAAAAATGATTGTAAAAATGTGAAAACTATAGACTGACTGCTTGATAGAAATAAGTGTGTGTTATGTCACCATGGTTATATAACTCACTCATGATCAGTCTCTATCTCATTTATTATGCCAGCTAATCTAAACGAATATATTCGGGTAATATTAATAACAGGATTCTTAGTGTTAAAGGTTGCAGCATTAAACCTCCCATGTTCGAGACCACTCTTGTATTCTGTTCCAGCTAGCACCAGACAGTTATATTTAGCTATGCTTGAGTTATAGGATCCTGAGTGTTAATGTATACTGGACTTATATGAGGTAATGAGAGATGTCAAAGCCAATACATCTAGCAGGAGTGTGGGTAGGGGCAGAGGAAGTAAAGAGTGGGACCTGTATGTATGTACTTCTGCTTTGCTGATGATGCGTTGCCAATAGCAGGTGTGGAGTGGAACCGGCAGAGACAGGTAGTGTGTGTGCGTGTGTGTGTGTGTGTGTGTGTGTGTGTGTGTGTGTGTGTGTGTGTGTGTGTGTGTGTGTGTGTGTGTGTGTGTGTGTGTGTGTCGCTGTCTGTTTGTTTGTATGTGTATGTGTTTGTGTTTATGAGCATATATTGTATGAGTATCAGCGAGTGAGTGAATGTTTGCTTTGTACTTGTGTGTGTGTGTGTGTGTGTGTGTGTGTGTGTGTGTGTGTGTGTGTGTGTGTGTGTGTGTGTGTGTAAGACACTTTAAACACGAATATAGAGAAAAACAATCTGATGATATTTGAAAGAGGACAGGGATGGAATATAGGTTGAGAGTGAATGGCACAAACAAGAAAAAAAGGCATGCTTGTGCACTAGTACTCGTAAATAGGCCGTATTGTGAGCAGAGACGGTAGTATAGAGGATGAACTGAAGAGAAGAAGTACAAGGAAGGGAAACGGCAAGGATGATGAGAGCAGTGACGAGAAGTTGTAATGTAAACGTGGAAGTAATGAAAACAGCCCATGCAAACTATATTATTTCCGACATCAACGTGTAGTGGTGAAATCCTGACGATGCTTTATGGATCTAAAGCAAGAGTAAGGGCTACTGAAACAATATACCTTAAGAAGTGCCTGTAAAGTGACATGGCGGAATAGATGGTTAGGTGGAGGGATTCGAGAAGCTGTGCCGCGGCACAGCAAACCCGTCCTCCTAAGTAATTTTAGTGCTGACATATTAATACAACAGGGTGTCTAGTCAAAGATATCACCTAACAAATTTGGAGTAAATCGGGTAAAAACTGACTACTTTATGCCCATTTTATACTTTAGGCCCGACCCACCCCTCTACCGCTACCTGGGAGGGGTGACTCACTTGATGCAATGAGCCATGTTATAGGATGCAGATTTGAAAGATACACATTTAGGTGTTGGTTTCATGTCGATAAGACGATTTAGAATGGAGTTATGACGAAAAAATGATTTTTACCCGTCCCCGTTTCTGTACATTTTTGGGCCTACAGCCTGGCCCTTGGCCCAATTTGGCTCAAAATTTGATGAGGTGATCAAAAGATCATAGCCCATCATCCCTGTAATTTCATAAAAATCGCATTAGCAGTTTTCGCGTAAAGTTGTTAAATGACAGACAAACAGACAGACAGAAAGACAAGCAGACAAACTGAGTGAAAACAATACCCGTCCCCGAGCTCCTCCGGGGAGGAGACGGGTAAAAAACTCTGAAGTGGTTCGACCAAGTAGAGCGACTGAAGAGTGGAAGACTGAGTATGAGACTTAGGTGAGGTAGCTGGGGGGTGAAGAGGGAGACCGAGAACAAGATTGAGAGACGAGGTGCGTCCCCAGAGAAGAGTAGCTAGTGCGTCGTGTGAAGAGGGGACGTTACTGAATAGGGGTAGAAATGCTTGCAGGTACTTTCGTCAACGCCACTCCTCACAGGATGCAACGTCAGCCAGTAGTGAGGAAGAATTCTTCAGCGCTTCATTGCTGGTCAGTTTCTTCACACTATTTATCCTATTTAATGCTCTCTCTCTCTCTCTCTCTCTCTCTCTCTCTCTCTCTCTCTCTCTCTCATGCACATTCTCACTACAGGCATATACACAAGTATGCATGTACTAGCACGCACAATTACACACACACACACACACACACACACACACACACACACACACACACACACACACACACACACACAGCAAAAAGAGAAATACAGACAAGCGCAAAATACATGCACAAAAACACATACAAAACACAGGAACACACACAAAAACAAACAAAAACGAACACACAGACAAACACATGTGCTCAAACACAAACACACAGAAACTAGCATGCATGAAAACAGTCACAGTCACAAGAACACAAACACGGATGAATAATACACATACACAAGCACACACAAACATGCACACAAGCACAATCATATACCATAACACGCACACAAACTCCCGCACACAGAAACACACGCACACAAGTTCAAAGTTAAAACCGCAAAAAATATGCAACAAAACAGGAACAGTATCACATGGCTGCAAACACAAATATAAACATAGGAGTATATGCACAAATACATGCAGACACAAATACTCACAAAAACACACAAACAGACTCACATGTATACTATCACACACAAACACTCCCACATGCACACAGACATACAAAACACACACGCACACAAACACACACACACGAGGGCGCAAGCACACACATACACATACACAAGCATGCGCGCGCACACACACACACACACACACACACACACACACACACACACATACAGTAAGACGTAAACAAGCACACATAAACACTCTCTCTCTCTCTCTCTCTCTCTCTCTCTCTCTCTCTCTCATTCTCTGATATGCTCAGTCTTTCTCGGTCTCACACTCTCACTCACTCTCACCCATATGAGCACATACACTCACAGCTCAGTACTCTCACTCACTCACTTCCCTCCCCCACCGTCTCTCTCTCTGACATGCACACTCACTCGTACTCACTCACACCCATACACACTCATAACTCACTCATTCACTCACCCCCCCTTTCTCTCTCTCTCTCTCTCTCTCTCTCTCTCTGTGCCCCCCCTCACACACACACACACACACACACACACACACACAATCGACACAGCACCACAGTCAACCCAATCATTCCTCCATGTACCCACTTTGGCGATGAATGATTCGTTCCATCACTGCCTCATCACCAATCCACCACATCCAGGCTTTTCAATCACAGGAAAATTTTTGGACTCCACCCTGACCCATCCCCCAATTCAACTGCACAAAAATGTTTCCAAACGCACAAAAAAATGCATATATATTTACATGGGTTGCCGTGAATACCGACATGATTGCAGTACGATAAAAGATAGAGCCAGTCGCTGTTTGGCTATGGATGCAGCTGATTCCGTTGATGTAAACGGTGTGATTGGGAGAAGTACGTGAGAGAGAGAGAGAGAGAGAGAGAGAGAGAGAGGGCTGAGAATCTTAAAACTTTTAACATTAAGTCTGTCATTACTGCAAACTTTTTTATTCTGTTTTAGCTAGCCTCAGATGGTTTTCTTCAGTTGAGAGTGATCGTTGGTACCCGAGAGTTACTTTCATTCTTGCAAATTTCAGACCATTTTGCGCAGTTTAAGAGACTCTTCGCACTGGAGAGTTGGTTATAGCTTCACTTATCCCTTCACTAGAATAGCCTAACCTAAGATGAATAAAATCGTCAAGCACGTTCGTCGACCGTGGTGGGTAAAATAATGGATGGGATGTGAATGGAACGCTAGTGGGCGGTGGGTCTGGGAAACAAAGCATGTCCTGTAAAATTAATGGTCTTGAGTGCAGTGAAGATATATTTCAAAATATCCTTCAACAGCGAAAGTGACAGGGGAACAAAGAAATGGGCGTCAGAGGAAGAGAAAAAGTAAATGGGGATGATAAACTGAAAATTTTGGCTTGGGTGGGGAGGTGTCATGGGGGTACACGCTGAGAAAATAGATGCAGTATAATTAATGATCTAAGAGCAGTGAACTTAATTTCAGAGGTTTCTCTAGCAACATGGCAAACACATATTTCTCTCATCTGCTTGGTTTTGCGAGGGAAGTAATATACCATTAGAAAATGTTAACTGCTTCAACGGGTTTAAGTGAGAAAAGCGTAGGGGTTGGCAATGCAATGAAGATTTAACGCATGTAGTATGAAAGCGTCTTTTTTTTCGGTATTGTTGTGAAGCCATAGATCAAAGAGTATGATGATGTCTCTTTTATATTATTTTTGTTACGGTTGGACAGTTAATTCCAACTTGAAGGAACTCTGTTGTTGTGCAATGCTAAGAATATGGAAGGGTTCTGTTGGTTATGCACTGCAGATTTTGTGGAAAAGGGGCTTTAAGGTGTTTGGGTCCCCATTATATCATATAGCAAATGTTTTTTTCTGCAATAATTGTAAAGAGTTAATGAATGAAAAATAACAGTACTTGTTTGAAAATTCATATCATGTTAATCTAACCCTACTGATGAAGGTTTGTAGCCTATGTTATGCTTGTAAAACCACTATGATAATGCACCTCTTCCTTAATACTATAAATTTTAAGTACATGATGGGTGTCAATGGGCAATAAAGTTATATGCGTCCAAACTTGAAAGTGTGTTACGTGCCTGTGTGAGCAAACCTGCCAGTGCTATTTAGCTTTCCAACGATGTACATAGATTCGCTATAGATAATTCCCGAGATGATTCAGTTTGGAGCTTTGTTTGAGGGTTTTTGGTCTAAAACAATAAGATGGCGAATTTTAAGAAAAACCACTTACGTAACGTCGATTACTCTCCCACAGAGTTTACAGTGGTGCCTGCTGGTCCACTACTTTCCGAGTTAAGACAGTTTTGATGCTCAGTTTGGTAATTTTAGCTTTCTTTCTGTGAATGCAATGGGGAATTTTGAGAAAAACCACTTAAGTAAAGTCTATTACATTCCCATAAGCTTTCCGACGATGCCCGATGGTCCACTGAAGCTTTAATAGCTTCAGAGATAATTGAGTTTTGGTGCTGTGGTTCTCTGCACTACCGTTGGTTTGATAGTGTTTTCGCTCACTTTGCTTGCCAGAGCAATAAAAGAAAATTTGGGGGGATCCCACTTCCTCAACAAACACTGGATCCACCACTGTACTGTATGTGGTAGGGTGGGGTAAGTTGTGTGAAGGTACATTTTAACTTCACCCGATGAAATATTTTACATTTTGTTTTTGCTGTCTCCAGACGATATTATTCAGCACAGGAGAAGCTTTTCGAACGGCATAAGCTAAATACAGACTTCATTAACCCCTTCATTATTAAGGAGCTCTCCTAAGCCGAATAAAATCATCTCATACTATAGCAATAGAAATATATAAAGTACGTCGTCTGGATGAAGGAGTAAAAAGAAGTGTTGAAAGAAAAGAATGGGGCTGTTTGTGCGTACAGTTGTCGGGGTGAAGATAGTAAGAGGACAGGAATAGGTGAAGGAAGGAGACACAGCACCCGTAAAACACTGTAGCACTGGATTCTGCAAACTGATAAATTAATTAACCATTATCTGCTAACTTCATCGTGGTTGATTGAAAACAACTTGCTCTCCATCATGAAAACTGAGCTGCATAAAAGATTAACACTAGAATGTAGTTCGTCGCACAAGCAAGGATTATGGAAATTAGTGTGGAACCGAAGTACCGTCTTATTTTCTATCAATCGAAATATAGCGAATAAGCTGCAAAATGATGTAAATCCTCACTAAATCAGGAAGGAAAAAGACTGAAGTATTCAGGCGCTTCGGTCAAGTCTGTGGATCGGCATTCCATTCTAACACCGCCCATCCTCCCTCCCTCCTCTCCACTATAGCTTATTTTGCGCGCGTGTGAGCGGGCGCTTGTGTGTGTGTGTGTGTGTGTGTGTGTGTGTGTGTGTGTGTGTGTTTTATGCTGTAATATTTCCACAATTACCCCTGCTTCACTAGTCAGGAAGAACAGAAGATGCAAGTGGAACGAAGGGCCGGATGGGAGGAAGTATAGGTAGCGCAAGTCCTACAACAACTTTGACTCTCTGTCTGTCTGTCTGTCTGTCTGTCTCTCTCTCTCTCTCTCTCTCTCTCTCTCTCTCTCTCTCTCTCTCTCTCTCTCCAAAAATACATAAAGTTTTCATCTAAAATTAGGTAAAATTATTCTATGCCTATCGATTGCGCAAGGGTAAAAAAAAGAAAGAAAGAAAGAAAAAGAAACAGATTACCAAAAAGGGGAGGTATTAAGACTTCTAAGGGAGATACTGTAACTTCCGCCTTCTTCTCCCTCTAACAAAATCCCTACTCAGACTCTACCTTCCTTTGTCTACCTTCCGCCTCTCTCTCCTCTGCCAAGGGAAATCTATTTGGCCCATAGGTCACGAAGAGTAAATATACCCAATTATGGAGGCTCCTAATGGTCAATCAGGTGCCAGGATGAGGTCATATAACCACCTGACCAGCCAGTGTTGACCCGACAAACAGCATGCTCGTGTTATTACCCCGTCTTGGGTCAGCTGAGGTCACGTATGCGGAGGGATAACTTGGTAAAATAAACGTGGTCCAGGTTATCTATCAGTCTATCCTCCAGAGTTCCAAAAAAAGCATAGTGACACGAAGCTACGCTATGTAGTCCAGATATTTGAAGTTAGGGTGACCAGCCGCTTTTCCCTGAGTGGCATCATGTGAGCAAAAAAAAAAAAAAAAAAACTAGCTTTGAATGCCGACGCGCACTGCACCCATCAGGTTGGAACGCCTTAGTCCATTATACCACAGGACGTTCATTTGGTTATAATCATGGTTACCATGCAGCGTAGTAAATGTTGTAGTTTCTTGTCATACTGTGTAGAGTCGCCGTAACACTACACTGAACGAGTGGATGGTCGGCGCGTCACCTACGACATTGTAGAGAAGAAAAAAAAACATTCATTATCGCCATTATCTTTACCACTACCATCGCCACATCCTTTTACATCGCATCACTATCACCATTATTGTCATCACCATTACTATCAACATACCTGTATCTTTATCATTACTATTATTATCAACACCACCACCACCATCATCATCATCATCTTACTTAACGGTAGTTCCTGGGCTGGGAGACGAAGTGACATGCAGATAATGTGGTGTATAAGAAGACAACTAAGAAAGAGTATGCCTAACAGTAATAAACACAGGGATAGAGAAATTGAAGAATTCGAGACACTGGGTAGGACAGATGAACCTAAAAGCAGAAATTAGTGGTGATAAAGTTGATCAATAAAAATAAAAGTAGTGATAAAAGGAAAACTAAGTAAGCCGGAGAAATAGTAAGTGGAAAAAGGTAGATGAAAAGAAAGTAGATAAAAGATTATAATAATTACTATGACAGTAGACACGAATAAAAGCAGGGAAAAAGGTAAATACAAGAAGTGCAAAAAAGCAATAAAAAATAAAGGAGCAGGTAACAGACAAGAATAAATAAACAACGATACAGGAAAGTTTGATTATGGAACTAAAAACTGGACACAGGAGCAACGCTGGAAAAGGACACATAAAAGTTCAGGCAGAAGAAAATTTAAGTTGGAAAATGGTACATATTAAGCAAGAGACATCGAAGAGGAAGAAGGTTTAGGTAGATGAAAATTTAAGCTGGAAAATCGTAACTATTAGACATGGAAGAGGAAGAAAGTATGAAAGGGATGTTAAAAAGTAGATAAAAATGGAGAATTAAGATATTCATGAAATAAGATTTTCAAACACGTACACTAGAGCATAGACCTAAAAATACAGAAAATAAGGATCTCTGTCTATTCAACCATCTATCTATTTATCTATCTATCTATCTGTCTGTCTGTCTGTCTATCTATTTATCTGTCTTTCTATCTACCCATCTACCTATCTATGTATCTATACATGTAAATTTCGTTCTCTTATCTGACGGAAAAAAAAAAAAAAAAAAAAAAAAAAAAAAAATGCCAAAGAACAGACCTGCAAAAACATACTTGAATATTGTGCTGTCGAAAAATTGTTTGAGACCTGCAAGGAACTTAGCTAATACAGCAGACAAAAGATATAAAAGGCAGAGTCTAAAGAGTGGACATGAATAAAGGAAGCATATGCGTAAACTTTCGTTGTTTCGCTTGATGAAAGAGGTAGTTAAAAAAAGAAAAAGCTGAAAAACCTGAAAAAAAAAAAAGAAGTACCTTGAGATGGTTTGGTTACATAGAGAGAACGAAGAATGAGAGACTGACCAGGAAGGTGTACCGGGTATGTGAGTTACGTGGAGGGGAGAAGGTGGAGAGGGGGAGAAGAAGGAGAAGACTGAAAGTGATGATGTTTGATAGTGGTGAAGTGACCCCCTCAGAAGTAGAGCTGCAGAAAAAGTAGACAAACTACAGAATATAATGAAGCAAAGATGAAAATAAGTTAAAAGCACGAAGGTAGCCAAGAAAACAGAATAAACAGACAAGAATAAAAGATATACAGACAAATGAAGTTCCGCTAGAAACTACAAAATTAAAAGTTCCGAAAAATACTTGAGTATAGAGAGTAAAAAAAAACTTACACAGGAATAAAGGCAAAAAAAAAAAAAAAAAAAAAACACGTTCTGCAGTGTGGTATGATGAAGAGGCATATATGAACAGAGACTAAAAAAAAAAATCATATAATACTTGCAAAGGAAAAGAAGAATAAATGATACACAGCATAAATATAATATGGATCAAGTTTCGCCGCCTTATTTGATGAAAGAGGGAGACGAGGCACATATGAATAAAAGATTAAAGAATTATAAATGCATAAAAATATAAGAATACTCGTATAGATCTAGAAGGGTAGTCATGCAGGAGGAGAGGAAAATTTAATGGTCAAGTTCTACAGTTTTGTTTGATGAAAGAGACACAGAAGAACACAGAGCTAAAGAAAAAAGATAATAGTAGTTGCAGAAACAGATAGGAAAAGATAGACAGAAAGAGGTAAATAGGAATAAAGAAAATGCAGTATTTAGGCCAAGCTCCCCCTTCTGATTTGATGAATGGTAAAAACGTCTTGGCCAGAATGAGAGCTGGAGTAAAACAATTAAAAGGGGAGACTAAGAGTGAAAAGGCTAAGAAAAAAGACCTAAGACTAAGAATAAGGACCTAAAATATATATGAAAAGATTAACAAGCGGAAAGTTAGAAATGACAGCCAGGAAAGGTATGTATATAGGTTAAGTTCTACTAAGAAAAATAAGTTGCAATAAATAAACATGAATACAGAGAGCTAGAAAATGTGGGCACGAAAAAAGAAAATATATGTACTGAGGTTCTAAGCCCTAGGATGATGAAAGAGACAGGATAGACAGATACTGCAAGATTAAAGCAAAAAAAGGCTGAGAAAACAATAATATGATATACTGTAGTGCACTTCAAAAGGTGGACAATTGTAAAGGAAATATATAGGTCAAGCTGCAGCCCCTTGTTTGATGAATGGTGAAGGGAGCCCAGGCCAGAATTGCTCCTGGAAGGGAAAAGTGAGTCGTTTGGGATAGGGAGAGGAGGGGGGCCGAGTGCAACAATAAAAGGGGGTCCGAAATTGAGTCCATGCGAGTTTTCTTTACGTTTCACGCCCTGTTGACTTGGGTGCAGGCACGGTTTTCATTGCCATCACGGCGGGAAAGGGTCTGAGGGAGTTGTGTGTGTGTGTGTGTGTGTGTGTGTGTGTGTGTGTGTGTGTGTGTGTGTGTGTGTGTGTGTGTGTGTGTGTGTGTTTACTGAATGGACATCTCTTGCTATGGCTACGTCCCACTTCTCTCTTTTACTCCTGGGGGGATATTCCTAAACACTCTCAAGCTTAAGTTGGCCCCCATTCTTTCTTACATCTGAGACATGCATTCATACAATTCTTTTAGCTAAGCAGTTGTATGCAAAAGTGCTTGTTGATAATGATATTGTCACTCCTATGGCCACCAAAATGCTTCCCAAACTTTATGAAAGTTTTTTAGAATTATGCATTGTTTTTTTTTTTAATTTACGGTCATTCATGCAACTATTAATATCTTCTGAACAAAACTTGAGAAAGCATTTTCCTCTGGACCCGCTGACTTCTTTAGGGGAATATTTTTGCTGACTCCAAACAATATTTATTACTCATCATGGGAGAGGCCTATTGTACTGAAGTTTAAAATCTTAAGGCGATGTCTGACTTCTTCAGTTTGAAAGATCTCTCACGTAATTAGCAAAACTGTGTGATGGTGGAAAGAACAAAGAACTGGTATGAACGATATTGATGTAGTGAAAGGGTAAAAGTGAAGACTACGACAAAGAAAAAAAAAATTCAGCTACTGCCTTACTTTATGTTTACAGGTGTACCAAAAAACTATCGTTACTCAGGGGTCTGATAGATATGAAAACGAACACTACGATGGCTGTTGTTTCCAAAGGGTTGATGCATCCATATCGAAGCATTTATTACCTCAAACACAAGAAATGCCTCATGTAACCCATGCATAACCAAAATTGTTGGATATTCAGGGGTACCAACAGTTTCCAAGCCCCTTGCCTGTTGTTCCTAAACCATCGCTGTTTCTGTCATACTGTTTAGCACAACGTCGTAACGATACTTTTTTGTACAGTTGTAAATTTAAGATAGCTTTCTTATGGTTGAACCAACTCTAGAATTCTATTCAGGCTTACACCAGGCCATTTTTTTGAGCTGAGAATGAGTCATAGGAGCCTGAGAGAATTAATACAGTTACCGTTAACCCTACTATGCCCGCAACAACTATTCTCCTTATTGCAGGTCCCGCCAGGCGATTTTATTCAACTGACAGTGAGTCGTTCGGGCCTGAGAGAGCTAATTTCTTCAATTTAGTGACGTCTTTTTTAATTTCTTCTTATTTACAGACAATTTTGTTCAGCTTAGGGAAGACTTTTCGATCTGGAGAGGTTAATTAAAGCCACGAACAACAACACCACTAATACAGATGCTTTCTACGTTGAACAGAATCATCGATAGTTAGTAAGAAGTAATCTAAAAAGACATGTCACGGGACTAAAGGAAGGAAGATCTTATATAAATACTTCCCCTCGCCTTGCCTTTCCCCCCTCCAGCCCAGCTGGCCTAACACCCGAGCCTCCTCCCACATACACTGCAGCCAAAATATGTCTTCCATTCCTTCCTCCCCCTTGCAACATACTGCCAACCATCACAATCCACCAACAGTTACTGAAAGCCAGGCTATGGGGGGTAATATTAGCTCCCTTCAATACCAGGGCGTCAATTATTTTATTCTTGTTACTCCCAGACAGTTTTATTCAGCTCAGGAGAGCACGCTGGCTGTGAAAGAAGTTAATTGGGGTTATTACAAATCCTCCAGTTAGGAAAGTCTATCCTCAGTTAAATAAAGTCTTTTGAAATTGGCAAAAACAGCAATAATACGCCATCATAATGAAATGAATAACCCCAACAGCACGACAGTGTCATGTTTGCTGTATTCTTGCTGTCACTGGTTTATGTTATTCAGCTTGGGGGACATCAGCTGGGTTAAGGGGGTGATGCTGAATGTACAGTGGTGGTCATAAATAATCACCTATCCCCTGGTACCCTGTGCCTTAGGCTGGCACCTTTATGCGTGGTAAGTCACGGTAGAGTAAGAGGGGCTGAGGAGGGGCTTGAGAGAGAGGGAAAGGTGGGTTGGGGGACGAGTGATGGTTCGGGGGTGGAGTGAGGAAAGGGAGGGAGGGTAATTTAGGGAGGGAGCATTCGTAGCGGTGGTCACATTATTTGTCTATTTTCCTTCATTCAGGGCATGATATAAAGGAGTTAATATTCGGTAGATAATGCTGTATTACACCTTGTATAGAGGCGTCAGATAACAAGCTTTAGATAGGTGGTGATATCAAGGGCTGGCTTGTGAGAAAAATATACTGACGTGACAGATCAAACATTAGTGCGGTGCCAGATACTTGAGTTTGTCTGTGTATTTTGACTTCGGACGCCGAATGTAATCTGGATGGCTTTGACTTCCGTAATGTTTGTGTAAGAAACGTCCTCTACCCTTACATGTAATTAATTTTTGAAACTAAAAATCATATGCAACCTTTGACATGGCTGTGTCCACAGTTAATATGATCACCTTCTAGGTATACACTCCCTCTATACAGTCAGTATCATGTCAGCTATTTTATGGCATCTCTATATGAAAAGGCTATTGAAAATAATTTTGCATAAAAGGTAAATATATTTGAAGTCTGTGCACATGGGTGGATATAATAACTATATCTCTCATAATCTCTTAGAAGGAAAATTAAACAAAATCTCACCCAAACTCACAAAATGTATGTGTCAAATGTTTACCGACATCAGTCAAGCCAAAGCAACCAGGAAAGCCTTTGTAATCAGTCCAGTGGCCTCCTGCCTCACCTTTTGCTGTCTTCGCGGCACCGAGGGAAGTGTTGTTAATGATTTGCTGGCTTCGTCTGAACAGCTCCCACTCGTCCTTTGTGTGCTGGAGGCGCGCTCGTGTCCTCTCTTTCCCTGGTTCCCAAGCATAGACAATCTGGGTCCACAGTCTCGATGGTTCTGCACTAATGTTTGATGTGTCACGTCAGTATATTTCTCTCAGCCAGCCCTTGATATCACCACCTTGTGTTCTGACTCCGCTATACAAGTTGTAATGCAGCATTATCTACCAGATATTACCTCCTTTATATCATGCCCTGAATGAAAGAAAATAGACAAATAATGAGACCACCATTTCGCATTTCATTCTCCTTCCCATACCTACCCTTCCCCCCCTCCCTCACTCCACCCTCGCACCATCACTCGTCCCCCCATCCACCGTCCCTTCTCTCTCTGGCCCCTCCCTCTCAGCCTCTCTTACTCCGGTGTGACTTGCCTTGCATTAAGGAGCCAGCCTGCGGCAAGGGGTACCGGAGAAGAGGTGATTATTTATGACCACGACTGTACCTGGCCCTTCCAGTTCAAAAACTCTTTCCTAGACGGAATTCTATTGTCGGGGGGTGGCAAGATTTTAAGGATAAATCGTCCTCGCGCTGAAACAAAACAATACTTGACATGCAGAACTGAGTATCGAATTTGTCATCATTCTATGCTACTACAAATAGATTTACGATGAAATTGTCAATTGATAGTTAACGATTCCTTTTTACCACTGCAGTTGAAGGAGTGACGCTTTCCCAGAGGTGTACAGTGCGCGCGCACACGTTCGCACACACACACACACACACACACACACACACACACACACACACACACACACACACACACACACACAGGACAAAATATCTGTAGTGAAGATAACTGCTTCGTAAGGTGAAACCGGAATTTTGAAAACTTGAATGATGTGTAAATGTATATGAAGCCCATGTCACTAGTCATGTACTTGATAATTCCCCTTATGGTGTGCTTCCTTTCTTTTCATTTTACCTCACCCTATCCTTTAGATGTGTATCAGTAATACTATACGAATAAGCGTTGTATGTGTGTGTGTCTGTCCACATCTGACCCCCTCGGATTTCAACGTGCCATACAACCAAAGACGCGGAACGACGAGCTAAACAAAATTGGGTAAATTATAACTGCCTGCGGTCAGTTGTGCGCGTGCCGGTTTCACTGGTAACTGATGATGAAGGCGTATCTGTTGTGACTGACTCAGTTTTCGTGCATGTATCTCTATATGTATGTATATAAGTATGTATGTATGTCTATTGGCATTTAGACTCGTATTAACAAAATATCAACACCCCATTTCATTTGGATCAAAATGGGCACACAATTTTTTGTGGATCTGGGAAGATGTGACTCGATGTAGGTGGAGATCGAGCATAAACATAGACAAAATGTACTGGGACTTGTTTCAGAGTGATATACTTCATTATCAGTTACTAGTTTGACTGACCATTCACCAGTACCACGGGAATAGAGATAACTTCTTACTTAAAAGAACCTACAGAATAATAATACTCGTATAATTATGTCAGATGCTAAGTTCTTATGAACCAGTAAAGTCACATCTTAGCACTGTTGAGATACACTTCAAGATTTGTTATGTCATTCCATAGAAGGAACTAAGCTGACTGAGAGCATCTGCCAGATCTCTTTGAACTTCTGACTGTAGCAAATTTATCATTAACAGGTTATTTCTGTTTCAGTTTATTCTTCATCCCTCGCCTCCAGCTCCTCTTTCCTGCGCTTTTCTGATTGGATGATAATCCCCAGTAAATCAAATACACGGCAATACGACAATGTTGCTTCAGTGCATCAGTTGTTCTGCCATTTACTTCTTGATGTGCTACTTTTACTGGCTACTATCTTGTAGATGATATAATATGTGAATGTAGTGAAGTTTAGACAGCAAAACCATGTCTGTGATGATGATAATGATGATGATGATGAGGAGGAGGAGGAGGAGGAGGAGCAAATGTGGAAGAAGAGATTGTACTTTTTATTTATTTATTTATTTATTTATTTTTTTGCACATAGTAAAATCCAAAAGATCCTTGGCAACTTCGCCTTTTGAAGATTGTCGATATCTTTTACTGTTTTAAGAGATTCTCAGCTCAAAGTTCGCAGTACAGGCAAAAAGACATATGAGTATAGATATGAAGGCAGGTTTGTAATGAACTGCTATACTCCGTGTCATTTTTATGGCTATTCTAGCACCAATATATATATATATATATATATATATATATATATATATATATATATATATATATATATATATATATATATATATATATATACACACAGGTGTCCCGGGAGTTAAGTCAAAAACTTTGGGAAATGATAGATTAGGGAATTCTAAGGAAAATATGTTATATGAACATGTGTCCAAATCTCAACCGTTACGGAGCTACAATTACTGATGACCTTATGGGCGAAAATGGTCTCCATAATTCGCTCATAAGGTCATCAGTAATTGTGGCTCCGTAACGGTTGAGATTTGGACACATGTTCATAAAACATTTTTTCCTTAGAATTCCCTCCTCTATCATTTCCCAAAGTTTTTGACTTAACTCCCGGGACACCCTATATATATATATATATATATATATATATATATATATATATATAAAAGAGCCGCGTTGTTTGTTTGTTTGTCCTTCAATTACGCCCAAATCAAGGGCCAGAAACCCTCAGACCCAAATATACTATGAATTAGGGTGACCCAAGGATGGTTCTGGGTGGGGGTCAATCTCAGATCGGAGTCATTTGAGATCACTGGTAGAGTGCTTGCCTTTTTGACTCAGGCAACGTCGGATACACCTGCAGCCCAATTTTTGGCATGGAAACTCACATGACCTCCAGTTTGGACATATGCTATGCGAAGTTGACCTCCGAGGTCATTTGGGGTCACTGGTCGGAGGTCGTTTGAGGTCACCCTTAATACAAGCTCGATCAACTGAACCAAGCAGCCCAATTTTTGGCATGGAGACTCACATGACCTTCATTTCGAACATAGGCTATGTGAGGTTGACCTCCGAGGTCACTGGAGGTCACCGGTAATAGTAAACAAGAGCGCACTAATACTGTGCATTAGTCTGCGAAAGCTGAAATAGGAAGTTCCTGGACCTCTTATACAGTAATCCCCCTTCAGAAGCAGAAGAGGTACCTAGTCTTTCTGAAACAGAAAGATTGAACTAGAACAAACAGGATTAGAGTGCCTTCTTGGCCCCGGCAACACCGGGTACCACTGCTAGTGTGTGTGTGTGTGTGTGTATATATATATATATATATATAGATAGATAGATAGATAGATAGATAGATAGACATATATATATATATATATATATATCACAAAAAAAACCATTCATCCACAATCAGCATTGGCTGTATCGGCGACTTAATTATAAAAGTAAGAATTTCAGTAAAGTATGTTACTCTAAAAAAGCAGGATGAGAGACTTACTAATTCATAGTAAGGGTTTTTGATCCTAGCCGTCAGCCATCAAAGGAGCTCTGGTCTCAAAGGTCGCCACCCTGAGGACTCCTTCACTTTTATCATTATTTTCTTATCATTTTTTTTTTTCTCGCTGCCTTCAATTCACTCCTCGTTAGTAGCGTGATTAAATATTTTCCTTCATCCCGCTCCTCTCTTCCAGTTCTCGTTTGCCTCCTTCACTTTTCTTTCATACGTTCTTTTTCCAGTGCCCGCTTTGAACTCTCTCTCTCTCTCACTCTCTCTTTCTCTCTCTCTCGTGCATCTCGGGCCTCCTCTCTTCTGGCTTCTCACCATCTCCGTTCAACATGCAACTCTTGCACACACGCACTAACACATGCATTTACACACACACACACACACACACACACACACACACAAAATGAGCTGCATTTTAACTCTTTCAGAGCCCACCAACACGAAGCAATTATACTCATCATTAGCCAGTATACGGTGCTACGTGTGATTCCACTGTTCCAAAAAATGTGGTGGGCAAACAATATCCCGGTAGTGACATGGTGACGCACTGAAACTCCAGTTGTTGACGCACCTAAAAACAGGGGCTGATGGGCCTCAGAGATGGGACTGACATGTTCTTATGTCCAGGGGAACCATACAGTGGCAACGTCAACCATACATGCACTCACATACACCAAACGAGCCTTTGGTCACAAATTGGACAGCTAAAACCGTTTCCTTCCAAACTCTGGCAGAACATGCTAAGTTAATTAGCACAGTAAAACTGTGAAGCCCCTACTTCACGGCGGGTGACTTTGTGAAACCCAGAAGATCACAGTAAATGCAATACCTTAGAATTCCTTAAAACCACATACAAATGAATAGAAACAGTTCTGTGTAACGCAACTCTCCAGATCACTTGGTAACACTTTCTGTGTGAAGCTCAACCATCCTCCTCTTCTCCCCTGCTAAAATGGTGTTCCTTGTCTAACCCTATATAACGCTATGGAACGGGTAAGACTGTGTCCGGCAAAAATTTTGTAATACCTTTAGACTCAAGAAACAGTGAATAATCTGGAGACACATGGCACCTCCTACCTCGTGCCGTGTATATGAGCATATAGCTGCTGGACAACACCGTCTTGTCCGTATATTCACTATCTATCCACTAATTCATCCATCCACTCGTGTATGTAAATTGTTTATATATATATTTATCCAGTCATCAGTCTATATATTTTAATCACTACACATACAGCTATCTGTTTGTGTATCCTTCCTTCCATTCACCTAACATTAGCTATCTGTTTCATTCATCTGTCCGTCATGTACTTACCTACCTCAATTACCTGTTTATCTGTCTAGCTCTCTATCTATTTAGCCCTAACAACTGTTCCAGTGCAAACTTTTTCGATCACAGTTGTCTGCTTGCTCATGACGGACCTGTCCCACTAAAATGCAAATTTAGAACTACTCAAACTTACACAGACTATTAAAATTCCCAAAAGCAACCGGCAGAAAGAGAAAAAAGAATTACTATATCTCGAAAACCGTACACCTGAGAAATACCAGGTCTCTTCTGAAAGCAACACAGCAGATTTCAGCTTCTACACATTCCCAAAGGTTTAACGCGAAGTCAAAATTTCAAACATGCATAACCTACAAACTCGCAACAAAGAACCAGTCCCACGCCACTGCAACGTAGGCTGGTGTGTGGTGCTGGGAGGTGGCCTGGCTGAAGAAAGATAACAGATCCCTCAGTAGTGCAGTTGCTCAGTAATTCAGTAACTCAATGACAAAGTTCTTTCTGTGCCCGGCCCCTGGGAGGGTCTGACAAATACAGATGGATACACATGGAAAGTATGGGCACTGAAAATCACACACACACACACACACACACACACACACACACACACACACACACACAAAATCTCTCTCTCTCTCTCTCTCTCTCTCTCTCTCTCTCTCTCCCCACTGCCTCCCACTGACCAGCATGGATTCCCGATACCCGTGTCTATGGTAATATTGAAGCAGCCCGGGCCATACATCTGTCTTCCTGTCTACCGCTCACCCTAGTATATATTTTTCTATCTACCTATTAATCTACCTACCTATATCTCTGTACCTTTATCTGTATCTACGAATATACGTCTATCTTTCTGCTTGTCTATCTATCTGTTTGTTTGTCTGTCTGTCTACCTGTCTATCTATCTATCTGTCTATATATCTATCTATCTATCTACCTACCTACCTACCTATCTATCCATCTATCTATATATCTGTCTATCAGTTACACTATCAATCTATCTATCTGCCTATCTATCTACCTACCTACTTACCCATATATCTATCTCTATCTATCTATTTATCTATCTATCTGTCTGTCTATCAACCAACCTACCTATCTATCAGTCTAATTGTCTATTTATTTATCTATTTCCCTATTTATCTCTCTACTTACCTGCCTATCTATCTACCTATCTATCTATCCATCTATCTTTCTATCTATTTATTTATCAATCTCTTTATTATTCTATCTACCTGTTTACATGTCTTTCCATCTATAAAAAGGTGTCTATTTACATCTCTCATCAATCAATCAGCCACTTAGTATGTCCGTCTGTCTAATATCTCTCTTTCTATATAGGTTAATTTGACTATATTTTTCTGTCAGTAATTCTCTGTTTCTCCGTCTATCTGTCTATCCATCTATATTTCTGTTTATCTATCTATTTATCTATCTTTTCAATAGGTTTTTGGCTTAGTTCTATTTTTTTTTTTGGCAGCTTTATTTGGCTATATGTATCTATGTATCTGTCCAGCTATCTCTGTCTATTTATCTATCCTTCTATTTACTTATCTATCTATCTATCTACCTATCTATCTATCTCTAATTGTCTGTCTACCTATCTATCTCTCCATCAATCAATCATTCTGCCCACCCATTCATATATGTATTTATCTGTCGGTCTATCTATCCGTCCATCTATCTATCTGTCTAACCATCCATCCATTCATCTATTAGTCAGTCTTTTTATCTGCCTATCTACTGCATCTATCGAGAGTGTATGGTGATACTTAAAGAGACCTGCCCATATATGTGATCCTATCTACTGCCCTTCTCCCCCGTCACTCTCTCTCTCTCTCTCTCTCTCTCTCTCTGTGTATATATATATATATATATATATATATATATATATATATATATATATATATATATATATGTATATGAGAGTATATAGGCTATTTTTGCTGGTCTCTCTGTCCCTCTGTATGTCTCACTATCTGTCTGTTTATCTATGTACAGTACCTGTCCTCAGGTTTTCTGGTAATCTATCTCTTTATCCATCCATCCATCTACCTATACTTCTGTCTAGTCGATCTATCGATCTACCTTTCTATCAGTTCACTCTACCTGTCTTCTTTTTTTCATCAATCGTTAATTCCCCCCGGCTTAGAATTAACCTCTTTTTTTTTTTTTTTTTTTAAATCAGCATCAGACTATTTCAACCTGTAGCCAAGCCTCTTCGACCTATATGGAGCAGATACGGCCTCCTTCTTTGCTTATCCATCTAGGCCTATCCATTTGTGTGGCTTTGTGCGCACGTCCACTTAACCCTTCCTGAACGATGACTCCTTCGTACTTTATTCTGGCCATTACCAGATAATTTATTTCTGTCAAGGAGAGCCTTTTTCATGTGGAGGATGAATATAGCCTTTAACTCTGTCCATCTTCGAACTTGAGCCTACCTTCCATTAACTCTTTTTGTATGATTTCTGCCATGTTATTTTTGTACCCTTATGCGATTTAAAAACCTGTTCAGTATAATAATATCTTTTATACTGATATCATGCTATCGACGGACAAATTAATTCCTAACGAGAGAAAGCGATATGTACTGTAGAGATTTAAATTAATATAGTGCTCGCAAACAAGAGAACTCCCATAATACAAATGGAATCGCCCAACAACAGCAAAAAAAGAAAAGAAAAGAAAGCCAAATAAGGAAAGAAAAAAAGAAAGAAATGATCGATAGGCTGACGGACTGAATATAAACAATGGATTGATGGTTTAATGGACCAGACATAACTAATAGACTGGTGGACTGGTGGATTATAGGATGATATATAACCAGTGAGTTGATAAGTTGAATATAATCAATGGATTGATGGGCTGAATATATCCAATGGACTGATGAGCTGAATATATGTAATGGACTGATGGACTTAATATATCCAGTGGACTGATGGGCTGAATATAACCAATACATTGACAGACTGATAGGCTATATATAACCAATGAATTGATGAACTGGTGGGATGAATATAACCAATGAATTGATGAACTGGTAGGATGGATATAACCAATGAATTGATGGACTGGTGAGATGAATATAACCAATAGACTGATAGACTGATGGTCTGAATATAATCAATGGATTGATAGAATGGTATTATCATCATCGTCATGATCATTATCATCAATATAATTAACATCATCATTATCGTCCCGACCTCTTTTTCCATCCAAGGATAGTGTGAAGACGGAATGATAGATTGAATATAATTAGTGCAAAATGGATGGATTGAAGCTGCCTCTCTCATCTTCGGAATTATTCTTGCATCGTACTCCAGTTAAAGCCAAACGAATCTACGCAGGCGAGAGTAAGCAACAAGAGCCTGAGGGGTAATGCTCTCCTAATTAACCCTATCATAATCAGAACAACTTTAGTACTCTATTCTTCTTCAAGATAACGCCAGATTATTTTATTCAGTTGCGAGTGGGTTATAGACACTTGGATGGTAATTTGTTCCATTTAACCCTATCATGATGGGAACAACTCCAGTATTCCATTCCAGCTAGCGCACTTAATATAGCCACTGTACTTCAATAGTGGGATGATAGGATTTAATATTACCAATGAGGAAGATGAAAAGAAGGATGTTCAACTCTTTGCCTGAGCTAAATTTCAAGTAAAATTGTCGATCGCAAGCAGGAGTATAATAGCAAACTTTTACTCTTGGTCAAAACGTCGATTGTGACAGTTTGTACATCCTGGTTAGGCTTGGTTTCCCTTCAGCATAGTAAAGTCGTATCTCATTAGCCGAAGTAAATTAATGCCTCTTCAGTCTAATTTGTACTAAATTCCCATTGCCAGTAGGCAGTATTGCTCGGCTTACAAAGGACCGTTAGTAGTGAAGGCGTTGGTTGTGTGTGTGTGTGTGTGTGTGTGTGAGAGAGAGAGAGAGAGAGAGAGAGAGAGAGAGAGAGAGAGATTTAACCTCACCCGTTCGAAAAGCATCCTCTGTACAAGATAAAATCACATGACTGTCACAAAAAAATAAATAAATAAATAAAAGGGCGTTATCATAGTGAAGGCATTATATTTAATTATGCCATACCAAAAACACATATTTTCTCTCTTGAAATCATAACCTCGCTTCTGTGACGTGTTTAGTCTTTCGTACTTGTCATCTTCAACAAATGTTTTTCAGCTAAGGAGAGTTTTTGAACTGAAGGAGGCAAAATATAGATTTTCTTGATTTTTTTTCACTAAAAAAACAGTTTCTCCAGTTGCTGGAGGTAGCAAAAAGAAAAAAGAATACGAACAAATGGGATGGGCTGAATCCCTATGGACGATGGGGTTAAGACGGGAACATATGCGATGTGAAAATGGATACTGTTGATTTAACTATTTGCATACAATGAAGATATATTAAAAACTTTCATATAAAACTGAAAGCGCAAGGAGCGGCAAAGAAAATGACGTGAGGTACAGAGAAGTGGGTGGGATGATTTAGAAGTGTGGTGGGGGGTGGGGAGGGGCCAGGTCAGCAAGCAAGGGTGAAATAATGGCTGTAAAATAAATATGCACTAGCAGACCATTAGTTTCTGCTCTGCCTATGCCTAGAGGGAACTCTTGGTCAGGATTTCACACCGAACTAAGAATTCTGTTTAGTAGTTCGAAGTTTTTCTTGACTCCACCAGCAAAAGTGTCATCGCGAGCAATTATGTAGGATAGCAAAGCTTAGAACTACCAATTTAATTCTGTTAATCGGATTATGTATTCTTTTATTGTAGTGTTTACCTCTCAAAGCGTTATTCTTAAGCTTAGGGAGAGTTTTCGAACTAAAAAAAAAAAAAGTAACATAACATTCATTAATCCCTTCACAACGAGAGGTCTTTCCCAGTTTTAATAAAGTCGTCTGGAAGTAACAGGACTGAAAAAAAAAAAATGTACGGCATACGACTGAAGGGGTAAGCTATTCACCTAGTGAAGAAGCTGAATAACGTATTTATAACTTCGTGAAGGTTTCACTAGAAATGAACAAATCTATTTTGAGGTATTTGTACTTACAACTGGTGTATTGTATTAAACTAGTGCGCAAAATACAGTATTATAAATTCCAAAACCCTATTGAGGGTCGTTTGAGTTCAAATACACTAAACCTCAACCAAAACCTAAAATAGAGAGCAGGTTATCTTTTGGTGTTAAACCCTGTCCACAACTTACGTCCAGCCGCGGTACTGGTAGAGGTTGAACAGAAGCTTTGGTTCGCCAGTGTACAGGACAACTGAGCCACCAGAATTCGAATAGCGCATTCTGTATTCTGGTGGGGTTATTACAATATGCAAAATTTATATGAGTCATACAGTACACCATAACAACGATAATTATTAATATTGTTTCATTAATAAAAATGCATAGGATAATCAATATTACAGCACTGTAAAAACAGGCTGACTTTCTTTCATAACATAATTTTATTTACATTTGATAAAGAAAAGAACCCCTAAGGAAACACCGTGTACTGTATGGCCAAAGTGAACTCGTGTGAAATGAACTGTAGGTAGGCTTCACATTTCTTTTTTTTTCTGGCAGTATTTGCAAAGAGAAAAGTGTCCCTTGTGACGTCGAGGGCAGAGTACAATAAAATACTGTAATATTAAATATTATTATCTGCTTAGGCGGTAACACCCATGACAAGATAAAAAAAAAAGGCATGCTAGAAAATATCAAGTGACGAGAAACTACGAAACTCTGCCCATAAAAATGCATAGATATCCTTTACACCAAACTCGACATTTTCACACCTCTCCATATATCATCAAACTCAATCATCGCCCTGTGACCATGGCTCACCCCTATAGGTTTTTGATACACAATGGCCGGCCCTACACACCTCTATGGCCCGATAAAGAATATATATGACAATATTACATCTTGTTTATATGCACGAATTTTCCCAGGCCACCATATCGTATCCCTCAATAAAACAACATGGAATAAAAAATAAAAAAATATTCCAGCCCAATCAATCGTCCAAGGATCGATTCGGTGACTTTGGGGGCCCAATTTTATCCCTTCTTTTCATAATGTGAGGAGGCGGGAGGGGGTCTTTTGAGGAGCCATCGCCACTCCTTAATGCTGTCAGTGTTGTGAATACTTTACGGTGTGATGTATCGTGCCGGGCGAGGTGGTGGTGGAGGGGTAGGGAGATCGATGACTCTGGAGGTGGAGGGGGGATGAATAGGAAGGAAGAAGGACCGTTAAAGTCTGGAGAAAGGTACAGTACGGTAATGTAAGTATGAGACAGACAGGGGCTGTTTGTGGGAGAGATAACAGGAGCAAAAAGAAGAAGTGGAATTAAAGAGAATGGGGGCGTACGGTGAGGGGGGCGAAAGAGAGAATAGCCATAAAAATTAAGAAACGCAAAAAGAATGACTGGAGAGAGAGGGAAAATGTGTGAAATATATACAAGGAATGAAAGAAAGAGTGGAGTAAGAGAACAGTACGGACAGGAACAAAAGTTTGCCTCATATCCCAATCCGTCTGCTACAGATTTTGGGCATAATCAGTACTTCCCTCCTTGATTAATTTTATAAAGGAAAATCATCAATGGGCAGAGAAACATACCAAATTTCTCTCTGCTGAGGCATATTAAGAAGTAGAGGAAATCAATAAGTAGTAGAAGCTGATTATTAGGTCAACTTTTGTCCACGACCGTACGAAAATGGAGTGATGGGACACATTAGGAAAAATGTTTGGGAAGGAATACAAGAGTGGAAAAGAGGAAAGTGGAATAAAAGAGAACGACAGGTAGGTTGTGTAGGTGAGAGGTCGGAAACGAACTGATGGAGTTATTATAATTGCAGGAAATTATCGATTCGAAAGAGAAAGAAAAAGAATGATAGGAAAATGCAGGAAAAGGTGCAAGTATTTACATGTTTTAGTGGGAAACACAAGTTAGAATGATTCTGAAAGGAAATTATAAAATGCATTTAGTAAATACGAATATAGGACAGGAAGAGCGAAGAAAAATAAACATATGGCCTAAGAAGATAACAAATTTGTAGGTGGAAAGAAAGTGTAGACAATGATGATGATAATGATGAATGCGGTTTTGATGAGAAGAGAGAGAGAGAGAGAGAGAGAGAGAGAGAGAGAATATTAAGAAAGTAGTTAAGAAGAAAGAAGGAAGGATGAAGAGACAGTAAAAAAGAAGGCTTAAAAGAAAATAAGGAAGAGGGAAGAAATCAGGAAGAAGAGAAATATGAAAGAAGAAAGAAGGTTAAAATAAATCAGGAAGAAATATGGGAATAAGAGAAAAGAGAGGAGGAAGGAAGGAAAGAAAGTGGAAGAAAAAAGAAACGAAGGACGAGGGAAAGAAGGAGGAACTCAGAGAAAAGATAAGTGAGGAAGAAAGGAAGAAATAATGAAAGAATGAATCAGGAAGGAAAAAATGAACGGAATAAGACAGGAAGAAAGTAGCCAGGAAGAAAGCAGGAAGGAAGGACGGAATGAATAAAGGATGATTGCATGGAGGAAAACAAAACGGGAGAATGAAAGAAGGTTGGAAGGTAGGAAAAATGGAGAAAAGAAAGAAGGGAGAGTGGAGGAAAGAAGGAAGGAAGAACAGGGGAAGAAAGGAAGGCAAAATGGAGGGAGGAAGGATGGGAAAATGTAGGAAGGAAGGAAGACTGGAGGAAGGAAGGAAGAATGAATGAAGGAAGGAAGCATTGAGGAAGGAAGGAAGGACGCATTGAGGAAGGAAGGAAGAATGGAGGAAGGAAGGAAGCATGGAAGAAGGAAGGAAGGAAGAAAGGAAGGAAGAATGGAGGAAGGAAGGAAGGAAGCATGGGAGAAGGAAGGAAGGAAGAAAGGGAGACTGGAGGAAGTAAATAAGGCAAATGGAAGAAGAAAGGATAGAAGAGGGATTAGAAGAAGAAAATCAGAAGGAAAACTGAAATAAGAGCTGAAGGAAGTGAGGATGAAATGAATGCTTGAACGATTGAATGAATGAATGAACTATTGATTGATTGATTGAATCGAAGATGGAAGGAAGGAAGGAAGGAAGATGGAATAATGAAGGAAGAAAATAAGAAGGGGATAATGGTGGACGGAGGGAAATGGAAGAGAAAATGAAGAAAGAGGGCAGGAAGGAAAGAAGGAAAAATATGACTTGAAGATAAACAAGATGGATGAGATAAATGATTAGGAATGAAGGATGAGAGCATGGAAGGAGAAAGAAGTAAGGATGGAAAGAGACAGAAAGCAAGGAAGGACGGAAGAATACTGGAACAAAAGATACAGGAAGGGAGGAAGAAAGAAAGGAAAGAAGGAAGGGAGGAAGGCAATTTGGAATGAATGAAGGATGGAAGGACGGAAGGAATGGAGGAAGGAAGGAAGGAAGTACGAAGGCAGGTAGAAAGAAAGCAGAAAGGAAAATGAAGGAAGAGAAGACAGAAAGGAAGGAATAATTGAGGAAGAAGGAATAGACTAATAAAGGAAGGAAAAGAACAAGAAGGAAGAAGACAGGAATGAAAGGTGGAAACAGTAAGGAACAAAAAGTGGAGAAAATGAAAAAAAAATGCAAAGGGCAGGAAGAAGGAAAAGAAAAAAGGAGACATGGAAAAAAAGTAGAAAGAGAGATTAATGAGTGAGGAGGGAAGGAAAACAGGCGGGGAAAAGGACAGAAAGTAAGAAGACAGAAATGAAGGACGGAAGGTATATGGAAGAAAAATGGAAGATGGAAGGAAGGAAGATGCCAGGGTAGGAAAGAAGAAGGAAGGAAGCAGTAAGGAAGGAAAGAATGAAGAGAGCAGAGAGGAAGAGAGCAGGAAGGAAGGACAAAGAGGACAAAAAGGAAGGAAGGAAGAAAGGGAGGAAGGAAAGAAGGAAGCCGAGAAGGAGGGAAATTCAGCAGCTCATAAATCTGCCTCTAGACGGATCACAAGGATGGCCCCGCACCCTATAACCATATGCCAGAGAGAGAGAGAGAGAGAGAGAAGGAAGAAGAAGAATGCAAGAAAGAGGAGACAGTAAGATCGAAAGGAAGGGGGATAAATAAAGAATGAGGTAAAAGGCACAAGAGTAAAGTAAAGAGGATAGGCTGATAATAGTGAAAGAGTAAAGAAAAAGGGAAAATAACAGAAAGGAAATAATCTGGAAATGAAAAGTAGAAAGATGAAATGAGGAGATGAAAGAATGAAGAAAGGAAATGCAAGAAACCCCCCCCCCCTCTCTCTCTCTCACCGAGCTCATTTGAGTTGCCACGTAAAATGCAACAACAACAACAAAAATCCTGTACAAATATTCTGGGCTAACCTGAGTCACCTCGGTCACCTGACTGAGGAGGGTGGATAAAAAGTGAAACGAAGAAGGAAGGGAAAAAACAAGCGAGAGGGAAGGGGAAGCAAAGAGAAAAATGGAAAGAGATGGAGTAAATAGCAAAGTTACTTGGAAGGAAAAATTTGGTAGATTAATGTAAACAAGAAAAAGCATCTGGGAATGAGAGACAAGGAGAACGAAAGAGACGAAGTGAACAGGAAAATGAAATAGAAAGGGGTGGTTTAGGAGTAAGGTGAATAATATAGTGGAACGAGAAAAGAAGTGGTAAAATAGGTCGTATAAGGAGGAAAGGGATATGGAAGAAGGGAACGGGAAAATGAAGTGGGAAGAAGAGATACTATATGATGTATTAAGGTGAGGGACACAAGGACCACAAAGACTTGAAACAACAGAATGGCAGACAAAAGAAGTGATGGGAAAGGTAAAGAATATTATGGATGGAGAAAAGTGTGCAGCATCAGAAAAACTAAATGAAATGTATTATAAAAAAAAAAGAAAAAAAAAAACTCATAATCTAGAATACGATTGATACGGGAACCAACCTTACGCTTAAACGAGATTTCTTTTCATTCCAATGACCTTGACCTTTGACCCATGGCCCTGTGACCAATCTAGAACAGTCAATAGCCTCCATCCCACATATAATAATGTATCAAGGTCAAGGCTTTCAAGTCAGAGCGAAAGAGTAACAAGTAGAATCAGATAGGGAAATGTAAAAAAAACCGGAGGAAGGAATGGGGGTAGGAAGGAAGAATGAGAGAAGTGCGGAAAAGAAGCAGGAAGATAGGATGCAGAAAGAAAGAATGGAATAAATGAGAGATGGAAGCTGATAGGAGGGAATGTGGGAAAGAAGCAGGCAGGAAGGACGGGAGCGAAAGAAGGAAGGAGAAAAAGAAACATGAACGACGGAAGACTGCAAGGAAAATAATACATGAAAAGAAGATGTGAATAAGTAAACAAGTTGAACTGAAAACCTAAGGAAGAAGGGAAAATGAACGATTAACGAAATGTACGGAAGCTGAGGAAATAAAAGTCCATTTTCAAGTATGTAAATAAAATCGCCTGAAGATAGGAAGAAAATAAATGGTAGAACCTCATTATGGTAAAGAGGTTGAAATCAGTCTTCACTATTTCCTCTTCTAAATGTTTCAATGACTCCTCCTACTTCTGTTCACCTTCTATTGTAGTCACTGTCAACCTCATTTATTTCCAGTTTTCTCCTTTTCCCACTTCTTTCCATTTCATCAGCTTCCCCCTTCTCTCAATTTTCGCCAGATTTTCAGTGCCATTTCCTCTAGTTTCTTCCTCTTTTATACTTCTCTTCATATTCACTAAATTTTTCCTCTCTCCATTCTTATCAGATTCTCATTCTCTCCCACTTTCCTCCACTTTTCACTGAATTATACTTCTTTTTAGTTTCATCACCTCCTCCTCTTCTCTCCTTCTTTCCTATGCCTCCTCCCAGTTGTATGAGTATTTTCATTAAACATATTATCCACTCCTGTATGGGTCAATACTGAGAATAACAGCCTGGGGCTAAGTTACTAAGTTCCGCCATTTCGGCCTTGAGCGGCTAGTCGTAATCCCTAAGTTTCATGTCGTTAATAATGAAAGAAAAGCATTCGGGTGCCAAATGCTAACCGCCCGCCAGAATATGTTGTTGGCAAGTCCAAGATTTGGGCCATATCTTGATACCCTGAAGGGTTCATGTTGATAGCTCAAGCCGTTCATGATGTAAAATGGTGCTAATGGTGGGCGATAAAAACTACTTGACCTTTAACAGCCATTTTGGTGACCTTGACCTTGACCCCGTGTGCCCATTTTCGAACTCGTCCAAGATTTTGGTAATATCTTGATACCCTGAAGGTTTCATGTTGATAAGCCGTTCTTGAGATATAATGGGAACACACACACACACACACACACACACACACACACACACACACACAGAGGCAGGCAAAAACATTATTGCTCCGCCTTCTAAAGGCAGGCAATAATAACTACAGCCACTCCTCGGATGTTCACCCTTGTGGGTCACATCCGTTTGGAGCACTTAGCCCACTAAAACTCTAGGCATTTGTTTGGTTATGTGGTTATCATCCAGTGGAGTATATGGTTCCTGGACTCCAAGAAACTATTTGGCTTGTCACTCAGTATAACATCACCTGAAGGCAAGCTAAATAAAGTGAGTGGATGATGATATTATTCCACTCACACCTTTCCATCTCAGTCCTCAACTGTTTGGTTTGTTATCGCATTGTTCAGTAGGAACTAGATGAACGCACAACACAGTTATTGTCGTGATCATACTTATTTTCATCAGGCCGCAAAAGCACTTGCCCAAATGAAAGTCGTTTCTGAAAGGCTACCACCACCACCACCACCGCCACAGCTACAATCAACATCAGCACCACCAGAACATCTACCACCCCACCATCATCATCACAGCTATTACCACCACCAGCACCACCATAGCTACCACCACCATCACCACAGCCACCACCGCCACCATCATCACAGCTACCACCGCAGCTACAACCATTTTCTGTTGAAGAAAATTATTTTTGCGGCCTCACTAAAGTAATAGACATCGGACTATAGATATACAACCTCTGTCTGTCTGTCAGTCGGTCTGTCTCTGTCTGTCTCTGTCTCTGTCTCTCTCTCTCTCTCTCTCTCTCTCTCTCTCTCTCTCTCTCTCTCTCTCTCTCTCTCTCTCTCTCTCTCTCTCTCTCCAAAATGCATGAAACTCCACGGAAATGGCCCACCGCCCCTCCCAAGTGCAGGCTTTGCAGATCCAAAGGGGATAATTATTAGGATTCAAAACTCCCTTTCAGAAAATATCAAGCGATATTTAATTGAAACTGATCAGTCTGGGACCCAGCTCCAACCATCATGCAAAATTTCATCAAAATCCTTTTTCAAATTTTGTCTGCAACACACACACACACACACACACACACACACACACACACACACACACACACACACACACACACACACGTCCAGAAGTATCGTATATTTATTTAAACTAATACTTTTTTTCAGTATTATATACCCAAATCCCCAAATATAATTACATATCCATATGACTATTTCCCTGCCACTGGTTATTGGTTTGAGACAGGTATACAGTATGCTTCATCGTTTATTTATTTATTTACTTATCTATTTATTTGTTGCAACGAAAGGGAATCTTTCTTTAGATACAATATTTGTCAGAGAGAGAGAGACAGACAGACAGAGAGAGAGAGACAGAGACAGAGACAGAGACAGAGAGACAGAGGAATAAAGTGTCTTCGAAATCCGGCGACAATTTTTTTTTTCTTTTCAGTCATTTCCAGACGATTTCATTCGGCTTATGGGAGGAAGAGCTTTACATGGCCATCCTTATTTCATTCCATCATCAGAGGTTGTTCCTAACTTGTATAAAATCGCCTGGAGGTAGCCCAAGCATGTCATCGTAGGGAAGAGATTTGAAAGGAAAAGGAAACAGCGGAAATGACACAGTGGAGGGACAGAAGCAGCGAGCAGAAAGTGGGCAGAGAGAGAGAGAGAGAGAGAGAGAGAGAGAGAGAGAGGAAGGGATGAGAAAAAAGCATGCATTCCAGTCACTCGAAAGGTAATGGTTCTGGTCTCCTCGCTCCTGATTCGATTTCCCCTTCTCGTCATTCCCTTTCACCACCATTTTCCACTTGATTCTTTTCGTTTTGTACTTCACTAAATTGACAAGTCTCTGTTTCCATTTCCTAATTTTCACTATTAACGCTGTCAAGCTCCTGTGGCTCAGTCTCAGCTGAATAATATCATCTGGTGTTACATGGAATAGAATACCAGAGCTGTCCTGATCATGAAAAGGCTAAAATAGATAAAACGTCATTGGACTGGAGGGATTAAGCTAGCCTGGTGGAGCCTACCATCAAACAGCATAGCAAGTGCAGCCTTCGCACTTTTCCTTTTTTTTTTTTTTTTGGTCTGATCTCGACCGTGAAAAATTTGCCTAATTAACCCTCAGCCTCTGCTGGAAATTCATCAAGTTCATGAAAATGCGTAGACAACATTGAATTAATACGGATGTTGCTTAAAAAGTTAGGAAAAAAAAAAGTCAGTTCAAACATGTCTTATTTATTCTGTCCTTCTCCCCGCGCTCTCTCTTCTTTACCCCCTCTCTTTCTCCCTCCGTCTCTTGCACTGCTCTCTCCCTCTTCCTCCTGTCTCTTCCATTGCCCTCTTCCTCTTTCCTCCCTTCATCTACCGATCTCTCCCTCCCTCCCTTCAGCCACTTCCTCTCCATCCCTCCCTACCTCTACCCGTTTCCTCCCTCCCTTCCTCTCCCCTCCCTCCCTCCCTTTACCTCATTCTTTCCCTCCCTCCCTCCCTACCTTTACCTCATTCTTTCCCTCCCTCCCTCCCTACCTCTACTCCTTTTCCTTCCCTCTCCTCATCTCCCTCCCTACGTTTACACTATTCTATCCCTCCCTCCCTCTACCCCTTTTCCTCCCTCCCTACCTCTGCCCCCTTTACCTTCCTCCTTACTTCTATCACTTTTCTTCCCTCCCTACCTCTACCCCATATTCCTCCCTCCCTATTTCTGTTCCCTTTCTCTCCTTCCCTCGCAGCCTCCACCCCTGTCTAACTCTCTTTTCCTCTGAGTTCTCTCCCTCCCTCTTCATTTTTTCTTCCCCCTTTCCTCCCTCCTATCCCCTCCCATCTTCTCTCTCACTATCTTGCTTCCCTCCGTCCCTTCCTTGATCCACTGAAAGCGTGATGCGATGGTGTATGGGTTAGCGAATCCAACCTGCGCCTGGAAGGACCTGAGTTCGAACCCTCTACTGTCGCAATTTCAGTGGTAATTTGCTGTACTGGAATGCTTGTTTGCGTCCCTCCTGTGTTGTGGCAGCCGCGTAACACCCGTCTGGCAACACACTCCCACCCCTTTCCTGTATGACTATCTAAAGCAGGAATTGGTCGATACTTTTAGTTTCTTAGTGAATGTTACAGGTCAACTAAGGAACTGTCTTGCTCATTTTCTGTGTGTGTCTCTCTCTTTATGATCTCCAAACATTTAAACGCAGTGTGTCAAGGCATCTCGAAAATGATCGGATCTTGAATTTGATTCTCATTCATATACTTTTTCCTGAACGAACAACTTACAGGCTTCCAGATTTTGGTTCCTTTTTCTCAACACACCAAAAGACAAAGATTACTTTCATCTTGCTCCCACTCAGCAATACATTTGGGGACCTTATTATAACATCGACCGTTTCTCTTGGTATTCTAAGGGACTGCAGTATTAGTACTTAAGCCAAAACTGTGTGCTTGCCTTAATGACCCTCGTGTAGTAGCTGGGATTAAATCTAAACCTTTAGCTTGTAGTACTTCCTATACCTATTCTCTCTCCTTCCGTCCCTCCCTCCCATCCTCTGTTTTCGCCCTCATTTCTTTAGGCCTCCGTCAGATTTTCCCTGCACTACAAATTCCTTTACAGTCAAGGGCATTATTTACAAACTTTTCTTTTCCCTACGTTTACCTTCACTTACACTGTTTAGGTATAAAAAGCTTCACAACCAAACCAGAGTGATATCTTAATAGAAAATACGTCAAAGGCTTGAAAAAAAACTGTCGCTAGGACTTCTTTATGTAGAAATTGATTAACCTCACAAAGAAAGGAACATTTGCTTTAGAGTTTTGTTCCTGTTTTTAGACGATTTTATTCAGGTTAAGACAGTCTCTATGTAGTGAACGATTTAATAAAGAGTTTAATTATATAACCTCCTTCCTGTTTGAATGGAGTCTGCTAACTTGTTTAAAATCGCTTTAACACACGAGGAGAAAAATATGAAGGTTATCTTAGTGAAACTGTTAAGGTCCTCTATATAGCATTCTTCCCATCCAGTTTCTCTCTCTCTCTCTCTCTCTCTCTCTCTCTCTCTCTCTCACACAATACCGCCATGGTTTGTTACCTATGTTATTAAACCCGAGCAAATGTAACGAAACTGGTGGAATTGCAATTGCCTAGGTCTGTGTGTGTGTGTGTGTGTGTGTGTGTGTGTGTGTGTGTGTGTGTGTGTGTGTGTGTGTGTGTGTGTGTGTGTGTGTGTGTGTGTGTGTGTGTGTGTGGAGAGAGGGTGGTAACATTCAACTCTGGCATTTACATTTCGAGCTGTACACGTCCAAGGCTGCTCTTCATTTTCACTGTGACTGAGGTCTCTTGAAATCCGATCACCCACGAGTATTTTCCTTGCCACAATAATATTTAATTCAAGTTACTGAAGACCTTCATTAATGAAAGGATTAATGTTTATACCGCTGTTATGTAACCTCTCGTGTTCGGAAAGTCTCCCCTGGTTTGCACACAATCATGCGGTACCAGCGAGAAAAAAAAAAAAATCGTCATCCTGAAGTGGTTAATGAGAGTTTATATGAATGAATCCCAATTCTTCGGCTGAAACACATGTACACAGATCATAGTATATATCCAAGGCACATTACAATCTATGTAAGGGTGGAAGCGAATGGATAAATCAGCGAAAGGATAGAAAAATGCAAAATGAAAACTAAAAACTGAGAGATTACAGGGTAACTGAAATGTTCCTCTGGATAAAAGGTACTGTATGTATTGTAAAGCACACAGAACAGAATAAAATGCGACCCAGTCACCAAGTATGTCACTGGATAATTCATGGATAATTAATCAATGATGATGTAGGCCGAGGAACAAAACATGTGTTCGTAAGAGAAACAAAACGTATGAAGCAAACCGTTGTGGGCCACTTTAAACTGCAGATCTGTCAGGCGCTGTATAATAGGCTCAAAAGAATAACACGTTTGAATAAAGTGAAATTAGATTCTTTAAGCTGACGGCACGACACAATTTGACTTCAGTGACGACACTGAAAAAGGTGCTGCACAGCTCCCCACTAATTCAACATAATTAATGTTTAATGTTTTTCTTCCTTCAAATTACATTAACACTACTGGATTCCTATGACTCACTCTCAGGGGAATGAATCTGCCGTTATAATGCTAGAGTTGTTACGACCATGAGATGGATGACATTAATTTTCACTGCTGCTGCTGATCAAGCGGGATATAAACCACTAATTATAAAAGGTCAGTAGGTCATCCGCGTCTTTTTCTTGACCAATTACAACACACAAAAATGTTAGATGTTCATATAATTTTAGTCTATCGGGTCGCTTTTAAGGCTGATTTTATTTTCTCTCAGCGAAAAGAATCCGAAATGTTTTGAGCTCATTGAGGAGGTATGGCGCGCATTATGGATTTTGTCCAACTTCAAAACGAACTCTCATAAAGAAAAGTTTAATGAAGGTTACATCTACACCTCTGAAGAAAGAAACTAAGATGTGTAAATTCGTCAAGTAGTGGCAAGGATAAAATATAGAAAACACGTCATCGGACTGAATGTATTACAATTCGTCCCAGCTTACTACACTGCATGCCACTCTCCTTGCTTTCTTGGCGCCAGATTTACGAGCACACCTGCAATCCATTCCCACTCGTAATTGTGACTGCGTCTGCAGGAAGGACAGGGAAAGCGGGCCCAAAATATATCCGCTTGTTTTATTCTTTCTGCATAAAAACACATCACAGTTACGACAAGGGGCTAATCGTAAGTGTGCTTGAGAATCTCCGTCTCTCTCTCTCCCCTTCGGTTCTCAGTGGAAGGTAATGAGTAACAAGGAGCAGAGATGGGGACGCCTGCCTTGTACAGTGCATATTGCTCCTCCTATCTCCACACTTCTTTACTAGGCGCTTTAATTTGATGATATAATTTCTACTTTCTTGCTATTTACTGACGATTTTATGCGCGTTTGGATATATTTTTCAAACTAAAGGTATTAAGCATAGTCTTCACTAAGTCTTCGTTAATACAAATTCTTCTTCAGCCGTTGAAATCATCTGGAGACAAAAGAAAAATAAAATAAAAGAAGAAATGTGGCGCAAAAATGCTATTTTCTTTTTTTCACCCTAGCTACCAGATTTCTTTTCTTTTGCAGCTTACATCTAGTGTCTCAGTGGCAGAATATGATAATATTACGGCTTTTTATCTTACCCATAGCACCTCTTCGTGACTAGCATCATATTCTGATGTTAGTATATTGCTATAAGCTAGCATTCAAGAGGAAAAGGTAAATTTTAGGACAATTTAGAGTAAAAAAATGTATAGATAGATGCAGGACCATCAGACTTTACTGAAGTCTGCGGGAATGAAGGTCTTAGTGTCCGAAAAATCTTGAGTGACTGACAGATAGGTCCGCTACAAGAAACTCCCATATCTAAAAGTAAGTAATCGCAGTGAAATGACGAAGCTTCGGAGAGACTTTACTGAACTAGAAAAATTAGATACAGCCTTATGTAACCTCTTCATTAACAGAGATTGAAATCATTGAAAAAATGTCTAGAGATAGCCGAGTATAATTCGCTATGACATCACTGTAGGAAAAGAGTTAACATGTGTGCAGAGATTTGAAAACATCGATACGAGGATGTCTTCGTCATTATGTTTTTGTTGCCTCTAGAAATGTTTTTACTAGAATATGTTAGATTTTTTAAACTGAGAAATTAGATAATACTTCCATTAGCTCCTTTGCTACTGGATGTCCTTCAAGTTAAGTAAAATGATTTGATGGTGGCAAGAAAAAACTAAACACATCATCAGACTAAGAGATTAATGCTACAGTTATATCTTATCACCAACACCTCTGTTAAGGCATGCGGGTGTCTGCTGCTTCCTTACGTTTGCTCCTTATCTCATGAGCTCACTAACCGTCGGAACAACTCTGACACACTAGTCCACCTACTGCCAAGTTATATCAATCAGGAAAGTGAGTCAAAGGAACTAAGGACTTTGAAAACTGGTACCATTAATCCCTGCGTGGTCAGGATGCAGATTTCAGTTTTGTTGCTAGAAATATCACAGATCACGCTCCTCCCACACGGCCTATAAGCCCCGCCTCCAGGTTGCTGATGCACGATAATTTCTTGCTTTAGCTGTAACGAAAACTACTCATGAATTTCTCAGGGTACATATACAAATTTAGCCTTCAACCTTACGCTAAGTGGCAATCATAACTGGGTAATATTCATGGGAAGATCTGGAAGTTACCTCTTCCACTTCCTGATTCCATACCCCCGCAAAGGAAGAGGCAGATAGTGCAATGGAGAGCTAGGTTACTGGCTTTGGACGGAAAGTGACATTTCTAAGTAACAAAACGATCTGCAGTCCTGACAGCTCTGGTATTCTGTTCCAGGTAACGCCAGTCAAATTTTTCAGTTGCGTCAGTCGCAGGAGACTGACCGAAATTTCTAAACACCTTCAAATCAACCACACCTTTGCAGGGATGGCCCGAGTAGTATGTGACTGAGGGGGGGGGGTAAGGACAATTTTGACCAACTTGATCTGTTTGGCGTTACGGTTTGACCAACTAAATAAATATAAACAAACCAAATTTATACACCCCCCCCTTTCCTTGCCACCGTTCCATGGGTGAAGGGGGTCCAGGTCCAGTCACCTTGATTAATTACCGTATGGTACTTGATTTTGGCTTAGATTATATAAAGAAAAACGTACGGTATGTAAAACAAATATTTTGTCCTTTTGGAGACCTCTCCTTTTATGTAAGAACTCCATTTTTGACCAACTCTAATTTTTTGACCAACTCAGAACACAGATGGGGGGGTGACCCCCCCACCCACCCCCGGTCGGGCCATCCCTGCACCTTTGGTAGAGGTTGGGAGAACTTGGTTGAGGGGGGATGGGTCCATGCAATCGCCCATTCCTCTTACCATCAAGTTAATGATTTTGAAACATTGTTTCCCTTAACTCCCACAAATTCAACATGATGCTTTGAAGGTACTTCGGTTATGTAAAATAATTGTGATTACTAGACCAGACAAAATTAGAGGTACCGTTATTCAGGATATAAATGAGTGGAGAGAGAGAGAGAGAGAGAAATTAAAGTGTGTTGTGATGTGGGCCGTCAGCCAAGAGTCCCCACTGGTGCATACACAATTAGACGTTGCCAGATTTTATGAAGAAAATGTCTACATATGTCACAATAAGTAGATGGGCATAATGAATGGGGTAATGTGATTAAACATGGAGAGAGAGAGAGAGAGAGAGAGAGAGAGAGAGAGAGAGAGAAAAAAAAAATTTAAGTCTGTAACAAGACTCAATATCGTCTGACAGTACGACAAACTAAATTGTTTGAGGTAAAAATAACAAAAAAAAAAAAAAAAAAAAAAAAAAGACGTCTCACTGAAAAGGCTGTCTGCAGCCCCTCTGCAATGAAGGTCTGTCCTTATGGGTGGATGAAAAGTCAGTGATGTCACGACCGGCGTCACTGCAGCCGTCATCTGGTGATGGTGGGTTACGAGTGACGGTAGGCTGTGAGTAATGATGGATTATAAGTGACGGGTTAGGAGTGACTGTGTGTTACTCGTGTGCAGGATGTTGGGTTACGGGTGATGGAGTGTTATGACCGATGATGGGTTTTGTATTGCTGTTATGTGCGGTTTTTGCTAATGAGTAACCTGGGTCTGTCTAACTGAGCAGACCCATCAACCATAGGAAGCAACCGACCCTGCAGGGCTATCCCGTACGGTGAACCCATATTTTCTTCCGACAGACAGCACCCGCCACAGCGAGGTGTGGGGAAGAGTGCGAAGGTTTGGTTCCTGGATGGACGCCGTATTTGCATTTCCTCACCCAGTTAACAAGGGTACCATAGCAGTCTCCACATCCCAATATTTGGTTAAATGATTGCCACCCAGCACAGTAATGGTTTAATGGATTACAGGAGCCACCTAAAGTTGACAGAAGAGTAATTAAGAGGACAAAATGGAAGAAATAAGATGAACGGAAGGGAGAAACAGGAAAAGAATGATAAAGGTGAAGGAATGAGGAGGCAACACTATTGCGTGATGATGCATTAGGAGTGATGGTGGGTGTACGTGAGCAAGTTACCACATCCAGAGGTATGAGTTACAGTCTTGCTTCCATTCTATGATCAGTGATACACTCAGGTTCCCGGCCCGAAGAAACACTCTTCCTCACTTTTCAGCAGTCACTCTTTACCCATTTCAAGGTAATATGATACGCCAGTGTGACATGCGTATATGGAAAGTTATTGAGTATGAGTGGTGATGAATTATGTGGTGGTGGGTTTTGAGTGATAGGTTATGAGAGAGGGTGGACTATGAATGATGATGGGTTATTCCAGCTGTCACCTAGTGTTGGGCAGCCGGCGTTTTAGTAAATCGCGAACAAGTATGTCATAAGTGTGTTAAATGCTACACCCACAGGAACAGCCGAGTACAGTGCTTGTCCCTGACTGTCACTCTCTCTCCCTCACTCGCTTATTGAGGTACTGTATTTTCTTGAAGAAGGGGGTCCAGGTCCTATGAGTGGAGAGGTAGGAATATGAAACTTTGCACAATGGTAGACCTCCCCCAGGGCAGAATGCGACCTTCTAGCCCCCCCCCCCACACACACACACTACGGGGGTAGCAGTCCTACCTTGTCCTACTCAGGATGGTTACGCAAGGCCAGTTTTTTACCGAGGGACTTGAATTTTTAAGCAGTGACAGAGCTTCATTCACACCAGGTGTTGAGCATAGTGGGAGCCTCGAATGCCACAATTTTTAGCACAAGATAGATGTTCACGGTTCACCCCTCCCATGTTTTCGGATGGATGGAATCAACGAGGGTGACCTACCTTGCTGGGGAAGGGGTGGCTGCAGGGCGTCGCGGTAAAACCATTATACTGTGCCATAGCTTTTAACCTAAAAACACGATATTTCGCATGTTGGTAGGTGTTTACTTGGGCTACATTTTAGGTAGGTTGGAGCCCCCGATGCCCCCCCCCCCATCCCACCACCACGGGCGGAGGGCGGCACCCAGGAAGGACAGTATCATTTTTTTTTTTTTTTACCTAAAAACATTAAATTGTGCATAATGGTACACCTTTACTGGGCCAAGTCTTAGCCAAGGTGTGACCCCAGAACTTATTCCACGTGATGGGGAGGGCACTTAGAGGGGGAGGGGCGGTCCTAGCCACAGCCTTCATGCACGATCATATATTTTTAAAAATTTAAGAACACTAAATTTTGCACACTGATAGATGTTTATCCCGGCAAAGTTTTAGACAGGATGGGACCCTTGAAGACCACCCCTCCGGGGGGTGATAACACCATAGTTTTTCCACTGGCACATGAAGTTTTGCACAGTAAAAACCTTCTCCCCAACCACAGTTTATAGAGAGTGGGACCCCTCTTTTCCCCTATAACATGGAAGGGGTGGGTGCGGCTGTCAAACGTGTCCTATATCTTGTTTATCCTACAAAAGCGCGTCTTTTTTCATTAGAAGAGCGATTGAATTTTGTAACATAAGCTTGTTTTCACGTACAGCATTATACCCGTTCCGATGGCCAGACGTTAATGTCTGTCCCCCCCTCCCCCTCTGCTCAGCCTGGGTATGTAGACGCAGGATGCCGAAGCAAGATAATATATGGTGGACGCTTTTGAGGCAGTACTTAGCTTTCAAGATACTGTGCAAAATGCACACGTGTTTCATCCTGTTGTGGGTTTATCATTAAAGTGTCGATAATGCAATGTTCGACTTCTGCCCAGATCAGTGAAATGATGATAGATTCAATAGTTGGCTTATGTCACTGTTATCTTTATATTTCTGACTAACGAGTCAGCTCAGACTTTTTATCTTTCGCTATGTCAGGCCTAAATGGAATCTTTTGCATTTGATGAGCAAATCTGTGAATATTCGTCTTAAAACAGTATGCATGAGATAACAGTAATCGTTGCCATGAAACGGGAACCCATAGATCTCATTCGCTGCCATCTCGCTGTTTCCTCTGAAGTATATTTTGATGCACTGCAGGATGGCATACTGTATTTAATCTCCGTCAACTTTAGGACTTCTGCTGGTTCCTGACCTTGATGTAGGTTGTGGTCCGAAACTTCTCCATGAAGACAATCATAGTCGGATGTACTGTGTAAAACTACTCATTGACGAGTATGGAAAGATTCAGCAACCGATAATAATATGTTCTCACGCGCTTTTCAAACAAGGACCTGATTTTGAAACGAGCATCTGAAAGACTCCCTGGGCATAGGAGCTTGTTGGATGTCACAGTCGGTGATGTCATAATCGGTGTCACTCCAGCTGTTATCTGCTTAAAGGCAGAAGCTGGATGAATGTCACAATCGGTCATGTCACAGTCGGTGTAATTCCAGCCGTCACTTGATTAAGAGAAGCAGTTGAGCGGGTGACTGAAGGGAGAGAGGGAGGGATGGCTGGGGAGAAGAAGGGGTTGGAGGGGGATGAGAGGGGAGGGGCAACGGAAGAGAAGAGGATGGCATATCCTTGTTTCATGACACATCCAGGATTTGGACCCTGGGAATATGCCACTCCTTTTTTCACTGGATTTACAGCTAAGGGGAAGAGTGAGAGGGGTGATGACAGTCTTGTGATTCATGAAACACCCAGGTTCCGGACCCTGGAACGATTCAGTTCTCATTTCACTGGAGGGGAGGGGAGGGATGAAAGGGAAGGAGGAGGGGAAGGAGAGAGAAGGGAGAGAAGAGATGAGGATGGGAGGGGAGGGGAGGGGAGCAAAGGAGAGGACTTGATTTCACACACCCACCACACCCTTCTCTCACACACACACACACACACACACACACACACACACACACACACACCGCGTTCCGGATTACAACCTGTCTTCCATTCTTTGATTCATGGCACACCGCCATTCATGCTTCCAGACCACACCGCTCCTATTTTCCGGGATGGGGTTAAGGCTTCCCCGTCTGGCAATCATCCAGTGTGTCACAGACCTGCCACACCCTACGGATGTGAACACACACACACACACACACACACACACACACACACCTTGCCGTCCTCTAACTCGAGTTTTCGAGTTGTCAGGCGTGGGAACCGCTCTTTCCGTTGTACGGAAATGAGTTAGTTTCACCTGAGACGATGAACCAGGTCAGGTGGAAAATGCCTTTCTAGCTCAGTCAGATGCTTCTCACGGAGACCCGATCTCACTGTTCCGGTTCCATCAGCAGAACCTTCCCGGCTCGGCTGTAGCAGGTGGAAAAGGAGTAAAGTTTCGTAACTTTACAATCCGAACTGCATTTTTCGGTCATACCCTCATATTGGGTATCACTTTACACTGAAATTAGGCTGGATCGTGTTTAAAGTAGATAATACGCGATCAGTATGCGTGGTATATCATCATCATCTCATCAGCCGTTTGAGTATCCACTGCAGGACCGGCCTATCCCGACCGAAGTAGGGACGATACAGCCTATGTATCTCTACCAAGTGGCTTAGGCTGTCTGGTAGAGATTGTATGTAGGGTGAGAAGTGCTTGTAAGTGTGATTGTAGTGGCTTTGGATGTGTGTGTAGTCTGTGAACCAAGGGTAATCGGCCCGCGCAAGCCGACTGGGTGCAAACATACTTTACAGTATGCGACACTGGTTCAAACCACAGCACCCCTGGTGTCCGCCAAAGCAGTACATGGGCCGGGAGAACGCTTACAAAGTTTATTACCCTGGCGGGGTGCGAACCCTCGCTCTCCAGTGTACGAAAACGCACACTTTACCACAGAGGCTCCATGCGAGATATATATATATATATATATATATATATATATATATATATATATATATATATATATATATATATATATATATTACGAAAACGCACACTTTACCACTGTACCACAGAGGCTCCATGCGATATATATATATATATATATATATATATATATATATATATATATATATATATAAAGATCTGGTTTCCGTCGATTGCCCAGATTTCTGTAAACCAATATATACTGGCTATGAATAAGAAGTAAAATACTCGGTTGTTACTTTTTGCATAAAACTTTTGGCTAAAACATCGTGTTCAGGAAGGCTTTCCGCACATGACCCAGGGAAGTAATGCGTAAAAATCGCACGTTATACAGCGGTAATAAGCTTGGTAAAACACGGTTTATTAAATTTTCTGGTGTAACTCCAATTATATTTGTGCTTGCTCGATCAAACCATTTTTTTTTTTTAGTACCGTTTTATTCTTCAGATAATTCGCCGTTAAGTGGTATGTAGTTCAACGTGAATAAGGTTATACTGACCAGATTATTGGAAGGCAGAGAGGTATTGTTTTTGTTTCTTTCTTGGAAGGAACGTTAATGCGGGCTCAGCCTTTGGTTCCTTCTTCCTTGCATTAAAAAAAAAAAAAAAGACAGAAGGTAACATAGAAAGGAGAGAATAGGGGGGAGAGGTTACAAGGCAGTCTGACTATTAAAGTAATAATCATGACTGCATAACTTGTCGAAACATAAACATTTGTACAGTAGACCTGGACAGTAATGCGTAATATCAAACCTGAGCTAGTTATCGCACACATGAAAATATTTATGAACTATTTGTTTTCTCAGCTGCTTTCTTTGTATGTTTTATATTATTCAGAACCTCTTTCAACTGATCCAGTGTAGAAAGGCGTCCTGAATACGATGATATAAACAGATGTTTTACACTACTTAACAGACTATAGTCGTGGCGCGCGACTCTGAGGTTGTTATTATCGTGCCCTGGCAACCTATCATTCAAAAGTGCGTCTGATTTCGTGCATAATATGAGACGCATGTAATTCGTGTATAATAAGAAATCGGAGGCACATTTGAATGGTAGCCTAAGTTACCAGGACACGATAATGACAACCTGAGTCGTGCGCCGCAACTATAGTGACATTTATATATTCCTTCCACAAGTAAATGAAATAAGAGCGATCCAGGATCGTTCTCGTGTGTGTGTGTATATATATATATATATATATATATATATATATATATTGTTACGGAACAGAGAAAGATAACGTACACTTTCAGTGAGAATGCTAAAAATCACTACTGTCCCGTAAAGTTCCAGGTTCAAAACAAAAGAGTTAGGTAAAATTACAAGTTAAAGTTTAATGCTCAAACTAACAACAAAACATTCAGGACTCATAAAGATAATGTAATGGCAAATAAACAGGTTAAATATATGGTTAACTGCAATAGCCTCTATTAACACGAAATTAGCAAGAATAAATTTATCTAAGTCAGCCCTGATGAAATGAGATACCAGATAATACTCAGTGAATGCCAGATAAATAATTACAGATACAAACTATTATCAAAAATGACTGACATAAAGATCCATACATGAATTACAAAAACTTCACTAAGCCTACAAATTAAACTTATGCTATACAGTACAAGAAAAAATGCAACAACAGTTATACTCAAATTACACACAGCTGCTAGATGGTTGGAGATTTCTTGAGCACTCACAATAATAATATCTGTACAGGGGAGGACAGAGATGTGAACAAAATGAGGAGCAGATCTAAGTGGCAATGATGCAGAGACTGAGCTCATTATATAGGGGCCGGCAGAGCCTGATACAACTTGTAAGAGGACGCGCAAATGAAAGCCATGGGGACATAGAGTTCACAATCCCGCTCTGGAAAACAGAGAGAACGACTTACTCTACTATAACGGTAGAAGGGGGGAACTGAGGCAGAACACGCTCGTGATCAAACATGCAGCAACTGTGCGTTAAAATTAAACAAAGGATGATGAAATCATAGGCTATGTAACACCTCCCCACAAAGAAAAAAGAAATTTACAAAGAAAATTTCTTATTACTCTAAAACAATCTGTATAAGGCATTACAGACCATGCAAAGGTCTTTCCTAATGTTACAAAACATGAGATCTCCCTAGCACGTTCAGTCATAGGTACTTGCCAGTATCCCTTTAACAAATCAAACTTACTTATGTACCTAGCCTTTCCGATCTTGTCTATGCAATCTTCCACGCGAGGGAGAGGGTAAGTGTCTGTTTTGGTTATCTTATTAACACGTCTGTAGTCGATGCAAAGCCTCTGTGACCCACCTGGCTTAGGGACTAGAGTGACAGGAGAACTCCACTCGCTCTGACAGGGCTCAATCATCTTGTGGTCCAACAGGTAGCCAAGCTCCTTCTGGATGAGAGGAACTTTCACTGGGTTCACACGGTAAGGAGGCAATTTAATTGGCTTTGCGTCTCCAACATCGACATCATGCATCAACACAGTGGTTCTTCCTGGAGTAGCACGGAACACCTGCGGGTACTCCTGCAGTAATGCCGAAAACTCCTGCCTTTCCTTGGGTGGTAGATGAGAAAGCTTAGTCTGGAGATCATTCATGATATCAGGATTCTTCCCCAAACTATCACTCAGGCTCATGCTGCATGGGAGAACTTCACTTGTAGACTCGGGTGGAACAGCTACAGTGCAGACTGGATTATTTTCGTCCCGCCTGTGATATAACTTTAGCATGTTGATGTGACATAGTTGCTTGCTCTTTCTACGATCTGGTGTGGCGATGACATAGCTGACATCACTGAGTTTCTTCTCCACGAAATAAGGACCACTAAACTTGGCTTGAAGAGGTTGCCCATGAACTGGTAGCAGAATCAAAACCTGATCTCCTGGCTGAAAGTGGCGTAACCTGGACTTCTTGTCATACCAAGTCTTCATCTTCTCCTGAGCAGCTCCTAAATTCTCTCTCGCCAGCTGTAAAGCAGTGGACAGCCGTTCTTTGAACTTCATCACATACTCCAGCAGGTTGACGTCATCTTCCTCCGACAGCCAGCATTCTTCGAGTAGCTTAAGGGGTCCTCTTACTTCATGGCCAAACAGTAGTTCAAAAGGTGAGAAGCCCAGTGATTCATTTGGAGATTCTCTTGCAGCAAACACAACGAATGGAAGACCTTTATCCCAGTCTTTCTGATGTTCCAAACAGTATTTCTTGAGCATCGATTTGAGTGTTTGATGATATCTCTCCAACGCTCCTTGGGTCTGGGGATGGTAAGCTGAAGACGTGATCTGGGAGATGCCCAACTCTTTCAGAGACTGCTTGAAAACATTCGACATGAAATTACTTCCCCGGTCTGACTGTACCTCCTTAGGCAGACCAAACTTTGTGAAGAACCCTAGCATTTCCTTAACCACGTTCTTTGCTGAGATATTTCTAAGTGGAATGGCTTCAGGATAACGAGTAGCCATATCAATCATGGTCAGCACATAAGAAAATCCTGAAGAAGTCTTAGGAAGAGGGCCCACAATATCCACCAACACACGGGTGAAAGGCGCCTCAAAAGGAGGAATGGGAACTAGAGGTGCAACCTTTTCAGTCTGATTACACTTCCCTACAACTTGACAGGTGTGACAAGACTTACAATACCAGGAAACATCCCTGAAGATACCTGGCCAGTAGAAGTGTTTCAAAATGCGTGCCACAGTCTTCCTCACTCCAAGGTGTCCTGCCAAACTGGAATCATGAGCCACTCTAATGATATCCTGCCTACAAACACGAGGGATGACAACTTGATGTACAACCTCCCATTCACAGTCGGCTGATGCTGTTGGGGGTCTCCACTTCCTCATAAGTACTCCTGACTTTACATAATAACAAGTAGAAGCACCAGCTGACTCTTCCTCACTGCAAGCAGAGTTAGCTAGACCTTTCAACTCAGGGTCAGCAACCTGCAACTCAACCAACTCTTGACGAGACAAATTATCAACACTACGGGGTACTGCCTCATCTGGTGAGTGGTCCAAATTAGCAAGAAAAGTGTCAGCTAGGATAACATCATCATCATCCTCTAAATCACCAGTAACTTTAGACTTAGCCCTAGTGACAGCACATGCAGGGAACACATCAGGGACATCACAATCCCGGGACACAGCCACTGGCTCACTAGACAACTGAGGAGCTGGACACACTTGACTTCCACCAATATCATTTCCAAGTAAGAAAGTTACACCTGACATTGGGAGTGTCTCAACCAACCCAACCATAACAGAACCATTAACAAAACCAGACTCTAAATTCACTCTGCACAGAGGAACAGAGAAGTAATTATTCCCTACACCTTGTAAGATTACAGTTTCATCAGAGGAATTAAAATTAGAGCCTAGAACACTGGTCAGCATAAGGGATTGGCAAGCACCTGTATCACGATATATATGAACTGATTTCCTGTCATTACTGTCCAGAGGACTGACAAAACCATCAGACAGGAAATTAGCACATGAACTCTTGAGAGTGTCACCCACGTTACTGCTCAAAAGAGGAGCTCCATCATGAGAATTTAAGTTACCCCTCAAAGCAGGTTCAGTTAACTCAGTTAAAGAATTCTGGGAACTCTCAAGAGTGGACACTAGACCAATTGACTGAATATTTAAAGACTCCTTTTTGTTCACATCACGCTGTCTCCTGAAACATCTCTCCGTAGTATGACCAAGCTTACTACAATAAGTACATTTACTTTTCTGAAATCTAGAGGTGAAGCTGGTATTTACTTCCTGAGAAACATCATCCTTATTCTCTTTCCTGTTACCTGTACTCTGAGTAGAGGCAACGTACTTACTCTCAGCTTTCCCTTTTCCTCTAGAATATCTCTTGTGAGTGAGAACATACTCATCAGCTAAAACTGCAGCATCAGACAAATTATCTATTCTTTTCTCATCAAGATATAGGCTTACATCTTTATAAATACACCTTTTGAAATCCTCCAGCAAAATCATCTGCTTAAATTTACCAAAATCAGAATCCACATTCTTAGAATTTAACCACTGCTCTAACAAATCTTCTTTGATTTTTGCATACTCAACATGGGATTGCTTATCTTGCTTATAAGTTGTCCTAAATTTTACTCTATAGGCTTCAGGAACAAGCTCATAGGCCTTAAGAATCAAGCTCTTAACTATCTCTATCTATCTATCTATCTATATACCTAGGCTGCTTCCCCCAAGGAAAGGGAGGTAGCCGAGACAGGACGATTCACTCTCCATTTACTCATCCATTCAAACACATTCATTCGCATCTTAGCCCCAAAGGGGAGAACGGACAGATCCTCACCGCATCACACCGCACAAGGGTCAACTGCGCAATGCAAGCAGTGACATCCACAGCAGGGCCCGACAGCAGAACTGGTTTACCCCTGCCACATCATAACAGACCCATCCCCTTACCCGCACCTGACCTGACTAGCTGATCAGACCAAATGCGGGAGAATATCCCCTCAGGGCTGCGTCATCACTTATTCATTCACAATTTCTCTCCATTTATTTCTGTCACGCACAGCCACTCTTCCTTGCTCAACAGACATCCCTCTCGCATCCAGCGCTCTCTTCACACTGTCCATCCATCCTATTCGTGGTCTTCCTCTCAGTCTTACACCTCTCACATCAGATCTAGTTATCTTTTTCACCAATCGCTCATTATCCATTCTCTCCATATGCCCAAACCATTCCAACACCCTCTGCTCAACTCTACCAGCCATCTCCCGAACAACTCCAGTTCTCCTTCGCACTTCATCATTTCGCACTCGATCCATACGCGTCCTCCACACATACTCCTCAGACATCTCATCTCCATTACATTTAAACTTTTCCTCTCTGCTACACCCATATTCCATGTTTCAGCCCCATATAACGCAGTCGGTACCACAACACCCTCATACAGCCTTCTCTTTACATCCATTCTAAGCAAACGACATTTAAACACTTTTTTCATTCACTCCCAGCACCTTTCCTACTTCATTTATTCTAAACTTCACTTCTTCATCTATTCTTCCATCCACAGCAACATGTGACCCTAGATATTTAAAACAATCTACCTCCTCAAGCAACTCACCATTCAAAACTATATTCATCCCCCTACCATCTATCAACCTCGTACACTTCATCACTTTACTCTTATTCTCATTTACTTTCAATTTCCTCCTTTCACACACCCTTCCAAACTCCTCTACCAACTGTCTCAATCTCTCCTCTGAATCAGTCACCAGTGCAGTATCATCTGCAAACAGCAGCTGCTTCAGTTTCCACTCTCCTCCATCAACATTTACCAGACTCAGACCACCTAAAACTCTTGCATTCACCTCCCTTACAACACCATCCATGTAAATATTAAACAACCAAGGCGACATCACACATCCCTGTCGCAGCCCCACTCTCACGGAAACAAATCACTCACAGCATTTCCCACTCTTACACACGCTCTACTATTTACATAAAAACTTTTCACCCCTTTTAGTAACCTACCATCAAGTCCATACAATCTTAAAACAGTCCACAAAGCCTCCCTATCAATTCTATCATACGCTTTCTCTAAATCCATAAATGCCCAAAACACATCCTTGCCTTTCGCTAAATACTTTTCACACACTTGTCTCACAGCAAACACCTGATCAACGCATCCCCTCCCTCTCCTAAAGCCACACTGCTCATCACTAACCACTCCCTCTGTACCCTCTCTAACTCTCATAATTAACACTCTGCCATACACTTTACCTACAACACTCAACAGACTTATACCCCTAAAGCTAGTACATTCATACTTATCACCCTTGCCTTTATACAACGGGACCACACAAGCACTTGCCCAGTCAATTGGCACCATACCTTTCTCAAAGCACACATTCAATAATCTTACTAACCAGTCAACAATAGTCACTCCACCACCCTTCAGGCATTCCACAGCACACCCATCCATACCTGCAGCTTTCCCTGTTTTCATCTCCTTTACTGCCTTCTCCACTTCCTCCTTCGTGATCAAAGAATCATTCAACTCTCCCAACACATTTATTCCTTGCACCCTTCTATCTGCCACAATCTCAGCCACCCTTTCCTCCTCTACATTTAACAATCTTTCAAAATACTCTGCCCATCTCTTCCTTACTGCATCCGTCTCAATTAACATCCTTCCATCCTCTGCTTTTACTCGTTCTTCCTTCCCAGACTCTCCCTTTCGCACCCTTTTCACCTCCTTCCAAAACATTTTCTTATTCTGTTGAAAATTCTCTGTCAGCCGCCTACCCCACCTCTCATCTGCTGCCACTTTAGCATCACGCACAGCCCTTCTCGCTCTATTCCTCTTTTCCTTATACCTTTCATATGACATCTCATCCTTCCTCTGCAGCCACACTTCATATGCACGTCTCTTCTCAGCCACAGCCATACTTACTTCCTCGCACCACCATTCACTTCCTTTTCTTACACCACCACCCACACGTCTCACACCACACACCTCTTCTGCATGCCCCACCACAGCACTCTTAAACAACTGCCATTCCTCCTCCACACTACCATTTTCCCGATCTTTCACTGCGTTCCACTCATCTTTCAATTTCTCCTGATACTCTATCTTTTTCTCTCTTTTATCCAACTCACTCACTTTCAAAACCTCCCTGCCCCACCTAACCCTCCTAGCTCTCACCCATCTCTTACCTACTCTTAACTTTCCCTCCACCAGGTAGTGGTCAGACATACCTCCACCTTCCCCTCTCAGAACTCTCACATCCAACAATCTTCCTATTACATTCCTAGACACAACCACATAGTCCATCAAGGCTCTATCAACAACCCTTCCACCCTCCTGTCTCACCCATGTATACTTATAAATATCTTTCTTCTCAAACAGCGTATTCCCAATCACCATCTCTCGCTCAACACACATCGCTATCATTCGTTCCCCATTTTCATTTCTTCCAGGCACACCATGCATACCAACTACGCCTTCAACTGCTACATTTCCCACTCTAGCATTCAGATCTCCCATCATTACCACATTCACATTCGCTCCAAAACTCTGCAGACACTCATCAACATCATTCCAGAAAGACTCCCTCTCTTGTTCATCCCTTTCACTACCAGGCCCATATGCACTCACAAACACCCACAACTCACGTTCAAATTTCACTTTCACCCACATCAGTCTCGATGACACCTCCTTCCATTCAATCACACACTGCTGTACTTCCGGACTCACTAACAAGGCCACACCTTCTCTTGCCCTTCCTCTATCAACACCTGACAATCTTCCATTCACACTTCCAAACATAGATTCCCCCTTCCCTTTCATCTTCGTTTCACTCAAAGCTAACACATCCAACTTTCTTCTCACAAACATTCTCCCAATCTCCTCCCTTTTAGCCTCAATTGTACTACATCCACGCACATTCATAGACCCAATCTTCAGGGTACGGGGATAACTCCATCCCCGTCCCTTTCTCTGGCCTGTCTCTTTTTAGGAACTAAAAAACAGAGGAGGGGGTCCCTAGTCCCCTCACCCCGCCCCTTTTAGTCGCCTTTTACGACACGCAGGGAATACGGTGGCAGTATTCTTCCTAACACAACCCGGCCGCAGAGTAGTAGCACCACCCCATAGTGCGGCCAGGTTGTGTCCCCCCCGCCACAGGGGGGGACACAACCTGGCAAAGATGCATAAGTTACTTGAGCTTTACCGGTGAGAACAGTTTGAAGGAGTACTGTCCAATACTCCTTAGGCCAATTAAAACCTGTAGCTACCCTCTCAAACAACTGAAAATACTTTGTTAAATCAGATTCATTAAAAGGAGGGACAAGTTTAACATTTTTAACCACATCAAAATCATCAGAGCTAGATGATCCAGTTCCACCTTGTTTCATGCGATACTCATGGTCTGCCTGAATCCTGGCAAGTTCAACTTGTGCCTGAGCCTGTATCTGTGCCTCTTCAATACGAGCCTGAGATTCCGCCTGCTTAGCATTTGCCTGAAATTCAGCTTCTTTAGCACGAGCCTCCTGCAGAGCTAGCTGTAACTTAGCTAATTCAATCTGCGTTTGCTCATTTGGAGGAGTTACATTAAACAAGCTTTTATTAATCATGCCAACAATTTGATCCTTAGAATGATGAGAGTGAACTGCAATTCCCAATTGTTGAGCAACAAGCTTAAGTTCATTCTTTGTTCTGTTTTCTATATCACACACTGTTTGCACATTTGACAAAAAATCTTTGGCTTCATCAAGTGTAGAAATAGTAGCCATCATGAATATATCACAGTCACAAAATATCAAACAATATCCTTATGATAATATCCTGAATATCCTGATATGAGGTCGCCAAATTTATGTTACGGAACAGAGAAAGATAACGTACACTTTCAGTGAGAATGCTAAAAATCACTACTGTCCCGTAAAGTTCCAGGTTCAAAACAAAAGAGTTAGGTAAAATTACAAGTTAAAGTTTAATGCTCAAACTAACAACAAAACATTCAGGACTCATAAAGATAATGTAATGGCAAATAAACAGGTTAAATATATGGTTAACTGCAATAGCCTCTATTAACACGAAATTAGCAAGAATAAATTTATCTAAGTCAGCCCTGATGAAATGAGATACCAGATAATACTCAGTGAATGCCAGATAAATAATTACAGATACAAACTATTATCATAAATGACTGACATAAAGATCCATACATGAATTACAAAAACTTCACTAAGCCTACAAATTAAACTTATGCTATACAGTACAAGAAAAAATGCAACAACAGTTATACTCAAATTACACACAGCTGCTAGATGGTTGGAGATTTCTTGAGCACTCACAATAATAATATCTGTACAGGGGAGGACAGAGATGTGAACAAAATGAGGAGCAGATCTAAGTGGCAATGATGCAGAGACTGAGCTCATTATATAGGGGCCGGCAGAGCCTGATACAACTTGTAAGAGGACGCGCAAATGAAAGCCATGGGGACATAGAGTTCACAATCCCGCTCTGGAAAACAGAGAGAACGACTTACTCTACTATAACGGTAGAAGGGGGGAACTGAGGCAGAACACGCTCGTGATCAAACATGCAGCAACTGTGCGTTAAAATTAAACAAAGGATGATGAAATCATAGGCTATGTAACAATATATATATATATATGTTAATATATATATATATATATATATATATATATATATATATATATATATATATATATATATATATATATATATATATATATATATATATATATACAGTATACCGGTATTATATGTTACTGACTAACCGGTAGATATATACTAAGACAAATACAGATACAAACACCACACAGCATACAACACAATATATGTGTATATAAATACATATTTATTAATAATTCAGTGTGTGTGTGTGTGTGTGTGTGTGTGTGTGTGTGTGTGTGTTTTCATCTTTTACTTACTTTTTATATGCTGTGGATCAGTTTTCATAATTCTACTTTGCATCGCTAGTTTCTGTCCGCTTCTCCTAGTTTTTGTATTTTCCTGTTCCCTTTCCTTAATCATTCGCATACCATTTTTACGGGTGGTAAGTAGTGATGATGATGATGATGATGATGATACCGATGATGGTGGTGGTGACAGCAGTTGTGCAGGTATCTTTCTGTGTGTATTTACCTTCTTTGATTAAAATGTTTACATTTTCTGAACAAAACCCCTAAGTAAAAAAAGGTTTGCAGTGAACACACACACACACACACACACACACACACACACACACACACACACACACGCTCGCTGTAATCGAATCAGCCAGAATGGTCGACGCTGAATGTTCGAATGAGAGAGAGAGAGAGAGGAGGGGGAGGCAGAAGTTTCTATACATTATAAGAAATATGAAACTGTAATTCATCCAGCTGACGATTTACATACAGTAGCTCGAGAAGTATGTACAGTACCACTCGTAGCGAAGGGCTTAACATATACAATATCTCTAAATTCTTTGCCACCGGATGTCTCCCCTTTTAGAAAATTTTGGGGTAGGATATACATATAGACTATTCTGAGGCTAGGAAAAAATGTATGGGGTATTCTGGGGGTTGGATGAATGTAAATAGGGGTCATTGTGCTATAGGAAGCAAATGGACTCCTCCATCTCCTCCACACACACTTCTCTGATGACAATATGCTGACGATTTTGGCCCATCTGTTTGTGTTTGAATGTGATGGTGTTTGTGTTTTTAAGATCGGTGTGCTCGTAGTACGACTACTGTTTGTGATTCTTATGCATCGTGGGTCTGTATTATTAAAACTAAGATCGCAAAGATGTGAACAACCTGCCAGCTATAAACGATAATTTCCAGGGCATGATAGAATACTTCACTTTTCTGTAATGCCAGTGACTATACTCTGTTACGTGGGATGCAGGCTGGTCATATCTAACACATACAGTTGTTCTATTAATATCGATAAGATTTAAGTAATGTTTCATCCCTTCGCACACTCAGCTTTAATCATATAGCCGTAGATATTGACTGTCTCGGAATGTGGTGATGTTTATGTTCGTAAATTTTGTATTGTATGTTACTGCTGTTGCCACTGTTTGTGATTTTACGTTGCTTCCGTATTTTCCTCTCACCAATAGCAACGGTCCTTGTCCCTATCTGTAACTCACTCATTCACTGAGTTACTGTATACGTTTTTGAAGACTGGGATCCAGGCCTTATGGGAGGAGTGACAGGAATGTGAAATTTTGTACAATGGTAGACCTCCCTCCGAGCCAGGTTTTGGGAAATATGGGACCCTTTTGGGCCAGGGGCTATAGTTTCCACGTGTCCCACCCTAGGTCATAAGGTCTGGCCAGTATTTCACCTAGGAACATGAATTTTGCACAGTGGCAGAGCTTCACTTACACCAGGATATAAGCAGTGGTCTCGGCCACAGTTGTTATGCAGTGCCAAAGTTTTTATCCGAAAATCATGAAATTCTGTATAGTGATGGATGTGCACCCCCAGCCACGTTATGGGAAGGGTGAAACCACCGAGGGTTGCCCTTCACTGGGGAGGAGGCGGCCCCTAAGGGTCCCGGGAGAGCCATTATGCACATCGATAGTTTTTAACTCAGGAGCATGAAATTATGCGTATTGGTAAGAGTTTACCAAGGCCAGGTTTAAAGGCAGGGTCTGATCCCTGATGAGCACCCACCCACATTTGGTGCACATCATCTGATATTTACACAGCTTGCATAAATGATTTATGAGAGACAATGAACGTGGCACATACTGAAATATATACTGTATAGCATACTAGCATTGTACACATATTGAAATCTATTCAGTATACAGACCCTGTACACATAACGAATTTGCTGTTCTGCATACTGGGATTGTGCACATACTGAAATACTTTACAACATACTAATAAGGAAGCTGTTTTAGAGATCTTCCTATCCCAGCAAGAATTTGTCTGTGGTAAGTGGGGGCGACCATAATCCACTCACTTGATGTAGAGCTGCCTACTTCTTAGGTGACGACACTGATTGACAAACATAATGGTATCATGTAACCCAGGAAACCATGCCTAACTCTGGGTGGTAACTATGCAACCAATAAACGGGGTGATGTGGAGGCTACTATGGAGCTTCTGTTAAGTGGGCATGGAGAGAAGAAACTGCGTCGTCCATCCAGGGACCAAACCTCCACGCTCTTCCCCGCTCGCAGTGGTGAAGCGCTGACCACCGAAAGAGGACATCGGTTCACAACACAGGACAGTCCTGCTGGGGCGATTGCTTGTCTGTGGTTAATGGGTCTGCTTTGTCAAATAGACAGGGGTTACCAGACTACTACTACTACTACTAATACTACCAGAATTCGTCTTTTGAGCTGATCTGTAACTGACGTGATGCAACAGGATGACATCTTTTATGATGTTCTTGTTGCCGTCACACGAGTTTATTCTTCAGAAAGAAATCTCTGGCAATGAAGTGGTTGGTGACGACTGTATTATCTAACCCATTTTGTTCGAGTGGTTCTTCCGATGATCAGATACAAATGTCTGACAACAGTAAGATTAGGGCAGAGTAGCAGTCGTCGTTCTCAGAGTATCTATTGACAGTCTCAGACTTTTGTAATTCACTCTCAACTCAATAAAATCATCTACCGTAAACTAGAATACAAGACTGGGGTTGTCCTGACAATGCAAGGATTAAAGCTGCTGATATAAACACTGCCAGGCTTCTATACTCATTCTCATCGAGGTAAAATCATCTGGCAATAGTTGAAATAGAATCCAGTGTTGTCCGGCCATGAGAGACATGTGATATCGTACACAGGAAATCTACACGATACCTACAGATCATATCAAGGCTGTTTGTAGCACTGCAAGATGTAGCTGTGGCATTAACCTTTCAGTCTAATTACATATGTTTTGTTTTATTATTGTTACCGCTAGATGATATTCGTTTATTTATGAGGAATATATATTTGCTGTAGTACAGAGATGAAGGAGGTTTTATCTAACACTTCGGGTCGAAAAGTCGTTCTTACTTTGAGTAAAAATGTCTGGAGATAGCAAGCATAAGCGAGTGCGTATGTCGGCCGCGTGACTTGCGTGGGACCCCAAAGCCGTGAAGAGGAGGGAGGGTTGGAAAAAAAAAAAAAATGAGCGTGTTAAGCAAAGGATAGGATGAGATGGTGTGGAATGTTGGTGGGCGGTGTGTCTAAAATGGGAAATGAGCTTGCACCTTGGGAAAATGGGTTCAGTAAGATTAGGTGTCTGAATGCAGTTAGGGTTTATTATGTATCAAGGAAGTGGGTAAAGGAATGAGCGTGGGGGCAAAGAAATGGGCATGATGACGGGATTGTGGTGCTGGGTGGGAAGAGATCATAAGAGTGTTCCGTGTGAAATAGAATGCCTTAGTATTAATGGTGTGGGTGCAGTAAAGGTTTATTTCAAAGTTCTCAGCATCTCCACCACCACCAACCGAGCTCAAGTTCCTCCGGTGTAGTGTACCTAGGATCTTGATTATGTTGTTAACAAAAAAGACGTCCTGGAGCAAATGGACTTAACTTTTCTGGACAAAGTTTAATCTCTTCACCAAAATAACGCCATTTCATTGTATTCGGACTACCGCTAGATGATTTATTCAACTATTTTAATAATCTCAGTTAGTGAATGTTTTAAAGTGTATATCTAACACGTTAAGTTCTAAAAAATCTTTCCTAAATATAACCACTTCCCTCCAGAGGTGGTGAAGGGCTAATGAATGTTCTGTCTTTGGCTTCCAGTTCAAAGCCTTTAGCATCGTGTATGAAATAGTCATGAAATGTTAGGAAAAGATAAGAATATATTATAGATCAAATAGGTTAATAAAATCGTAAAGAAACAATAAGCGTGAGATATAAAAGACGTCTCCTTACTGAAGGGATTAAGATTATTAAGAAAGTAAAATTCCTCAAAACCGCAACCCTGCCTTGGCCGCCTTGGCCTCTATCTTCAAGTGGCAACTACATGATAATAATACTCTGTCTACTTTATCTTGGCCTAAAATTGTTATTTCTCCACAGCCAGTACTGAGTTTGAACATGAGAGTATGGTAGTTATTATCAAGAGGTGCAATGTAAAGGATGTAGAGCGCAGTATTGCCTTGCTCTGTCATTGAGCTTCGGGAAACAACTTGAATATGGACGGAAATCTCCTTCAATCGAAGGTGCATGAACTATAGCGGAGTGGCATGCAATACAGTAAGCTTGGATGGGTTGTTCATACTTTCAGTCCGATGACGTATATACCTGGCATGATCATTGCTCCCACGGCCAAAATCAATCCTCTCTCATATGGAGGCATCATATAGCCTACTCGTATTTCTTTTTTTCTTATTTTCTGACTAACGCCCCCCAAACCTTGGTTTAATTACGCTTGTTCTGCTGATGTCCCCAACAAGACTGTGGTATACAAAAGTTACCAGCGCCAAATTAACCCTAGATCTCGATTTGTATAAGTTTTTGGTCGGAATCGTGCTAAGTCTGTTCCTCGTCTTGCAAAAAACAATTTCGTTCTTCCCAAATGCTTCGAACCTTGCAACTCAAATTCTTCCCATTCTTTCTGGCACCTTGTCAAAACCTTTCTGAGAATTTTATTTAATACCCTTTCCCTTATCTTTTCCGTTCTGATGGCCCCAGAGCTGTTTCTTCCACCGAAAAGACAGAACTCATTTTCAATACTTTCTTCTCTAAATCCTCCATCTCCATCCCCTCTGGACTTTCTCGTGTCTGTAATCAAAACTTGTTCAAAGGATGTACTGTATTTTCTACCCTAACTTGCCCCAGTAATCACAAGGCATACAGTCCTGATAGGGTCCCTAACATTCTCAAACACTGTTTCTGTGCCAACACTCTACCTATGAAAACCCTTTCATCTTTGTTAGTTAATTTGCACCTTTCCTTCTTACTGGATGTCTGCTTTCATGCATCCTGTCCCGAATGAGGGTGATTGTTCCCAGCCCTCTGACTGTTGCACAATTGCTTTAATATCTCATTTTTCTAAAGTAACTGATTCTGCTCTTAGCATGAAGATTTTGAACCATCGTTCCTCTCATAACCTTTCTTCCAAACGCTAGTATAGGTTCCTCTAGGGACATTCCACTGGAGTTCCTTCAAATTCCTTTCTGATTCTTGGTCCTTCTCCTTTCGGGGTTTTGGCGAAACCTTTGCCTTGGTACCTGGCATCTAAAAGGCAGTCGACAGAATCGGAAAAAAATAATTAATTCCCAAACTCACCTCATGCGGTTCCTATCATTCTATTTGTGTCTTCATCTCAAGCTTTCTTTCTGGTTGTTCTATAACTGCTATTGTATATAGGGCCACTGTTCCTCTTATAAAGCTATCAGTAGTGATGTTCCTCTGGATTCTGTCCTGTCACTAAATCTCTTTTCTTCTTTTCTTTAATGATCTTCTGAAATGCACATCTAGTACTTCCCAACAGTGTACTGATGAGGACATCACATTCCTCCTTCCTTCTTTTAGTGCCCATTACATCAGTTACCGAGTAACAGTGGAATTGTTTTCTGTCTTAGCAATAATTTTTGAGTGAAGTATAAAAATGCTGTTGTTAATGCATCAAAAACTCAGGTCGTACATTTTTCGGCATGTCAGTATGTTTCGCAGGAATATCACTTATTATTTAACGATACACAGCTCAGTCCTTCATCATCTCTGAATATCCTTAGGGTTTCTTTCTCTCGGGCCGTATTAAGGACAGACCATAACATACCTAAACTGCAAAATCCATTTCCACGTTTAATGGGTATGCAAAGCCAACAATATGCTTTCTTTACCCCAACAAAACTTTGTACAGGAGTCTTATTTGCCCCTGTGTGGAGTCCTGCTCGCAAGTTTGGGGGTCTCCCCAGAGACAGTTCCTTTAAAAAGAGTGTAGTTAAAGGATTTCTCTCGCCTCATCATCCCTTCTCTCTCTGACTCTCTTTGTTGAATTTTTATGTCCTTACTATCGTTATTTAAACAGCCACTGTTCTTCCAAGCTGTCTGCCTGCATCTTCCTTAAAATACGGAGTGAGCGTAGCACCCATCTGACAGCACACTTTCATCCCTTCTCTGTCCACTTTCTAATGCAAGAATTAACCTATGCTATCAACCATTCATTTATGCATCGTCTTCCTCTGTCTGTATTTCCCTCAGCCTATAAACTCCAGTCTTTGAAATGCAATATGTCCAGATACTTCGAAATGAATGGCTCTTGAATATGGCTTTCTTTTGTTCTTCTGGGTCTTTAGTCTTTTGTTAATTTTTCATTGCATAAAAAGCAAAACTTTCTGCACTCTTTTTTCACTGTAGGTAGTAGGTCCATACTTCCCTTACTACTCCTATAACCACCCTGCTCGTCACTCACTAGGCATTTTGATAAATTCTTCACCTTCTCTATAATTATTCTCCCACATTCCTTTGGCACGACTCTCAACAGACATATAACAAGATATTCATTTCGACCACCTAACTCTTGTGCATTGGAACACTCACAACCTTCTGCTACTCCGTTCGCGACCCTTCGCCCATTCGAGCTAAACTACATATTTCTAACCAATTAATTAGTACTTTTCTATCTACTACCTGTACAATTAATGGGCCCTGTACACTCCTCAGTCAAAACCTGATGCGGTTTCATTCTTCAACCTCCTCGTAGCATTCTTCACTTCTTCCAATATCACATTTTCGTGCATCAAATTCCTTTACTGAGCACCATAAAACAATCGTGTTTACTGTCACTCTTTTTATTTTGTTTTAATTCACATTCATCTTTTCAAAACACTGTATTCATCAGCCTTTACTTCACTTCCATTTACCAGTATTCTCCAGCTTTCATCCCTCACAGTGTCACACTCCCGCCTCTCCTTAACTATACATTTTTTAACTTCTGTTCAAAACAAATCCAGTTTTTAGAGTAGTTCACAGTATTTTTTCCCTAGAACATTATTTGCTTCATTCTTTTTTTTTCTTTAATACTATTATTAGGTGTTTTATACTTTCGGTATATTCCGTCGATCATTTATTTAAACACCTCTCTTGCAACCAATGTAGACATTTCCTTGCCTTTTCTTTCATTTCTCTTTAACTCCAGATTCCAAAAGCTGTACCAATTTTATAACTATCCTCGCCACATCACACACAGCGTTGACATTTACTCTGCATCCATATATTCATTGCGCGCACTCCCTGCACGTACATTCTGTCATTGTACTGAAGAACCAACTCAGAAGCTAAAGCAACGAGACACCATGAAACTATAATTTCACGTGCTAGTGGGTGGCGACGATCCCAGCCTATCCTTTTTTTTTTTTTTTTTAAAGTTATTCATCAGTTGTGCGAAATTTTTATGCAGTTTTAACCTTTTGGTACTATAACGCATTATTTACTTTATTTTCCTTATCAGCAGACGAGATTCTTTAGCTTACATGGGGAGACATCACGTGGTGGAAAGGGTTAAAGGAGATTGTTTTGGCACCTTTAGTGGGAGAGGTCATTCTAGGACAATAATATCGTCTGAAAGTAGCAAAAATGAAATAGCTGAAAGTGTTGTTCATGAATTACAGTCCTCTAGCGATCTTTTCTTTGTGGCGCTGCTTTCTTCTCCTGCTCAGTGGCTTATTGGTCGGTTTTTCTTGGCTTTGGAGCATTCGTAACGCCTTTTCTGCGAGTTGTTTTGAGTATTAACTTCATGAACCACTTGCTTATCACTTGTGAAAACTAAGACGATGGTAAATAACATGGCCTACGCGAGCATATCAAGGTTTATTGTAGAAATATTGAAGCGTTAGGTTTTACGAAAAATCTTGTGATAGCAAGGAAATGGCCCTTTTTTTTTTTTGTAGTTATGTCTTCTTTTATCTACCTGCTTATCTATCTATCTATCTATCTATGTATTTATCTATCTTTTTTTCTTAATTTAGTGCCCTTTGCATTTTACATGCATTCGCACACAACTGTCTTCATTCTCTTAAAATTGATAAGTATTGTATTCAGATACCCTCCCGTTGTTGGAATCTTTCTCAGATATCTTGTCAGTTTATACGTGTTTGTGAGCTTCATTTAAGTTTCTCAAGGTCACTTTCCTTCCAAGTCACTTCACCAACTTTGGACATGTCTTACGTGAGGCTGATGTGTTGGTATGGAGAAGAAAAAATGTTTCACGTGCAGTACATCGTGACTCTTATCGTCCACAACAGGAAAGTAGCAATTACCACATTGATCCTCTGACATTTTAATGGTGGGATATAACGGTATGTGTAAGAATACTTGCTCGGAATTAAGTCCTTCGTTACGATGCTATATGACGGCGAAAGGAACATACTTTGTTGCTGTTGTTCTGCTTGGGGAACTTTTTGAAATACACCGTCGTTATGCCCATATTTGGCGACCTACAATGTCCATTTGCACAGGATATATTACTCCTGCCTTGCCCCACCACCCATCACCATCCCCACCCATCCCTATTCCACCTTCACAATCTTTTTCCTACCACTCTGCCAATTAATTTTCCTTAGGATTCTCTTCCTACTGGCCGTCCCTCATACAGCGCTCATCATCATGTGTCATCATCCTGTCCTGCCCTACCGCCCACTGCTATCTCAGTCTATCCTATCTTCCTAACCCATATTTTGCTACCTCATCTGTGACGTGCACCTAACCGGCCCACGTGCGTACAGTGTCCATGTTCACAGGATACGCATCACATAACGAGCACTAGCACTACTCGTCACCATCAAACAAGCCCATCCCACCCATTATTCTCTGTCCCACAAAACCCACCCCATTTACTCAAGTCTTCCTTCAAATACCTTTGCACTAAAGAGGCTGTGAACCTAAAGTAACCTCAATGAAACTGTCCTGAACTGATCTACCTGGGACTGAACATGGCTGAAACTAGCCTTAAACTGACCTGAAAGGATGTGAGTAGACCTGAGCTGCTCTGAGTGGGTCCGACTGGATGTGAAGGCCCAGAATATGCAGTATAAAAGCTGTTCTCTCTCTCTCTTTCTCTCTCTCTCTTTCTCTCTCTCTCTCTCTCTCTCTCTCTCTCTCTCTCTCTCTCTCCCCCCCCCCCATGGAAAATTGCTGAGTCATCCTGCTGGCAGGCTTGGTGTGTGAGTGGGTGTGCGTGTGGGTGAGTATGTTGGCTAGTGGATGTTTGGGTGGAAGGGCGAGTGAACGGATGTGCGAGTGGGTGGATGAACAGGAGAGTGGGTGGGTAGGTGATTGGGTGAATGAACGAATCAGTGGATGGGTAGGTTGGTTCCCTGAGGGTAAGGCAGACGACAAACTTTTGTTGCTAGTAGACTTATTGGGCCTGAGCAGACATTAAGCTAACCAAAACGCTTCTGACTAGGCGTACATTGATTTGAAGACAATGAATCGACTTTGCTGACCTGAACAGGCCTAGTCAAACCTCAACTGCTCTGAAACGATCTGGAATGACCTAACTATGTCAAAATGGATGCAGTGGGGCTGAAGTTCACAGTAGAAAATAATTTCGACTGTTGTTAGTATGACTGTTACACCTATTGATACGCGCTGGAGAACGACGCCTTCATGTGGTGGCATCGATACAATTCACTTCCTCATCCCCCGAAAGGAAGATGGTGGACTGTAAGAGAAATGCAACTATAGCCTGCATTCTACCGCGTTCACGTTTAGATGCGCAACAACAACAACAGCTACGCCTGATGGTTATGCCTGCACGAAGCAAATACGCTGTCGACGAGCTCGGTTCTTTTTCCTATTCTTACCACCACAGGACGATTTTATTCAACATAGTAAGCCTCATGAGTTAAGAAGTGTTAATGAAGGCTTTATCTAACCTCCCCAGTTCGGAAAATCTCACTCAAGCTTAATAAAATCGTCTTGTGACATCAAAATAATATACCAATAAGGTCTTTTGGCTGTTGGGATTAACGCCACCGATCCTCTGAAACATTAATGGCAGAATACAGTTGGTGTGGAAAGGATTATTCAGGCATTACTGGCTGGAAATGATTAGCCCTTCCAGTCCCGTGATGTAGTTTTTGGTTAACTCTCTCTCTCTGTCTGGTCTACTTTATATAGCTCAGCAGAGACAAGTATAATGCAGTGATAGGGCCTTCAGTATTCACCTCAGAGCTATGTATCCTCCCAGGCTTGATAAACTCGTACTGGTGGCAGAAAGAATAAAATGGTTCTACACATACCCTCTCATTTTACCACACGGGTACTAATGTCGTCTACTGTGAAGGGGTAATCCTATAAATATGCACACCACCCATATACAGGAATAGGCATACCGCTCACTATAGCCTAACGAAAAAGTGAGGGAGGTAGAGCATACTTTCTGTTAATTAATCGTTATCATCATCACCAGCATCTTAACCTTATTTCCCACTAATACTGGAGGGAGGAAGGAATCTAGAAAGGAGAACAGGGAGGAATAAAACGAAAAGAACTAAAAATCGAGTGCCAAGTGAAATGGGCCCCACGTCCATTCTTTCATCATTCAAGCACTGAAAATTATTAGCTCTGTCACAGGCCTAACGATCCACACACAAACATTCCGTCAGATGTTAAGTATGTCAGAAATGGCTGCAGCCTTTATCATGCGAATAGTCACTTCATAATTCACTAAACCATATCTAGCAGTCTCCATTCTTTTGTTGCATCAGTTTCCACGCTTTGCCTATTCACAATTTCATTTTCCATATCCATCCGCCCATTCCTCAGTAGTCTAGGCCACCTCCTGCCTTCAGACTCATTCATATATAACTAGGCTCAGCAACATTTTCATATGCACTTTGACTACAACAGTGATGTCATTTAATCAGTCACTGTATTTCTATGATGGACCTCCACTGACCACACACTTGTCTTAGCTTACAATGTCTGCTTCCATTTACAAACTGTTTTGTTCAGACAAAATATAAGACTTTCCATAATTCGTATTGTTATACTAAACACGTAAACAACTCCATTTACAGTACGATTAGGACCTACACACCTTCAACGAATTCGGTATGGGGAGGCAGAAGAGGCGTTGACTGATACTCATATAACTCTCCACTGTTGTTCAGGATCAGGAGAGAGTTGACAGAAGTCTTCCTTAACCCCATCATCACGATGACATTATATTCACGTAACCATCAGATGATCTTAGCCTAGAAGAAATCCTCGTAATGAATGAGTTAACGTAACACCCAGACAGAAGCAGGTTATGGATCTTCACTCCAGGTATCATTTCATTCTCCAACACAGTGACTCTTTGGTGCGCGTCTATGTATAGAACCGCACAAACACAGAGACCCTTTAATACACACACACACACACACACACACACACACACACACACACACACACACACATGCAGGCAGCAACCACACAAACGCTTCCCACACCGCCTTTTTAATGCGAGTGAAGACAGGGGCGGCGCATGATTAAGGATGTTGAGTAAACGTGGGTGGCAGCAGAGTAAATGTTGATATCACACCCGGTGGCCCCCTTGCAAACCCACCCTCCAGTCCCACACCACCACACCACACCATACCATGCCACTGCAATCCACTATCTCTCACCACAGGACACCACACCAAAAAGCTCCTCACAGTACCACACACACCACACTGCACCACACCACAGTACACTACTCCACAGTTCACCACACCACAGCACAGCCATTCCCTTCCCTCACAACTTCAGCACATACTAACAATGGCTGCCTAGCATGAGTCTGGTTTTGTTGATCATCTTAGCAGATATGAATAAAAAAGGGGACCCTGAAACAGATTTTGGAAAGTTTGAAAACTAAAGAAATATCTGTCACTGCGCCTAGAAAAATGGGTCATATGTTATTCACTCATAATACAAGGCTTCAAAATTCTTGGTTCTACTAACAAGGTTAAAGATCCACACAAAATTGTACGTCACAGTGTCTTTGGCTTAGAGCCATTCTGCTGGCTGCCACGTTTAAATAAGAGTTCGAATCCTTGTCATGTACTATATATCTCCATACATACTTTACCCCCCGTTCATTTCTGTCATTCGTCAATTGTTTTACTTCCTCATATTCAGTACCTCGCTTTTTTACTGATCCGCTTGCTTTATCCATCCACATTTTCTGTTTTCCGCGCCTCTTACTTTCAAACTCACACAAATATACCCTTTTCCTCACTCTACTCACATCCGTTCTCTCTATGTGGCTATACTACCTAAGCACACACTCTTCTACCCTTGCATCAGTTTCCTTACTTCGCGTTTATGACGAATATATAAATTTCTTTTCTTATCCAACCTACGCAGCCCACGCACATTCTCTAGTAATCCCATTTCTGATGCTCTCACTCTTGATTTCCAATAAATCTTAACTTTTAAGAATACGACTATATCACAAAGCCTACAAAACCTGTTTATTAACGAGTAAGTAATTTAATGAATAAATCTGTGTACACAGAATACATGCATTACAGAGTTTCGAGGAATGGAGTGATGTAGCATGGTCGAGAAATGAAAAACTATAAAACAAAAATAACCCCGGTGAATACTAAAATAGATATATAATATATACTGTACTGTGTTTTAGCAAGATTGTATAGGCCAGGTTCTTTTATAATTTTTATATAACCTTTCTTAATGGTGACGGATGAGCACACGTTCAGTGTGACATCCACAGGATTCACATGTATGCCACGCTGTTTAACGTTGATTTTAGCTCCGGTATTACTGCATTGTGATGAGCGAGGGGTGAACTTTGTAGCAGCCCCACGTGGATGAAAGGAGGTAAAGTGGAGTGGATGAAGATGTCAGTACAGCCAGTGTCACGTACAGTACAGATGGGGAAAATGTTAGCCTGCGATTCCACTGCTGCTGCCTTACGCTGGAGGCATTTTCATCGCTTTTCTCCTTAACGTATCATATTCAGCACAATCACTTTTGGCAAAGAACCTATCATTCATCTCTCAGTCTGGGAATACTGGCCATTAGAGGAAACTGAGAATCATAAAAGGTGAAATATTAGACTTACTTTTGACTGCAATTGTGCAATGTACCAGTCGATTCATTTATGTCTAGTATATTAAGATAGAAGCCTTCTTTTGCTAATTTTCTTCTAAGGTATGCATAAAAATGTGCTAGGTGTGGACTCACATCATCCATTCGATGTCGTGCTCTTTCTCTCTCTCTCTCTCTCTCTCTCTCTCTCTCTCTCTCTCTCTCTCTCTCTCTCTCTCTCTCTCTCTCTCCAGGTGACTCCACACTGAGTTATTGAGTGATAAGTCAATTTGTTTCCTGTAACCCAGCACACAACTTAGGGTACTACAGTATGTTGGGTTGCAATCATTCAGATGACACATGGTAGCCTGGCTGGTTAAGGTGCTCCAACCCGACAGAGCCCGTAAGTGTTGCCTTCAGCTGGATGGTTGGGATTTATTGCTCACATAATACCACTCAGGGACGAATGAAGCTGGTCACCGTTGCCTTGAATGTAGGGACTGAGCATCCAAGCCTCGGGGCCGCTATTCTCCTGATGGGGCAAATAAGGATTGGATGATGAGGGTGATGATAAGAAAATCAGAAGCTGTATATGATCAGAAAAAGCATTCAGTATGAAAAGAAAAAAATTGCAACATTAACATTTTCAGCCCGAGGACATCATTCATTCGACTTTATTCACTTGAGAAGACTTTTCGAACTGAAGAACTTAGGCACAGCCTTTGTTAACCCCTTTCACGCAGAGAGGTCCTTCCTGGGTTCAGTGGAATCAAATGGAGAACGTAAAAACAAAATATAAAGCCGTCATCAGAGTGAAGGGGTTAAATGAAGATAGTTAAAGACAAATTAATCAAGGAAAGAGGCCATGTTTATTCCCTTACCTCAAGGACTCCTTTTGTTACTGTATTCTAGCTTACTGTCTATTTACATATAGCCAGATGCCTTAACCCCGGAAGAGGTGGTCACAAACAAATCACCCCCATGTCACCCTGTTCGCTGCCATCAGCCTGTCTCTCTGTAACTCATACATCCCGTTACTCCACTCCATCCTTGCACCTCATCCTCAATCTTCCTCTTTTCCTTCCCCCTGCATTTCACTCACATACACTTTCCCAGTCAATCATTCATTGTCCACATGGTTTACAACGGATGATGTTATCGAGACTGGAGAAGATATAATCCCTTGTATAAAAAGTCAATAACCTTACAGATATGTATCAATATAGAAATATGCAGCACAGCCAGGGAGAAAAGCTAGTCTACTGTTCCACTACGTCAACTTCACAATTAGGGAACGTTCGTCACTTTCATCCCTGACACATTATATATATCAAAGTGAATCATCTATGGGCAGAGAAGTATTCCAAGCCTCTGTAAACTTAAGAATATTAGCCTATTAGCCCACAGTGGAAAGCGAGAAGCAGAACTGGTGAAATGTTGGGTAAACTTTTGCCCCTGAGCGTACAGTTGAGAACAAAAATACTGATTCCCTTCATGACGATCAAAAGGAAACAGTGAATAACGAGTCTTTTAAGCCCAGTGATGCTATTTCAGAAACCAAACAGGTCTGTCAGAATATCATGCACAAGTTTTAAGAGTGTTCGACTAAGTAGAACGAGATTGTTACTGAATCTGTACACCGCGGATGGAGACGAGTATGACAGTGAACGGGAAGGAATGGGGGACACAGAGGACAGCTAGATAAGAATTAACCTCTAAAATCTGATTTCATTTCTGTTTTATTCTTGCTATTTCCCACGCGATTTTCTTCAGCTTAGGGACATTGTGAGAGGGAAGGGCTAGAAATAGCAATCATTAAATCTTTTTCATTAGTAATGATCCTTCCTTAGTTCAGTGAAATTGTTTATCGATGTGGTACGAATGAAATACAAAAACACGCCTTTGGATTGAAGGGGTTAACTTTATCTCTCACTTCCAGATACATTCAGGTACAGGAACCACGGGAACTGTGTAAACCGGAATTCAAATCCTGGTGTGTGTGTGTGTGTGTGTGTGTGTGTGTGTGTGTGTGTGTGTGTGTGTGTGTGTGTGTGTGTGTGTGTGTGCTTAAATTATAACATATTATAGGACATTACATAAACAATGAGCAAATGATCACCGGCATTCTTCTAGCAGCATCAGGGTTAGAGGGGCCGGCGGCGGTTGTAGCAGTAGCAGCCCAGCAGCAGCAGCAGCAGCAGCAGCAGCAGCCCAGCCGTAGCGGCAGGAGCAGCAGCAGCCTACCAGCGGCGGCAGCCAGGCAGCAACAGGAGCAACAGCAGCCCAGATGCACAGTAGCTCAGCAGCAGCCGCAGCCCAAAAGCAGCAGCCATCCTCAACCTCGCACTTAGTTCGCCTATTTCCCTGACGGACTTCATCTGCCCGTGTCCATACTAACACATGGACGAACCTAAACCAACTAACCTTGCAGCATTCAGTGCGACCTGCCTTCGACATTGCTCATTCCTCCTCAAATCATGGCGATTATTCTTTTTCACAGTGTTTTGTAGCATGTTTTATATTGCTGTCATATAAAAATACTTCATGTAAAACTTTCCACTGTCACGGCAGCCGGAGAAGTGTCTGTGAACTTTTACTGATAGCTGTGCGTGTAGAATCAAGAAGTGTACGATAACTAGTGTAGATAACAGGGACGTGATATGATAGGTAACAGGGAAAAGGAATTACTGACACACACACACACACACACACACACACACACACACACACACACACACACACACAGATGAGAGAGAGAGAGAGAGAGAGAGAGAGAGAGAGAGAGAGAGAGAGAGAATCGATATATTTGTCAACAGGAAAGTTATGAGTTGAAAAGGAGCGGGTGGGATGGAAAAGGGGAAAAGGAAGTGAAGAAGGGAAGAAGGTGAATGAGAGAGAAGTGAAGGGGGAGGGGAAGTTTGGTGGGGAAGGCAGGTGAAGAGAGAAGTAAGTAAAGAAGGGGAGGAGGTGTAGTGGAGAAAGGAGGTGAAAGAGGACGGGGAAGTGAAGTGGGGAGTAAGGGGGAGGGATGGTGAAGGGGGAGAAGGCTGGAAATGGGTCAAGGGAAATCCAGATATGGATTAGTAAGATCATACCGTCTCAGCAGATGGAGGACCGAATGTGTGTGAGGATAGAGCATAAGCCTTTAATCCATTCAGTACTGTGGCGTCTTTAAATAATTAATTCTTGCTACGTACAGGCGATTTTATTTATCTTAGAGGAACTTTTCGAGATGGGATGGTTGAATATCGCCTCCATTAACTCCATCGTTATGCATGATCTCTCCTAAGTTAAAAAAAAGATAGTCTGGAGCGAATAAGAAGACAATATTTATGCGTAAGACGTAATCGTATCAAAAGAGTGAAATCTGACGAGGAAAGAGATTTTTTTGATTTACAAAGGGTGGATCAGATTAATAGTAGGGTTTAAGTGAAGCTGAGAGAGAGAGAGAGAGAGAGAGAGAGAGTTTAAATGGTGTATGCTGGTGGTGTTGTGATGTATGCTGTATGCCGACGCTCTCTTGGTGTCTAGTTTCACTATCACAGTGCCTATTCACCGCTTCATATCGAGGCCATATTCTTTGTTTAATTCTTGCCGTGACTACAGTTTTATTCAGCTTAAGAACCCATAGCAGTGACAGAGGTTAATGCAAGCTGTATCTATTCCCTGCAGGTCGAAAGGAATAAACTGGAAGGAAAGCAGCAACAAATACACTAAATCTAAACTTCATTAGACTGATGATAGTATAGTTACATTGCTTCCTGTTAAGATAATTTGTTAGTCCAGATTTACAGCCACAGTTGAATGGGATAACTTGTGATATTTTAGGACACGCCTGGCCTATAGTGATACTACCTGAAATTAAACTAGTCAGTCCCATAATGTATTTTGTTCCTGCGTTTTCCACACAATCTTATTCAGCTTAGACAAGATTTTCGGAGCTGCAAAGGTTACGATGTTGTCTTCATTAAGCTTTTTAGTATTAGAGGTCTTCTTTAAATTCAGTAAAACCATCTGGTGTTAGTGAGAAGCAAAGATAAACGTCCTCGGGCTGAATGGGCTAAAATGAAGAATACCTGAAAACAGCTCAACCTCCCTCAGACCTTAAACCAAGACATTTAATCCGTGTTGAGAGCCGAGAGGTATATAAGGGAGGGGGGAGTGAGTTGGGGGGAGGGCAGGCAAACGATGGGTGACAGAGCGACTTGGAGGCGCTTTGTCTGCGGCCACCCTTTGCGGGATTAGGGCGTTGGGCTACAGATAGATAGATAGATATTTCCTTAGTCAGATATCAATTCCTGAAGCCTTCCCCCTGGGCCATGGATGCTGTTGGGAAGGAACTTGCAAGAGCCGGAAAGAAAAGTTTACAGCCAACAGATTCCTCCCGAGATGACGTGACTGTCATTCCTCTCGCAAAAATGGACGGAGAGGGATTGTTGTTGTTTTGGATGCTGGAGGCGGCGGCAAGGGAGGAAGAGGGAAGGAGAGGTAGCGGGTATAAAGGGGGAGGAGGGAATCGACGTGAAGGAAGGGAGGGAGGAGAGGGGAGAAATGAGAAGAGATAGAAGAGGGAAGGAAGGGGGGAGTGGGGAGGTGGCGGGTATCAAAGGGGCAGGAGGAAGTCGGCGGGAAGAAGGAGACGGGAGTAATAAGGGGAAAAATGACAAAAATGGAAAAGGGTAATGAGGGATGGTGGTGGTGGAGATTGTGAGTACGATAAATGGAGGGGAGAGAAGGCAAAACATCGAGAACATGTGGTGATAAAGAGGGGAAACGTGAAGGAGACTGGAAAGCAGTTCGGAGATGCGGTGATGGAGGAAAAAAAAAAAAAAAGGATATGAAAGAAGAGGGAAGAGAAGATGATGGGGGACACGGGAGATAAAAAGGAGGTAAAGAGCGATGGAGAAGGTGGGGAGACGGTAGGGGAGAGGAGAGGGAGGTAGTGGACAGATAGCAAAAGTGAAGGAAAGGAGAGACGGATGAAGAGAATGGAGAGAAGTGGAGGTGGAGAGGAGAGGAGAGTTGAGAAGAAGAGAGATTGGGTCCAGGCTAGACAGGAGAGAGAGAGAGAGAGAGAGAGAGAGAGAGAGAGAGAGAGAGAGAGAGAGAGAGAGAGAGAGAGAGAGAGAGAGAGAAAGAGAGAGAGAGAGTAAATGGTGGTGGAGGAGGAGGAAAAAAAACAGCTGAAAAGAAAATTTAAAGACGGTGGACAAGAAGACTGAAAAGAGAGAGGTGGAGGACATGGTCGAGAAAAGGGTGAGGGTAGTGGAAGAAATAATGTGGTGATGGTGGAGGAGGGTCAATGTGGAGGTAGATAGAGCTATGAGAGAAAGGGTGTGGAGAAGGGCGAGTGTGGTGATGGAGAGGGATGAAGGTGGTGGTGGAGAGAGGAGAGGGTGGTAGAGAGGGATGAGGGTGGTGGTGGAGCGAAGGGAGGGTGGTGGTGGAGAGAGATGAAGGTGGTAGAGAGGAGTGAAGGTGGTGGTGGAGAGATGGGAGGGTGGTAGAGAGGGATAAGGGTGGTGGTGGAGAGATGGGAGGTAGAGAGGGATGAGGTTGGTGGTGGAGATAGGGGAGGGTGGTAGAGAGGGATGAGGGTGGTGGTGGAGAGATGGGAGGGTGGTAGAGAGGGGTGAGGAGGGAGAAGAGGGATGAGGGTGGTGGTGGAGGGGTGAGGATGATGGAGAAGAGAGATGAGAGTGGAGAAGGACAGGGGTGAGGGTGGTGGGGAGTAGGATGAGGGAGATGGCGAAGGATGAGGGCGGTGGTGAAGAAGGGTGATGATGGTGGAGAGGGAAGATGGTATGAAGAGGGTTGAGGATGGTGGGGAGAGGAGTCAAAGTTGCAGGAGTGGAGAGAGCTGTGGGTTGGGGAGTAGAGGGATGGGGTGATGGAGGAGAGGTGAAGGACAGGGGTGAGGGTGAGAGGCAGAAGATAGCAGTGGAGAGGAAAGGATAAATGGGCGATTACCTCCATAAGTACGAGAGCGTCTTTATATGCTATTCAGTTCAGGAAGTACCTCTTGTACTCAAGGGATTATGAAACTCTCTGCACCAGGCCCTAGGAAAAGAAATTATTAGTGCTGTTATTATTATTATTATTATTATTATTATTATTATTATTATTACTATTGTTATTATTGTTATCATTTCTCTCTAATAGGTCCCCGAAGGCAGCCTTTCCGCTCGATGTCAAAAGGCCAGAACTGAGTCATAACTCGGGAACTGGTGGCCCGATTGGACTGGAAATTAGTTTATTCTTCAACTTTGAGCATTATAACGTGTACCGTCCTATAACAATAATTACACTACTTCTGTACTTTCGGCTGTGTTACGGTAACACCAGTGCCTACAAAGAATGTGATCCACCTGAAGGCTGCCAAGTACGAGTAAAAGGCCAGAAATGAGTCATGACTCGGGAACCGGTGGCCCTATTGGACTGGAAATAGTTTTATTCTTCAAGTTAGAACATTTTAGCGGTACCTTGCAGTAACAAAAATTGCGTCACAGTGCGCCGTTTTTGCTGTGTTAGTCACAAACGAACAAACGGACAAACCAAGAAACATACAGAAATCGAATCATTACAATAGAGATTATTATTATTATTATTATTATTTCTATTATTATTATTATTATTATTATTATTATTATTATTATTATTATAATTATTCCTGCTACCAGAAGGCGACTGCGTTCAGAAGACATCGTACATCCTTAAGCGAAAAAAAAAAAAAAAATGACTGGACGAACACAGTACTAATGCTGATCCTATTATTACTACAAATTTACTTATATACTGTTTCGTGAAATTATTAACGGACCACGTAATCAAAAGACTTTCAAAGCCATACACAATGCTGCATGAAAGTATCCAGGGAGACAGGAAATGATGCTTGGTAGACGCTGGATATGTTGACTAGTCCGTCCACTATGAAGGGATACTTAGGATGTGCAATATATAGACTGACCTATATTATAATCTGGTGGATAACTGGGATGTGATAGAGTAGAGGAGGAAATGACAACCACTAAACCAATAAAAATAGGAACAACAAAATTATGAGAGGGGATGAAGCGGAATGTAGAATAAGAAGGGGAAAGATGCAATAGAGGGAAGAAGCGAATAAGAAAGCGGAGAGAGAAGAGAGAAGAAAAAAAGGATTAAACAAAAAAATAAGAGTGAAAGAAATGGATAACAGGCAGGAGATGAAAAGAGGTAAGTGGAAGTGGATAGGGGAAAAGGAAGAGGACGGTAATAGGAGAAAATAGAAGGAAGGTATGTTAGTGGGTCAGAAGAGAAGATAAATGAATCTAAAGCTGGCAAAGGAGAATCGAAGGTCGAGAATAAGAGCGGATGAAAAGGAATAGAGAATGAAAGAAGAGAGAGGAGCTATGACCACAGCTAAAGGGAAATAAAAGAACGAAGAAAATACGACAACAGGAAAAGGGACCTGAACTGAAATTAAAAGTGGGGAGAACGAAGGGGCTGAATAAGACAAGATTAGCAGTGTGGATGGGGAACTGAAAGGGGGAATGGAGGAGAGGATGTCTAGAATTAAGGGTGAGGAGAAAATGACGAAATAGAAAGATTATCGAAGAGATGCTAAATCCGAACAGAACGAGCGGCTGAATAAGAAGCTGAACACAGATTAAGGCGTGTGGAAGACGAAAGAGGTGAAAGGAGAGGCTGGAAACGAAGAAAACAAGAAGAGAAGGAAAGTTGCAAGAGAAAAGAAACCAAAATAAGGAACACTCAGAAAATTCAACACGCGCACCTTACAGTTGGTTTAAGGGTTGAATATTTGACATAGTGTTGTAACGTTAACCTTCTACCGCTTGCCCTTAAAATCGAATAACTTTATCCGTGCCTAAACCTCACCCCTTCCACCAAGTTTAGTTCAATTTGCTCCAGAACTGTTTGAGCTGACCTTACCCTGTGACCTTGACATTTGGCACTGTTTTCAAAGGTGAAGTTCTTTATCGCTGCATGATCCTCGACTCTTGCATCAACTTTGGTCTATTTCGAATAAAGTCTGTTTTAATTATAGGGCCGAACGTTGACTGATTGCCCTCAAAATCGAATTATTTCATCCTTGCCCTACCTTCAGCCATTTCTCTGATGGCAGTTTCAGCCGGATCAAAGTTGTTGTTTTTGCCATAAGACCTTGACCTTTGATATGCAGTGAGAAAGAGACTGAAATAACTATATAAGAAAGGGGAGAGGGAGTAAAAAGTGTGAAGGAAGAGAGACTAAGGAGGGAGGGAAATATAAGTAAGCAATGCAACGTAAGAATATAAAGAGACGAGGGAAGATGAATGAGAAAATGAGGGAAGTAAACAGGATAGGTGAATATATCTGAAGGAAGAGAATGTGGGAAGAGGAGAGACAGCGATTAAAAGGAGTGAAGGACGGCAGAGGAGAGAGCAGAGGCATGATCAGTATTCGTTCCAGGCTATTCTCCATGTTTCCCTACGGATATTTCACCCTATTATCCTTCCTGCACGCTCTCTCTCTCTCTCTCTCTCTCTCTCTCTCTCTCTCTCTCTCTCTCTCTCTCTCTCTCTCTCTCTCTCTCATGATTAAAAGGTATCTCTGCAAAATAATGAAACTGTCATAATAATAATGATGATAATGATAATGATAATAATATTAATAATAATAATAATAATAATAATAATAATAATAATAACAATAATAATAATCTTTCTGTCTAGATTATTATTATTATTATTATTATTATTATTATTATTTTTGTTATTGTTAATAATCTCTCCAGATTAAAAGGTATCTCGGCAAAATAATGAAACTGTCATAATAATAATAAGAAGAAGAAGGATGATAATAATAATAATAATAATAATAATGGTAATAAGAACAGCTACAACAACAAAAACAATAATCCATCCATCCAGCCATCATCCAATGCTACATTGCCCCATGAGGAGCGTAGGAGCCAGGGGCTAGGCAAGTTGACCCTGACATTTAAGATAAGAGTGAAAAAATAATAATGATAATAATAATAATATGAAAAAGATAATAATAATAATAATAACAATAACATGATAAAGATACTAGTACTACTACTACTACTACTACTACTACTAATAATAATAATAATAATAATAAGAATAAGAATGGTAATAATAATAATAATAATAATAATAATAATAATAATAATAATAATAATAATGATAATAATACTAACAATAATAATAATAATAATAGTAACAGCAACAACAACAACAATCGTTTTCGTTTCGTTTCGTTTGTAAGGCTCCAACATGCTTGCATGTGTCTGCCTTGGTCACCTAATGGCGGCTCTCCACGCTGCACGATCCAATGCAGCCTCCCTGTTCAGTTCCTTAACCCTGAGGTCACACTTAATGACCTCGTCCCGTCTTTCTCGGTCTACCCCCCATAACCCCACCCCCAATATTAACACTTCTCACCCTCCTCACCCAATTATCATCCCCCATCCTCTCCACATGTCCAAACCATCTCAATCTACCTCTCCTCATCACAACACCAATACACTCCAGTCCCATCGTACCTCTCAACTCTTCCATCGTAAACCCAGCCCCTCCAGGCCTTGGACGCAGGGGCGCACTGCACATAATAATAACAACAACAACAGAAACAGCAATGAAAAGTGACTGGAATCCTCTCCCTTAAACAATTAACGACACTGACATCAAGACATAAACAAGATGATCACTTCTTAGCGAGTAGGAAAATATAAACAACTAAGTACTAGATATAACCATTCCTTCCGGCACTGGCCACTTAAAGCATCAATAGGAATATATTTAGTAAAAAATGAACAGGAATCAGAATCACATGTTTTGCATTGTTTATTTCCATCCTTTCTACCTCCTTGCACTTTCCTTCTTTCTCTCCTCCTTTCTCTCCACCTTCTTTCCCTCCTTTCACTTCCCTTCCATCGTTTCACTTCTCTTCCCTCCTTCCACTTCCCCTCCCACCTTCCTTCCCTCTTTTCACTTCCCTTCCATCCTTTCACTTCTCTTCCCTCCTTCCACTTCCCCTCCCACCTTCCAGCTCCCCTCTCTCCCTCCACCTCCCTTTCCCTCTTCCAACCTTCTTCATTTCTATCACCACCCTTCCCAACTCCTTCCTTCCCACCCTCCCTTCTTCCTTCCTTTCCTTCCCACATCTTTCCTCTCTACGCCCTTCTTTCATTCATTCATTTATTCATTTTTCCCATTCTTTCTTCCTTCTCGTTTTCTTTTTGTATTTTGATTGATTTCCTTTATTTACTCCTTTACACCTTATCTTTACCTTAGTTTCCTTTGATACTCTTACTTCTTTTCTCCCATCTTCCTCTTCCTTTATATATTAGCATTATTTTTTTTAATTTCTTATCTGGCGTCCTTTCTCCATTCGTTCCTTCCCTCCTCCTTTCTTTCTTCAGCTTCCGTCTTTCTTTCAAATTTTCTTTCTTTCCTTGTCTTTCATTACCTCCCTCAACTTTTATTCTTTAGGTTTTTCTCTGTCCTTTCTTGACGTCTTTTTATTTTTATCTTGCCTTATGTCGTTAGTCCGTTTTTCCTCTTTTTGTTGTCTTTTTTTCCTTTGTCGCACTTTTATTTTTCTTTCTCTTCTTTCCTTCACCTTTATATCTCATCTGTTTGACGCCATCCTCTCTGTTCGATTCAGTACCTTTTTTTCCAATTTCTTTCGTGTCCATATGTGTTCTTTTATCCTCTCCTAGTCACATCTCTTTTACTTTATTCCCTATAAGATCAGACAGTTTTGTTCACCTCAGTGTGGGTCATGGAAGCCAGAGAATGGTAGTAGTTTCTTTTACTGTCTTTTCTGTTTTACTCCCTATTTACTCCGCTCTCCCTCCTATATTCTTTTCGCAGACTTTATTTCCTCGTTAGCCTCTCTCTCTCTCTCTCTCCTTAAATTTTCCTTGCCCTTTTCTTTCGTCCTTCCTTAATTTTTTGCCTTTTTTTACTTTCCGTTCTTATGAAGGTCTTAATATCTTTCCTTCTTTCCTCCTCCGATCTTTTAAATACTTTCTCTCCTTCCTTCCTTCCTTCCTTCTTTCTTTCCCACTTTCCCTCCTTATTTAGAACAAAGACATTCCTCCCCTCTTTTGTTCATTTCTTCATTCCCTCATCCCTTTCTCCTTTTTGAAAATTTTCTCTTTTCTTTCCTTCTGTCCTTCCCTTCTTTCCCTCTTCCCTTTATTTCGTCTTTCTACTTTTCTTCCCCTTTCCTTTTTTCCGCTGCTACCTCGTCTTTCATTCCTACCCCATTACTTCCTTCCTTTCTTCCGTCATTACTTAATTCCTTCCCTTATTCATTCTCCCTTGAACAGTCTGTCTTTCTGACCTTCTTTTCCTCTTTCCTCATCCGTTCTTTTACATTCCTCCTTTCCTTCCCTCCTTCCTTCATTCTTTCATTCGTTCACACATCTTCCTTCGTACCTGACGCATGGTTTTGAGCCTCTAAGATGCAACTGAAGGATTTTTGATCATATAATGTCACCAGGAGCGTAGATGGGCTTCGTTCCCTCATTCTTTCACTTTGGCGATTTTTTCATGTTAATCTTGATACCATCACACGTTTTTATTCAGCAAGCGATTGACCTTTTGAATTTAATCGTCCACCGTGGTTGATAAAATGCACGGATGTTGCAAAGATAAAGTAAAATGGGTGCTTGTAGTGAAGAGGTATAACGTCAAGGATTATGGTAACCTAACAATGGGTCGGTAAGCCGTGAATGGAGATGTATGGGGCTGATAGGTACGTTTGCTCCTCCATATTTTTATTCTCTCTCTCTCTCTCTCTCTCTCTCTCTTTTTTTATCTCCAGAGTTTGACCTCTCTAATACATCTGTCCTCAAACAGCTGCTGAAATACCATGTGTGTGTGTGTGTGTGTGTGTGTGTGTGTGTGTGTGTGTGTGTGTACCATTCATTTATTCACCAGTACTATCCCTGCAATGCTACAACCTAAAGCAAAGGTGAAGATGAATGAAGCCTTTAGGTCCTGTTAAGCTCTTTCCCTTTTTTCCCCATGTCCTCATTTATTGTTCAAGCCACATATTCTTAGCCACGGGAAAGGTGAAAAAGGAAACTCCCAAAAGAGTAAAAAGAAAGAAAGAAAAAAAAAAAAAAGAGGGAAAGAAAGGAGAGGAAATGATATTGCCCTCTCTACGTGCCAAAGGTGACGAGCATTTAACCCTTTGACAGTGGGGAAGGATTTTTGCAGTACGTATCAGTTTTTGCCAAGCGATTTTGAGGATTTTTTGTTAAACCTTTCATAGCTTAATGGTAAACAAAAATCTCCATGTAAATCCTCAGACGGGAATGAATGAAGGAAAAAAAGCAGTGAACAAAGGAAATGGAACGAGGCAGGGAGGGAAAAAGAAAGTAAAAAAGGAAGAAAGGAAGGAAAAAGGAAGGAAGGATGAGAGGGCAAAAGAAAATTTTAAGGAAGAGGTGGATGAGAGAAGAAAAAGAGCACATAGAAGAGAAAGGAAGGAAAGAATAAGATTTGAAGGAAGAGACGAAGGAGAGAAGAAAAGGACATTTAATAGGAAGGAAGAGGGGAAGGAAGTGATGTACGAAAAAAAAAATCTGAAAGGAACGAAAAACAAAGGAAGGAATGTCTCAGGTAAGTAAGGAAAGAATGAAGAAATGAAGGAAGAAAGTTATGACGAGGAGTGAAACTAATTAAGAAAGACGAAACGAGGTAGGAAGAGAAGGAAATATAGAGGCAAAGAACGAATTACGAAGGAAGGAAGGAAGGAATGAGAAAGAGGAAGTAAAGAGGAAGAAAGTAATGAAGGAAGAAAAGAAATGAGGAAGGAAGGAAAAAACTAAGGAAGGAAAGAAGGAAATACACAAAGAAGGGAGGAAATAACAAAATAAGGAAGAAAGGAAATCACGGACAAGAAAACAAAAGGAAGGAAGGATGAAGAGAGTTTGGAATGAGAGAAGAAGTGAAGAGAAAGGAAAGAAAGAAGGAAGGAGGAAGGAAGGATGGGAGAAAATAATGAATGATGGAAAAACGAAGACAGGGACAAGAAAAAAAAAAAGAAGAATGGAATGAAGGAAGTTAGGAGGGATGGAAGACGTTAAATGAAAGGGAGGAAAGAAACAAGGAAGGAAGATCTGAAAAAAATAAGGAAGAAAGTTATGAAAGAAGGACAGAAGGAAAGAATGGAAGAAGGGGTAAGGTAAGAAATTAAGGGAAAGGAAGAAAATTAGGCAAGTACTGATAATAGAAAATCAGTAAGAAATAGAATGAAAAAAAGGGAATGATGTAGGAAGTTTAACAGACGAGTAAAGAGGAAGAAAGAAAGAGGTAGAGGAAAGAAGGAATAAGGAAACAAAGAGGAAAGGGGACAGAAAGAACGTATGGGGTAAACAGGAGAGATACAAGGGAGGAGGGAATGAAGTAAAGAGGAAGGAAGGAAAGAAGGAAGGAATGAGGGAAGGAAGGAAGGCGTAATACGAAGAGCCATCCATCTTACGCCATGACGTTAGATTGATCGCACACCATCTCACCGTCTCCCCCTACCATCTCGCTCACCCCTTCCCTTCGCCATCCTTCTATTCCTTTGCAACCCTTTCTTCCTGCCTCCCTCTTCACGTTCCCTCCTGTACTCTGTCACCTTTGTCATTCCCTCCCCTCCCCTTCCTTCCTCTCCCCTATCCTCTTCTCCCCTTTCGATCCGTCTCCTCCCCTCACTTCACACCCCTTTCTCTGCTCTGCAACCCCTCTCCTCTCCTTGCTTTACCTTCCCCATTCTCCTCACCCCCTCTACTCCCCTTTCCTTCTTTCACCCTCGTTTCCCTCCTCTGAAACCCTTCTCTCCGTCTCCTGTTTTGCAACTCCTACTTTCTTATCATTTTTATCTTGTGTGTGTGTGTGTGTGTGTGTGTGTGTGTGTGTGTGTGTGTGTGTGTGTGTGTGTGTGTGTGTGCAATAACAGTAAAACGTGAGTGGAGTGATGGATCCCATGTTTCAGGTATTTTAAAGTATTTGCCTCAAGTGAAAGCCGAAGGTTGTGTTTACCAGGCTGTCTGCACCCATTAGTTTACAGGATATGGGGACCTGTACATTCCAATAAAGTGCACTATGTGAGCACATGATAAGAGTGCGAGCGATTGTACATTCGCCTATCATCAGAATTTCATCTTAGTGGAAACTTTCAATATTTCTGGTGAGGTAGTTGAACAATATAAGAATAACTGAACTTAAATATTTACTTTCTTACGTTTTCTCCCTGGATGTGCATATAGCGAGGCGCCGTAGCATTTATCACACGTGCAATGCTCAGTTCTCTGCTCCCGACTTGCTGTGTCGACGAACTGCGTCGGTAAACGCTTGGCTATTGATTGAATGATAAAACCCAGAAATGGGGCTATTAGCCTTGCTGATTTCACCCCCTAAACACAGAAGAAACGTTCATCTAAAATTATGAGCGTAATATCTGATATCTAATTGTTAGAATTCATGAAAGAAAACATTGTGTTACAACGGGAAATCTTTTTAAATTCATTTGAAGCTCTCGATACATTCCCTTGGAAAGCTGGAATTCCATGGGGTTTCTTTGGCCTCATGAGTAAATATATTGCTTAAAACAAGATTTACTGAATGTACCTACTATCTGCTGAAAGAATCTCTTCTCTGTCTCAGTAGAAAAGTTATTAGCCTCTGAAAACCATCGCGGTCGGGCCGCTAATTTCTCAGCTGAACGTAAACATCTCTTCGTTGCACTTTCCCGCACGCTCGTAACAACACACTTACGGCACATAAAGCATTGCATGTATAAAGGTTTCCAACCTGTTTACAGGAAAACAAGTCTTCACAATAGTTACTTCCTGTTATCATTAATCATTTTTTTTTTTTCACATTAATATGCAGTCTACCTGACTATGTAGTGTTTAGTAGCTGTATGGATGAAGGCAATTATATATGGCTACAAGCAATCCCACATTTCTTTTTTTTTTATGTAAGGAAGAAGGAACCAAAGGCAACGAGCCCGCAAAACTGTTCCTTCCAAGAGAAAAACAAAATACAAGAGTGAGCCAAATTCAAGAACCGATAATTTCGGGATGCCTGGACGCACTGCGTTTGAAAGACTGGAGATCATAGGAAGCAGGAAATACAGACAGAGGGAGACAGTTCCAGAGTTGACCTGTTGCATAAATGAAGGACTGGGAGTAACGGTTAACTCTTGCATTAGAGAGTTGGACAGAAAAGGGATGAGAGTTTTCTGCTAGACATGTGCTACACACCCGTCGTAGAGGTGGAGGAATGCATGCAGACAGTTCAGAGGAGCAGTGACCATTGAAGCAGCGATAGAAATGAGATAAAGATGCAACAGTGCGGCGAAAAGACAGAGGTTGAAGGGAGTCATTAAGAAGAGGAGAGTTAATGAGACGAAAAACCTTTGACTCCACCCTATTGAGAAGAGCTGTATGTGGGGAGCCTCCCCACACATGAGAGTTGTACTCCACGTAGGAGCGAATAAAACCCCTGTATAGAGTCAACAATTGTGCAGGGGTAAAGAGGGAACGGAGTCGGCTTAGCACACCCAATCTCTTGGAAGCAGATTTTACAAGAGATGAAATATGATCTTTCCAAGATAAGTCCCGAGTAAATGAAACCCCATGCATGTTCAAGGATGGTGCAGGATTAAGCTGAATATTGTTAAACATTAGTGGGTATACCTGTGGAAGATTTTGTCGAGTTGATAGGTGCAGAAACTGAGTCTTTGATGCATTAAAAACAACCAGATTATTTTTACCCCAGTCAGAGATACGAGCCAAGTCAGACGTAAGGTACGCCATAGCCTCATCCCTTGTTTGTTGAAGTAACTGCTGAGATGGACGTTGCAGTAATCGAATGGATAGGTGCAGGGTGGAATCATCAGTGTTTGAGTGGATAGGGTTAGATGTACAGCTTGGAAGGTCATTGATGAATAAAAGGAAGAGAGTTGGTGATAGAACAGAGCCCTGAGGAACACCACTATTGATAGATCCACGAGAAGAACGTTGGCCGTCTACAACAGTGGCTATAGAATGACCAGAAAGGAAGCTAGAGATGATGGCACAGATAGAAGGATAGAAACCGTAAGAGGGCAGTTTGGAACTTAAAGATTTATGCCAGACTCGATCGAAAGCCTTTGAGATGTCAAGTGCAATGGCAAAAGCTTTCGCCAAAGTCCCGAAAGAAGGATGACCAAGAGTCTGAAAGGTAGGTGAGAAGATCGCCTGTGGAGCGTCCCTGACGGAACCCATACTGACGATCAGAAAGAAGGTTGTGATAGGAAAGATGCTTTAAAATTTTTCTATTAAGAATAGACTCGAAAACTTTTGAGATACAGAATGTTCAAGCAATTGGGCGATAGTTAGAGGGTTGGGAATGGTCACCCCTCTTTGGAACTGGCTGAATGAGAGCAAGCTTCCAGCAAGAAGGAACGGTACAAGTTAATAGACAAAAGTGAAAGAGTTTGCCTAGGCAGGGTGTAAGCACAGAAGCACAGTTCTTGAGAACAACAGGAGGGACTCCATCAGGCCCATATGCCTTATTAGTATTGAGGCCTGTGATGGCAGAAAATACATCAGCTGAAGAAATTTTAATGTCAGCCATGAGGAAGTCAGAGGGGGGAAGTGATGGAGGAAGAGCACCGGAATCGTCTAAGGTGGAATTGGAGGAGAAAGTCTGAGCAAAGAGATCTGCTTTATCAGTAGAAGAAATAGCTACAGAGCCATCAAAGTAGAAAAGAGGAGGGAAGGATGATGAGGTAAAGTTGTTAGAAAGGTTTTTGGCAAGGTGTCAGAAGGAGCGGGAAGAGTTCGAGTTAGAGAGTTGAGAGCATTTAGTATGGATGAAATTATTTTTAGCAGAGCGAAGAATAGACTTAACAAGATTCCGGGCAGAAACGTATAAAAGATGTGGTCCAGGGGTGGGTTGGCTCCAGTACCTTTTATAGGCCCTTTCCTTGTTGTGGACAGTATGCTTCCAAGCCCGTGAGAATAACCTCCGTAATGCTCAAGGCACACTCAGATGGCTCCCGGGCATGGAAGCAATAATCATTCCAGGGAAAATCAAAGAAGTACTGCATGAGGGCCCCCCAATCTGCAGCTCCAAAGTGCCACAGGCGACGTTTCTTTGGAGGGTCCGCAGGCCGTACCGGAGCGATAAGACAGGTTAAGGTGATAAGGTTGAGATCGGAGGAGCCCAACAGAGAGAAAAGATTAACAGTGTAAGCAGAAGGATTAGTTGCAAGGAAGAGGTCAAGTATGTTGGAACTCTCTCCAAGGCGGTCAGGGATACGGGTAAGGTGCTGTACAAGCTGCTCTAGGTCATAAAGGATAGAAAAGGTGTAGGCTTGTTCACCAGGTGGATCAGTGAAAGGAAAGGAGAGCCAAAGGTGGTGGTGAACACTGAAATCTCCTAGAATGGAGATTTCAGAGAAAGGAGAAATGGATAGAATGTGTTCCATCGTAGAAGTAAGATAGTCAAAGAATTTTTGATAGTCAGTAGAATTAGGAGATAAGTAAACAGTGCAGATATATTTAGTCAGAGAATGACAGGAAAGCCGAAGCCAGAGTGTAGAGAATTCAGAAGAATCGAGTTCAGGAACACGAGAGCAAGATAAGTTGTTGCGTATATATACACAACAACCACCTTTGGCTTTGAAATGAGTATAGAGAAAGTAGAAGGATACAGAAAAGGGTTTGCTGTCAGTTGCCTCAGACAGCTGAGTCTCAGTTAGAAAAAGGTGAGGTTTAGAGAAGGAGAGGTGGTGCTCAACAGAGCGAAAGTTAGAGGAAAGGCCACGAATGTTGCAGAAATGAAGGAGAAGAGAGTCAGACAGTGGTTCCAGGCATCTTGAGTCGTCACCGGGAGGAGGGCAGAAGGTGAGGGCATTTATGGTCCCCCCCCCCCCCGGGGACTCCGAGGCTATGTTATTCGACGCCATTTTTCTAAAATTTTGAAAAGGAAGTGTGGTGTGTACTGTGCATGTAGTTTGGTGTAGATAGTTAGAGAAATTTGTATTGGAGAGCATGCTGACCTACTCTCTGTGTTACTGAGACACTGAAAAAGTTCAGCAAAGGGGAATGGTCAGGACCTAGTCCCGAGGGCTGATGACACGGGAGCTCCAGCACTCCCTGTCATCAGCTTTCCATCCACTTTGGGAATATTGCCCTGCTAGACTTGTGCTACAGTCTTGATTACACTTAATTATTATCTCATAATGCTTTACTTTTCTCATTTTTGCACTTTATTGCTTGTCCTAATATAAATACAAAGGTTTTGTAGCCTTCTATGTGAGGATAAACGTATACTCAAGCAACTTTATACATAACTTGAGCTTAAGAGAGTCTGTAAATATAACTCCTCATCTCTCTGTACCCTCCACACCCGTTGTCTGCATCTCACTGTGGGTGTGACAGGGCGAGACAAAGGCCCACATTCTCGTCAGCTTAGCAGGTTCTACTATTTCTTTCCTTGAAGTATATTTTCCATATTACAAGGCATCATCTCGTGTATATTATGTATGTTTGTTCAGTGTCGGTGCAGTTAATCATTAAAAGATGATAGAAGTGTGATGTATCTTTGATGAAGAGGCGTTACAAAATCTACGAAGATAACTAGAAAAACGATTCAAAATCTTCCTCTGATATCTTCAGTGCACCAAAACACAAGCGTAGATGTCGTCTAATTGAAGCAGCAGCTACAATGGGTTTAACAATTCACACGCCTGCCAGAGCACAGTCAGATTCTCTACCGCGAGTAGGCGTGGAACCCATGTCAGCAACTTATAAACTAAAGAAACTAGATTATAACGACGTTCAGTAAATACAGCATCTCTACCACAGACCGTGAGTACAAAGAATCATGCCGCAAAATATGGAGCCCCATTTGTATCCCAGTGGTTACAGAACAAATGTCAAGAGTGAGTGTAATCATGTCAGATGTGAATGTAAGAAGCGGAAACAATTGGAATCCTAGAAACGCTTCTACAAGCACAAAGCTGGAGAGTCTGTAGGTAAAATATATTATAGACTTCAACAGCTTCAGCCAGAAACACTGATGACCCCATCATACCACTTGCCATGTCCGATTAGCATGAGGTACAGCGTAGGCTTAGATTGCAACGGATCATCAGCAAACAAGAACTAAGTCAACATAGAAGCGAACGGTTGAGTGTGTGTGTGTGTGTGTGTGTGTGTGTGTGTGTGTGTGTGTGTGTGTGTGTGTGTGTGTGTGTGTGTGTGTGTGTGTGTGTGTGTGTGTGTGTGTGTGTGTGTGTGTGTGTGTGTGTGTGTGTGTGTGTGTGTGTGTGTGCAAACTACGGTCCGTCTCCAGAGACTCAGCAGCCAACTCATTTTCCACACACTTGTACAGTACGTCACCACTAAGCAGCTATATCTATAATCCATAATGAATACAAGTTAGGGCTGTCTACAGTCAGGACTGATGGTGTTATGTGACTGGTCAGTAAAGACTGTTTTAGCCTCTTCCCTTCCCCCCCAAAAAAGTTAAATTATTCCCTGCATCAACCTACGATCGAACTCCCTTTCTTTGCAGTCATAGACTTCTCTAACAAGTATGTACATTATTAATCATCCAGTAATTTATTGTCCTATAAGTATCGTGGGAACCCCTTGCTAGGTTTCATATTCAAACCATTTAAAGCAAGTGAGCAATCGCTCTTCCCTGATTAGCTGTATGCGACCAATAAACTCCAACCACAGCTCAGATGTAAACCTTTATGGATCACATCCGGTTGGCACGTCTTAACCCACAAGGTTGACAGGCACATAGTTGTCTTTGTGGCTATCATCCAACATTAGAAGGACCTATCTCACTTGTCAATCAGGGTAAAATCGCCCGAAAATAGCACTGCATCAAATGAGTGGATGGTGTGTGTCCAACCAAGCACAATGAAGTCCAGCGCCAACCGGGAAATGCAAAATATAGCAAGTACGAGAGAGGCACTGCATACAAACAACGTGACACACAAAGCCCCCCATCCCTCCCCTGCTTCACTGCTGACTGCGAGGGAACATACTATTACCAGGCTGCTAATGACACGCGGGGCTCAGTGCCACTCCGCCAACATTAATTACGAAGTGGGGGTCTTACCTCGCCATTACACCGCCCACCGCTGACGATGTGGCATATTAATTACCATGTCAGGGGCATGTCTGGCTGGGCTGGAGAGAGAGAGAGAGAGAGGGGGGGGGGATGAGTTGATATGCTGGCCGTGTAAGCTGATTGTTAGGTGCGGATGTGAACTGTATATGTACTATATTTTTATAAGTTTAAGTATGCTTGTGTATGTTAATATGTTTGCTGTATACACGATAACAACTATGACGACGGCGATGATGATAATAATAATAATAATAATAATAATAATAATAATAACAATAATCTATTTATCTATCTATACAGTATACCTAGGCTGCTTCCCCCAAAGATAGGGAGGTAGCCGAGACAGGACGACACTACACACTCCAAATTTACTCATCCACACACACACATTCATTCGCATCATAGTCCCATGGGGAGAAGAGACATATCCTCACCGCACCACACCGCACGAGGGTCAACTGTGTAGTGCAATCAGCGACATCAGCAGCAGGGCCCAACAGCAGAGCTGGTTTACTCCTGCCACATCATAACGGACCCATCCCCTTACCAACACCTGACCTGGTCAGCTGATCAGCCTAAATACGGGAGAATATCCCCTCGGGGCTGCGTCACCATTTATTCACTCACAATTTCTCCACAGTCATTCCTATCACATGCAGCCACTCTTCCTTGCTCAACAGACATCCCTCTCACAGCCAATGCTCTCTTCACACTGTCCATCCATCCTACTCGTGGTCTTCCTCTCAGCCTTACACCTTTCACATCCGATCCAGTTATCTTTTTCACCAACTGCTCATCATCCATTCTCTCCATATGCCCAAACCATCGCAACACCCTCTGCTCAACTCGATCAGCCATCTCCCGCAAAGAACTCTAGTTCTCCTTCGCACTTCATCATTTCTCACTTGATCCATATGCATCACTCCACACACACTCTTCACACACTTCATCTCCATTACATTCAAACTTTTCCTCTCTGCTACACCCATATTCCATGTTTGAGCCCCATATAATGCATTTGGTACACTACACCCTCATACAGCTTTCTCTTTACATCCATTCTAAGCGCACAACATCTAAACACTTCATTCCTCCCAGCACCATTCCTACTTCATTCATTCTAAACTTCACTTCTACATCTATTCTTCCATTCACAGCAACATGTGACAATAAATACTCAAAACACTGTAATAATAATAATAATAATAATAATAATAATAATAATAATAATAATAATAATAATAGGATAATGACAAATCGTAGGATGTTACTGTTTCTGTGAACGTCGTGGCCCTAGACTCAGAATGACGTGAACTCGGTAGACTGCAGGCTAAAAATAGCCTGCAGCCCACTGTCCCTTTCGAGAACTGGGAGGGAAATGATGGACATTCCTTCCAGTAAAGTGCGCTTTGTGAGCGCATGACACACAAGGGAGAGATTGTACATACGCCTATCATCATAATTTCGTCTTGGTGTACTCTTTCAACATTTCTGGTGAGGTAGTTGAAGTATAACAGAAGAACAACTGCGCTAAAATATTTCCTTACTCACGTTTTCTCTCTGGATGTGCATATAGCGAGGAGCTGAAGCATTTATCACAAGTGCAATGTTCATTTCTCTGCTCCCGACTTGCCATGTTAACGAACTGCGTCGATAAACGTTTGGCCATTGATCGAATGATAAAATCCAGAAAAGAGGTGTTTACCCTCGCTGATTTTACCCCCTAAGCATAGAAATAACGTTCATGTAAAACTACGAGCGAAATATCCGATGTTTGTTAGAATTCACATAAGAAAACATAGTGTTACAACAGGAAATCTTTTTATCCTCCACCTGACAAAGTCAGAGGAGAGTGTTGTTATCAATGAGACCAAAAAGTGTCCGTCTGTAGAGGGCGGCAGGGTGGCAGAGTGGCTGGTCGGGCGTAGAGATGCCGTTTCCGGGCCAGAACTCAGAAAGTATTCACTATAGAGTCATGAAATTTCACATAGTTATTTTTCTACCTTTTGACAGGTAGAATGTTGTATCTTTAGTTTTTTTTTTTTTTTTTTCTAATAATGAAAAAGTAAAAAAATAATAATTTTGCCCGGTATTTCAATGTGTCCTGAGCAAGGAATGCCAAGGGTCCGGGTAATGTGGCCTCAAGGCCTTCTCCTAACGCCCACCTTTAAAAGAAAAGATTGGCGGGGGGGGGGGCATTATGCACTTGGTTAGGTGGGCAGGGAGGTGGGGGGTATGTGCTTGGTCAGATAGAGGGTTGCAACAACGTAGCATTGCCTATGTTTCTCTTGTTACACTGAGTTTTAAAAACCTCTGTGTGAAAAAAAAAAAAAAAAAAAAAACTCCTACTGCCCTTATAACCTTTTCAACTTATGAGCGTCGTAATAGTGAAAGTAGTGAAGGGATTAATGAAGACTGACCAACTCGTTCTATTGTGAAAAGTCTTCAACTAAACAAAGGTCTTGGGAGAAAATAACGAAAAGAAACGCTGGGAGAACGCAACACCGACGCCCTGCTATGTCTGTGACCGAGCTTTTGACTTCGCTCTGTGACCTTGACCTTTGGTCGATTGTTCTCAAACTATATATATTTTTTCTTGCATAATCATGAACCCCTCCAATAAGCTTGTTTGAAATTGGGTCAAAAGTGTTTAAGTTGACCTTGCCCTGTGGTCTTGACCTTTGTCCTATTGTTTCCAAAATTGCACAACTTAAGAATATGTCTACTTTAAATTGTTTCACGAATGCTAATTCAAACTGAATAAAAAACAGACATGAGGCGTTGAAAGCTTCACATTGTCCTGTGGCCTTAAATTTTTACCGATTGTTTTCTTAACTTAAAATTTTCCACTTCCGATCATCATTTGCCATTCCAACATGTTTTGTCTAACTAGAATCAAAACTATATAAGTTGACCTACTCCAGACCTACCACCTTTGAGCTCTTTCGGCCAATATCTACAGTGCTTCCGAGTCGTGGAGAATGAAACTCTTCTGTGAAAAACCCAAGGTGTTCGGTTTAGGCATTGTAGGGCTAGAGGGGTCAAAGACAGCAAAAGAAGAATATGGAGAAATCGGATTTTTGTCGACTGTTTTAGCTTGATAGCATTATGCTTTAGCAGTTTAGCTACAATTGGAGATGCTTTAGGTATAAAAAAGAATAAGGATTTAGGCTATATGCTTGAAAAAATTAATACCTTCGTGTTTGGGAGTCGCGAAGGAGCATATCAATTTTGATGAGGCTTATGGGTGCGTCGGCGCCATCCTTGTAGTGTTTTTATCTATATCTATCGATCTATATCTATATCTATCTATCCATATCTATATCTGTCTGTCTATTTATCCATCTCTCTCTCTCTCTCTCTCTCTCTCTCTCTCTCTCTCTCTCTCTCTCTCTCTCTATCTATCTGTCTATCTATATATCTATAAAATGTGTCCGAGACCATAAAAACTGCTGATGTATGCCACTCTGTTAATACAAAGCTAGTGGAGAAGACGTCAAACAAGATAAGTGGTTGGGAGATATTGCTTCAGAAAAAATTATGAAGTACGAAAATTTCGTTTTTGGAGTTAGCCATCACCAACGAGGCAAGACAGGCATTAGAAAACTCCTCGTGGACACGCACCCGGGACTCACGAAGACCAGGGAGAAGTTACGAGTACTCAACGCTTTAACCTCCTCCTTAAAACGCCAAAGTTATCCCTCTCCTTTGGAGCCTGCACGCCGTAAAGTGGAGTTAACTTGGGGAGAATTAGGCGTAACTTGAGACACTTTACATGAAGACTGAGGACGAGAGGATTAAATTGATGAGGAAGAACAGAAGAAAGCTTAAACTATTGCTCATCAACCACACGATGGTCATTCAGGCAGACATTAAAGTTTTTCAGTCCCAATATTCCTCCAGATTATGACAAGCAGCCACCGAATTGGCAATCCAGGTCACTAGTTTTGAAAAGTATTAAAACATTTAATAAAATGTATGAAGATGTTGGGATGGCAGCTCTCCAATGAACATCGGAACAAAATCGAGGCAGTAAAATTGCCCATAATCTCATCCCTACATTTTTATGGTATACTTTTGTGTACTGCGTGGTAGGTCAATAGTTATACCATCATCATAACACTTTTTGGGTCAAATTATGCTACACTGTAATGGCTCATACTGGATTTCTAAAAAATGCAGGGCTAGGAATACGTATCATTTTGCTGCCTTGACCTTGTTCCTGAGTTTTTTGACGCACTGCAGTCCCTGCATCTTCATACAATTTATTGAAACTTTTCATATTTGTTTTAATGATTTTTAAAAGCCTCGCTGTAAGGAAACTGCAAAGGTTTATGTAATTTGTTCAATTTAAGAGTGTCATAGAGGTGGAGGGATTAATGAAGGTACTGACTAACCCGATCCAGTTCCAAAAGTCTCTGGAGCTGAATAAAAATTTCTGGAGAAAATAACGAGAAGGATCACTGGGAGACGCAACACCCATGCTTTGAGATTGGTCTATGAACGAGATTTTGATATTGTTCTGTGACCGTGATCATTGATCGATTGTTTAAAAATGTGAAACACTTTATCCTTGCGTGACCATTAACCCGTCTGCTATGACTGGTTTACACTGGATCAAACATGTTTAACTTGACATTGCCCTGTGACCCAGACCTTTGTCCATTTCTTCTGGAAACTGAAGAATTTAATCTTTGGCTGATACTGAATAAAAAAAAAAATTGAGTTAAAGGGCAAAAATTTTTATACCGTCCTTTGGTTTTAATTTCTGACGGATTGTTCTCAAACTTGAAACACTGAACTCTTTGCTCACCCTGTACCTTTCTATGAAGTTGCATTTAAATGAAGAAAAAGAAGACCACGACGGCGACGGCGGCAGAAAAAAAAGAAGAGGATGGAGAGGGAGAAGAAGAAGGAGGAAAAGAAGAATTAGAAGAGGAAGAAGAAGAAGAAAGGAAAAGAAAAAGAAATAGCAAATTATGGAAAAGAAGAGGAAAGAAGAAAGAAAATAATAATGAAAGAAAAAAAGGAGAGAAGAAAGAAGGAAAGAAAATGAAATAGAAGAAGAAGAAGAAAAGGAGAAATTGGATTTTTTTTTTTTTTTTTTAGCGTGTTGGCGTTATGATTAAGATACTTTAGGATCAAGGAAAGTGTAATATCTCCGTGTTTAGGATTACAAAGGATTATCATTGTTAAGGCATATGGGCGCTCGGAGACATCCACCCTACACAGTGTTTAATGACATTCTGATTACATGTGAGGATGACAGAGTAACTTGATGAGGTGTTTGGAGGAGCAGTTCGATATCAGGGGCAAATGAAGGTCTGAGGACGAGAATGCAGCTTGATAATAACCGCACCTTGAGAGGTTGCTTAAAACCAGGAGTAACTTTCGGTCTGCAGAGAGACACTTGATATTAACCAAAACCTAGGAGATAAGTTAATATAAGGACCAGCTTGAGGACGAGGGGTAACTTGACGTTATGAGGACTGAGAGGAATGTAACTTGATGTTAGGCACAAATTGAGTATAAGAGGATAGCATGGTACCGTATAAGAAATAGCTCAAGAGGTAAAAACATCTAAGTGTAACGTGATGACAAGAGGCTAACAAATTATTAGGTACAACTTGAGGAGTGAGGACGATAGGGTAACCAAACATTAGGCGTAAGCTGAGGATGGGAGATAATTTGATACTGGGCATAACTTAAGGAAGATGAGTAACAATTATGCATAACTTTGGGACGGAGGGGAAGAGGGTAACTTGGTGAGGACTGAGTCAGTAGTGGTTTGATATTAGAAGCAACTTCAGGACGGGGGGGTAGCCTGATACTAGGAATGATTTGAGAGGTAAACTAATATTAGGAAAAACTTGAGGACTGACGAGGAGATAACTTGATATTAGGCAAAATTTGTGGACAGGGGACGAGGCAATCATATTAGCCGTAACCTGACATTCAGCAGCTTAGGAAGAGTGGGGAAACGTGATTATTTTTATTTCACTTTTCTTTTTAAAATACGACAGTAGTCTGTAGGAGCGACCCTGTTCGTCAGTCACTTACTAAAAATATCGGACAGGAGGGAGTTCGTTCCCGTAATATTTGGTGAAGTCCCATATCGGGACCCTGTCGTTCCGCTAATGTCTGGTACTTTTTTCTTGTTTATTTGTTTAAGACTGAAAGCATAGGAAATATGCATAAGAGGGGCTGGAATTAGACGGAAATATAGAAAGTGTTGAGAGCAACAGAAACTGATAGCAGGCGAACCAGGAGACGCAGTGAAATAGGACAAGATACGACCATGAGTAATGTATACAGTAGTTGTGATGTTAAAGGTGCGGAGGAAAGATGTCTGGAAGGGGAAGGAACGAAACAGAAGAACAGAAAATAACAATAATCTGAAGGGTAGCTGATACTTGGAGCAACTTAAGACGCAGTACAAGGACGACAGAGTAACTTGATATCTATGGCATGATAACAGCGAGTCTTGATACGGCTATCAACACAAATATCGAGTCACTTCCTTACGATAAATAACCAGATAGTGAGCAATGGCTTACGAAGAGCAGTTCTGCGATACTAAGAACTCAACAGGGTTTTCAAAATATAATGTAAGAGTTCCACTATTCTTCGACAAAAAAAATGGGGAGCTATTTTTGCCCCCGACTGAACGTCACGCCACTCACAAGAGGGTGATAGGATGCACAGTGATAGGCTTATCTATCAACAGGGAGTGATAACTGACACGTCTAATCTGACACACTAACAGGTGCATCAGTTTGTTGCCTTCTCACACTCTCACATTGACGATACTATCTCACACAGTCACCTGTCACATTTCATCAGACTTTATATGTTTAATATACTGTATATATATATATATATATATATATATATATATATATATATATATATATATATATATATATATATATATATATATATATATATATATATATATATAGATATATATGTTTATATTGATACACACACACACACACACACACACACACACACACATATATATATATATATATATATATATATATATATATATATATATATATATATATATATATATATATATATATATATAAGTTTATATTGATACACACACACACACACACACACTATATATATATATATATATATATATATATATTTATATTTATATATATTATATATGTATATATTATATATATATATATATATATTTATATTGATACACACACACACACACACACATATATATATATATATATATATATATATATATATATATATATATATATATATATATATATATATATATATATATATATATATATATATATATATATATAAATCGTCAAGTTACACTTTTGTCCTCACCATTAATCCCTTCAGTATGTTGACGTCATATATTCGTGTATATTTTTGTTACCTTCAGATGATTTTAGTCAGCTTAGGGGAGATCCGTTGTAGTGAAGGGTTATAATTATTTCCTAACATTCTGGCCTTATTAATCTCTAAAATTCCGCGGGTCCTTATTCATTTTTTTTCAGGCTAACTGCTCACGACTTTAATCTCCAGTTAGAGAGCTCCAGTGGTCTGATCATTAATTGGGATCATGTCTATTCCCGTTCGAAAACTTTTTCTTAAACTGACTATACCCGTCGAGAATTATCAGGATAAAAAGAAAAAAAAAATGGTTTTGGTAATAAAAGGCTGACCATGAGCTGAACGAGGAAAGACTACTTGCAGTCCGGAAAACAAGTTCACTTTATATCTCATCTCCTTTACTTCTCGTTTCCCTCTGTTGGATATACTTTATGCCCCTCAGCGGGAGAGGCCTGGGATGTTTCTATGGTATATTTCCTTTTTGATATGATGGAACTGGAAGGAAAGTGACGAACATACCCTAAATGAGAAAGGGACGCATAGAACGGTAGGCGAAATTTTGTTCCAGGCAGCACAATAAAAATACAGCACCAGCTACAAAAGGTGAGGCCAAACCAGCCGCCGGACATCAAACACACACATGTAAAGTTGGCTCGGTGGAATAGTAAAACTTAATTTCCGGACAGCTCTCGGACGGAGGCTTGGGAGGAGGGGGAGGGGGGAGTGTCATTTCCGAGAGCTTAGCGAGAATAATGGTGGGGAGGAGAGAGAAATGTTGGGCTGGAATTCTGTAGTGGTAATGCTGACTGTCTCAATGTCTTGTTCTTTCAGTTAGCCAGTTGTAGTAGTGATTTTTGTAGACTCAGGTTCGTCTAACTTGAACCCGATGCACAATGAAATTACCTTTATCCTGCTGTACACCACTTCAGTTTTAGACGATAGGGAGTGAGTTAAGAGACATTAGTATAACGAGGCAGAGGCGCGACGAGGTTGAGTTGGTGCTTTCTCGTGAAGGAGTTCCTCTCCAACACCGGTGCCGAAGAATTACATTAGTTAAAATGGATTTGTGCCTATTGGCTTTACAAGGGCCATTAGGACAGGTATTCACAAAGTGTTCAAAATTTCAGGAGGTGAGGTTCTGTGATCTTTACCTCCCTTCCTTTTAGTTCCTACAAAACAGTGGGGATCGTCACTGAACTCTGAAAGCGATGCAACAGTGTGATGGGAACTTCTGAATATAATAAGGACTATACTTATAACTTTTCATTATCAGGAATATATCTCTTAAGTTTATTAAAACCGTCCGGCAGCAGCTGGAATGGAGTCTGAAAAGCTGTCCTTGGAGCATACATGTATTGCGGATGCCTGCTTTGCTGGCCTGACATGGACTGAAAGCTTTACTACGCACGTTCAAGCCGTGCATTGCGGATCCTGAAAGGTTACTGATCCTTAGCTCCGACGAACACCACCCTGTCGCCGGAGATGTGACCCGCTCCCATCTAAGTGCTTCATGCATTGGTATGGATGAAGAAGGCGTTTGGAATATAAGATGAGAAATAAATGAGTTAATGGACATAAAGTCTTCATTCCTGGGGATCCTTGTACATGTTAAAATCGTCTGACTTTAAACGGAATGAAACTGAAATGTCGTCATTGTAGTGAAGGGATAGTGGGGGTAGGTGGCGGTTAAGTTAGCAGAGAAGAGATCTGTTGCCTGAGCGAGAGCAACTTTGATTCCAGGGGGGGACAAAAACCGGTTTAATTACATGAATTTTGAACAAAACAGACTTCACTCATCTTTCATATACCCCCCTCCCCCCTTCCGTTAATACCATCACATTCTTCTTGGTCAAGCATTCAGTATCAGTGGTGGGCACTGATACTGAAGCGATGATATAAGGTTTAGAGTGATGGCACGTAAATTTGAGTGGCACGTAGGACTGCTGGACCACACTGATCGGACATGGTGTTCCAGAAGGCGGTCTGTTGGGTGGGGGAGATAGAGTGAACAAAGAGCTCCTCACACGGAATTTCTAAGGAACAGTCAACTTTTCATCTTCGACTTTACATTGAGCTCCATCAGAATGAATCAAAGGTGGACGGGGAAAAAAAAAAACTTTGGTTTAAGCGGAATTTCTAAGTTACCCAGCTAGCTCTCTCATCATCATCATCATCATCATCATCATCATTACCATCATCATTACCATCATCATCCTCTTTCCAACGAGGACTAGAAGGTTTCCTCATTGCCACAGTGTCTTTTGTCAGATTCACTCCTTTCAATACGATGGCGTCTAGTTTATTCATTCGTTCTTGCCACCTCCTGCTTATTTAATACAAAGCAGGAATAACCTCTCCCATTAAAGTGTTACTGAAACTTACATTTTCGTCAGTTGTGAAGTCTTTCCAAACATCAATAAAACTGTCTCGATAGATGTAAATAAATATTATGTTATTGTTGTGTAGCGGTTAAGTCAAACCAAGATGAGGGACTTTGCACTTCATGAAAAAACTATATTTATATATCAATTCTTTTATGATCTGGAACATTGTTATATTATAATTACCGCCGTTTACTTGTATTCATCTGAGAATGAGTCATAAGGGCTTGAGAGCATTATTCCGTCACCATTATTAACCCTCTCATGATTAGAGCAACTCTGTGTTCTATTCCTGTTGCGGGTAAGTCATAGGAAATTAATGTAAATGCTGAAGTTTAATACCTACCATACAGAAGCACTGGGGTGATGATAGATGAATCCTTTCAATACGGTGTGACAGCTATATTTACAAGCATTATATATATATATATATATATATATATATATATATATATATATATATATATATAGATATAGATATAGATATAGATATAGATATAGATATAGATATATAGATATATAGATATAGATATATATATATATATATATATATATATATATATATATATATATATATATATATATATATATAAATATATGTATGTGTGTGTGTGTGTGTGTGTGTGTGTGTGTGTGTGTGTGTGTGTGTGTGCATATGTGTGTGTGAAGATGTACGAATGGCAGTCCATTAAAGATCATCGGAAGAAAGTCAACGCAATAAAACGACACGTATTCTCATCCCTATAATATTTTTATGACATACATTTCAGCACCTGGTTAATAGATACGTAATTTTTATAGCACATTTCGGGTGCATTTACGCCGCACCATAATGGCACGTACTAGAGGTAAAAGAAATGCAAGGAAGGTGTTATATGGCGTTTTACTGCCAAGATTTTGTACCGACGATTTGTAACGTATTGCCATCCCTAAATCTTCATACAACTTAATGCCTCCACCCACCTATTGTGGAGGAGGCATTAAGCGATTGGTCTGCCCGTGTGTGTGTGTGAGCGTGAGTGCGTTCAAACTCCACGAATGTCAAGCACCTGAAGCTGGAGAGAAGAGTCAGATGAAACTGAATTGTTCTGAAATGGACTGGAAGCAAACTGAGGCGTAGGAGTTGGGGTGAGTGAGAAGGATCTGAGAAATAAAGGTTTTACAACTGAAATACCATGACGTATAAAGGTTTAGAATGAGAAGATTAACACTCTAAGCATTCTGTGACACTCTTAGCTGAATATGTCGTGTGATGTTTTCTGGAATAGAATGTATGCAAGAGCTGTGTCGGGTATGAGAGGGTTAATCGATACATGTTTAGCACAGTAAGGCTGTTGTGCGTAATTGTCTGTGGTTAACTGGAAGGGACTACTTGTGTTGTCCCGACCGTGAGAGGGTAAATGACCGGTATTTTCACTGAGGGCCTTATCTTCGCTTTGAATTAAATAACATCGCATGGTGTTAGCCGGAATAAAATGATGGAGCTGCCTCGACCAGGAGAGGGTTAAAACCATGGGAGGAATAAAATACGAAAGAAAGGAAAGTCGTAAACTTGGTCGTGAAAGAAAATGGAAGTCGGAAAAGCAATTAAGAGGGAATGTAAAGGGTAAATGGAAAGGAAAGAAAAGAATGAAACTGGGACGGAAGTGGTCAGTTTGGAAAATGGAGGAAGGGGTGAGTGAAAGGGGAAAGAAAAGAGAGAAAGGGGTGATGTGTACAAAGGAGTATAAAGCAAAAGATCTATTGGTCTTTTCGAGGATGACTGTTATAGAATAGGTATAAATAATGTAACTATTCTATGAGTCAAAGACAAGGATAGAAAACCAAGAATGCTCCCTTCCCTCCCACCCTTCCAAGTTTCCAGCCAAAGATGACAGGAAATAGTAAGAAGAACTACCCTGCATCGTAAAAGAATTGTCATGAATATATCACAGGACAGGAGGAGTGAAAATTATATTGTGCAGTCCTGAAATGAGAGTGAAAACAACACCAAATTAACTTTGTCATTTATCGAAGTTGTTCAATAGTTGTGTGTATGAGAGAGAGAGAGAGAGAGAGAGAGAGAGAGAGGGGGGGGGGGCTGAAAACACTGGAGACGATGAACAAGTGCGAAGAAAAGTAATGGGAGAATGATGATGGAACAAGAGGAAAAGAGAGCAAATGGAAGGATAGAAAAAGAAACGATGATGATGAGATGTGTGGAAAAAGCAAGGAAATAGGAAGAACAGAAAAAAAGGATGAAGCAAGTGGAAAAGTTGAGGAAATGGAAAGTAACGAAAAGATAGGGTGATAATGATGAAAATGGAGGAGGTATGCATGTGGAAGGAAATGTAATGATGAGATAATAGTAGACTAGAAACGGAGAGTAGGTAAGATAGCGCAGATAAAAGAGAATGAAATATTTGGAAAAGTAAGAGAATAGAGAGAATGGGGTTGATGAAGTGAGTGGAAATCAAGTATACAGGAGAAAGTGGAGAAATAGGGATGGGGTGCAGAAAGAGACATGAGCTTGCAGGAAGGTGATAGAATGAAAATGGTGGGCAAATTGGGAAAAAAGTGATGAACTGGGGAAGAAAGGGAAACAAAATTGGGGTTGAGATGAGGAAATAAAGAGTGAATTTAATGGAAGAGGTGAACAACAAAGAGTAAATAGAGAGGAAAAAAGTTGATTCCCAGGAGGCGGAGGAACTAAGTTTAATGTACAAGCAACTGGGAGGAAAGAGAAAAGAATGAGATGTAAGAAACAATGATGAAATGAATGGAAAAGATGAACGGAAAGAGGAGAAAGGGAGACAAAAGGAAATGCACAGGATGAGAAGGAAAAGGAGACTGAAATGTCAGTATCTAGGAGGAAAGGAAAAGAAAAGGATGAGAGATAAAAGAGGAAGATGAAATGAAATAGCATACAGGAAATCAAGGACGAAAAGATGGAGGGTGAGGATAAAAAGAAGGAATTTCGTGGGATATGAAAGTAACTGGGAAGTGAATGAAATGCAAAGGAACCAGATGGAGAAGGTGAGGAGACAGGGAGGGAAAGGAAGGAATGGGTGCTGGAGTGGGGGAGTGAGATGCGAGGCAGGAGGTGTGAGCTGGCAGGAAGAGCAGGATGGCGGAAAATTGAGAAGTGAAATATTCAGTCCAAACTTGGGTCGTGTGTCCACCTGATGTTTATATCCCCCTCACACCTCCCGCGCCACTCCCCTCTCCTTCCCTCCCCTCTCTGCTCCCTATCACGCTCCTCTCCTTAAACACCCTTCCCCCCCCCCTCCCGTTTGTCTGCTTTTATACAACATACTATCTTTCAAATTTTTACTGAAAATAAAAATAGCGAAATGATACTTTACCACTTACTGTACGTTTCTTGGTTAGCATACAGAGTAACGGTATCTTAATATTCCCTCATTTCCTGATGATTATTTATCATCGATCCTGCGAGGCAGGATTGTATCATTTTCGGCAACTCGCCCTATACCGTTATGATAGATCTAGTGTGTGTGTGCGTTTGTGTGTGTGTGTGTGTGTGTGTGTGTGTGTGTGTGTGTGTGTGTGTGTGTGTGTGTGTGTGTGTGTGTGTGTGTGTGTGCGCGTGTGTGTGTGTGTGTGTGTGTGTGTGTGTGTGTGTGTGCGTGTGTGTGTGTGTGTGTGTCTGTATGTGTGTGTGTGTGTGTGTGTGTGTGTGTGTGTGTGTGTGTGTGTGTGTGTGTGTGTGTGTGTGTGTGTGTGTGTGTTAACTTCTAGGCTCTTTGATGGATTTAAATGAAACTTCCCAGGTGAGTTCATCTGGTTATTCCAAAGGTTCTCCGCTATGAATAATTTTCTAATCAAGATTTTCAGGGATGTTAACCCTCCACACCAAAAAAATTAATAAATAATAAATAAATACTCAAAAATAGTGAAAGGAGGACAGAAATGACCTTGATGAATTATTAGGCTACGTGTTGTACAGCGGAATCTCATCCGCAATGCAATATTTGTGGAGCGTGACACCGACGGTGATTCTTGGGGAGTCAGTCCCCTTCCAAAGAAGAGAGAAATAGATCAGAAATAAGGTAAAGATATGAATCAAACTTTCCAGTTGAGTTCGTCTGGTTATTACAAAGGCCCCCCGCCATATATCATTTTCCAACCATGATTTTTTTTTTTTTTTGGGGGGGGGGAAATTAGCCCTTCTAACCAAATAAAAAATTCCTATAAATAATGAAAAGGCAGATATGGCTTTGATATCTTAGTATAATTATGTTGAGCAATGGACTCTCACCCGTAATGCGATATTTGGGGAGCATGACCCCCACTGATTCTTGATGGTGTCAGTCTCCCTCACAAACATAAAAATGATAAAAAATAGAGGAAGTGAGTTCATGGATTTCAAAATTGTTGAGGTGATTTCGTCTGGTTCCTTGATAGTTTCTTCCAATAAATAATATTTTCCACAATCTCTGGGGGGATTAGCCCCCTCCAAAATTATAATGGATACAAAACAGAAGATGGAGGGCAGATATCACTTTGATATCTTAGTACATGTTGTAGAATGAGACAGTGTGGCTGAAACGCGTTACACATCTTATTCCCTCTGTAATATATTTCAGTCACCAATGTCACAATTACAATCATATGATTTTTACATCGGGATACTAGCTTCTCTCACGACACAATAAGTCATTTTGCAATTCTTTCACATTTGCATGCATATCGCAAGATTGGGTATGCAGTTCCTATGATTTCTCTGAATGCACAGAAAGAAACTGCACATCTACACTATTATTAGAGTAATTGCTTTTGAACGGAGAACCTGTGTATGACACGAAATGGAGTGGCAAAGTTTATCCAAGGTTCAGTGTAAGTTGTACTGGTACTGTAGTTGTATGATATATATTACTTTATGAAGGTCTACCTTGTTCATACTATAATTTTGCATATCCTAACCCTACCGTAGTAATAATTTCGGCTGTTTTCCACAATCGGTATCGAATACCAAACTACACGCTCTGTATTATCACACTACCGAAATATTAGCACTCATTTCTACTTCATCCCTTAGCTCTTTCCTTCAGCACAGTATTATTCAGTGGCATGTGGATGGACACACAACACATTCATGTTCTCCCTTGTTATCTATCTATCTATCTATCTATCTATAGCCCGACGCCCTAATCCCTCAAAGGGTGGCCGCAGACAAAACGCCTCCAAGTCACTCTGTCACCCACCATTTGACTACCCTCCCCCCAACTCACCCCCCCCCTCCCTCATATACCTCTCGACTCCATCCCTCCTCCTCATCCTCGGTCTACCCCTCCCTCTCCCTCCCTCCACCTCACCTACATACACCCTCTTAGTCAGTCTTTCATTCTCCATTCTCTCCACATGTCCAAACCACCTCAGTGTATTTCTCCTAATCATCTCAATCACATCCACATCTACCCCACAACGTTCCTTCACTTCTTCATTCGTCAACCTGTCCCTCCATGTCACTCCACATGCTCCTCTCAAGTAACTCAATTCCACTGCTCTCACTCTTGACTTGTTCCCCTCTTGCAAGGTCCATGCCTCGCTTCCATACGTCAGGGTAGGGATCACAATACCATCATGCAGTGACTTCTTAACTTCCATACTCACCTCCCTATTTCTCATCACTGCTTTCAGTGTACCAACAACCTTCCTTCCCTGCTGTACCCTTTCACGTACTTCATCCCCCAAAGTTCCATCCTTACTCATCACACTACCCAAGTACTTGAATGCACTCACATTCTCCATATCCTCACCATCCAACCTCACTGCACACTCTGTGACTTCATTCCTCTCAAACACCATAACTTTACTTTTGTTTATCATTGCTCTAATTATGACATTACTTATTTACATTATTAGGTGTAGTACCGGACCCCTTAATACAAAGGTAATTACCGGTACATATTTGCAAAAAAAAAAAACTCATTTCATTGGTAACTGGTTCGATAAGTTTACGTGCTTGTCTGCTGAGTCAACAAGACCTATATTCTCTTTGGAACGGGAGGGAGACCTTTTGTGCCAAATATTTCACAAAATATACTCTCCTAAGCACGAAAAAGTCCTATAACACGACCAAGAAGAAAAAAAAATCACTGTATTGAAAGACTTAACACCTTCACTACCAACGCGTCTCTCTTTATCTCTAAATGATGAAGAATTTTGTATCTTATCGCTGCTACCGTGTGACGATTTAAATTGGCTTAGGAAACACCAGTCATATAGAAAATATTAGGTACTGTCTCCGTAAACCTCTTCAGAAAAACTGCGCCTCTTAAATTGCCTTCATGCCACTTACAGACGATTTGGTTATCGTAGAAAGGACCCCTCATAGCGAAGGGATTTATCACACTACCAACAGACGATTAACTCCTTCAGTCCAGGAAACCCTTTTCATTTTATTATGGCTATCTACAGACCATTTTATTTAGTTTCTGAGAGATTTTTCGAACCGCTGGAGTTTGATGTAGATTTCATTAAGCCTCTTCATCAGCAGAGTTCTGTCCTAAGATAAATAAAATCGTCTGAAGGAAGCAAGGATAGACTAATATATACCACCCATCTGCCGTAATTGAGAGGTGTATTTACCGCAGGAAGAATATATCGCTGTCTCTTATCCTATCCTTTATTGCCCTATCAAGAAAGTAGTGGCCCAAGGCTAGGCTACTTAGTCTAGACACATACGACGAGAAGGTAGTATGTGAGCAATTACTGAGTTGTATCATGTGAGCAATTCCTGAACGGTATTACGTGAACAGTTACTGAGTGGTATTACGTGAGCAGTTACTGAGTGGTATTTTGTGAGCAATTACTGAGTGGTATTGTGTGAGCAATTACTGAGTGGTATTACGTGACCAATTACTGAGTGGTATTACTTGAGCAATTACTGAGTGGTATTATGTGAGCAATTACTGAGTGGTATTATATGAACAATAATCCTCAACTAACTCTCGGATGAAGCCATCATAGTACCCATCCCGCCGAAGCGTCTTAATCCACTAAACCACCGTGCATCCATTTCCTTTTCTGATAATGATGCAAAAAAAAAAAAAAATCTTCCATAACTTCCTTTAAAACACACAAACCTTTGGAAATACCATGTTTGCTGCCTCCACTCCATGTCCTACAGCAAGGGAGGGACCTCAATAGTGGAGCGGTTATCACTTCATAATGGTGACGTTATTTTAGAGTTAATTCCTGGTACTGGCAAATGATTTCACTTAACTTAGAGAAGATCTTTAATAATGAAAGGACAAACGAAGGCTATATCTACGTCCTACAGTTCGACAAGCCTTTCGTTACGTGTGACGTCTAGAGAGAGCGAGAGTTCGATAGAAATACGTCGTCGGATTGAAGAGGCTAATGCAGGGGGTGGCTGGATGAAATAGCAAGATGCCATCGTATTGAAAGGGTTAGAATTTCCGTGCATGTTAGTTATGCTATCTACGTAGTATAAAAACAAGAAAAAAGATATGGCATGAAAATATTAAATTGCTCTATACAGTGGCGCCTTCTGAATGTTGATTTACACTCTTCCTATTTCAGTGCGATTATATTCAGCCTGTGTAATTTGCTGAAGTGGAGGAGCTTGTTACAGCAGTCATTACTCCCTTCACTACCAGGATACTCTCTTGAACTGGGAAAATTTCGTGGCAGAGGCAAGAACCTAATATAAAAAGGTGTCACAGTCACGAAGGGCGATATTTTAAAACATATCTCGATCTCGCTTCGTCAGTCGCGAGTGTATAAGAGAGAGAGAGAGAGAGAGAGAGAGAGAGAGAGAGAGAGAGAGAGAGAGAGAGAGAGAGAGAGAGAGAGAGAGAGAGAAGAAGGGACAAGGAAAAGTTGAGAAGAGTAATGGAACAAGGGAGAGAAGGTGGAGGAAGGAAGGAAAGAAATGGGGAGAGAAATGTGAGAGAAGGAGATGAGAATGGAATAAGTAAGAGGGAGGAAGGACAGAGCAAGTTAAGGGAGAGGAGGAGGAGGAGAGAGAGGAGGAGAATGGGAAAGGAGAGAAGAAGAAGAGGAAAGGGAGGGAGAGAGGGGAAGAAGAGGGCAGTGATAGAAATAGCATAAGATGACGTTGAAGGAAGGAAGAGATAAGAGGTAAAAAGTAGGAAGAGATAAGAGGTAAAAAGTAGGAAGAGATAAGAGGTAAAGAGTAGGGAGGAGGGAGAAGGGAACGAAGTGGGAAGGAGGACGTACAGGAAAATGGCCAGATAAAATGGGGGCTGAAGGAGAAAGGGGAAATAAGTAGACAGAAATAAGAGGGAAGAATTAAAGAAAAAAAGAGAGGAGAAGAGGGAGGTGAGGAAGGACTGAATAGGGATATATGAAGAAAATGGGTAGGAAGAGAAGATAGGAGAAGAAGAAGCGAGGGATTATGAGAGAAAATTTGAAAGAGCATGAATAGAAATAAAAGGGTGGGAGGAATGAAAAGGAAGAGGAGAGAAAAACAGAGAGGAGGAGAGGGGAGGGAGGTAGAAAGAGAAGAGGAAGAGACATGAAGGGAAAGAAGTCGGAGAGAGGGAGGAAGAAGACTCATACAAGTAGGGAGAGAAGAGAAAATATGAAGAGGAGAGGCAGGACGACTAGAAAAAATGAATAGATGAAGGAAAGAGGGAGGGAGAGCAGAAAAGGGAGAGAAGAAGAACAAGGGAGGGCATGAAGAGGGAGAGAGGAAGAGGAAAGAGAGACAGCAAGAAGAGGAAAGAAAAGGGAAGAGAGGAAGATGGAGGGGAAAGGCGAGAAAGGACCTCCATTACTAGGAAAGATTAATCATCCCACAAGTCCAGCCATTAATTAAATTTGGTGGCCTCATTAATTAGGTATTCGGGTGGTGACTTGATGGTGAGGAGGTGTCTGTGTCAACACCCACACCCACACCCACACTAACACTTGATGGTGAGGAGGTGTCTGTGTCTACACCCACACCCACACCCACACCCACACTAACATTTGATGGTGAGGAGGTGTCTGTGTCTACACCCACACCCACACTAACACTTGATGGTGAGGAAGTGTCTGTGTCTACACCCAAACCCACATCCACACCCACACTAACACTTGATGGTGAGGAGGTGTCTGTGTCTACACCCACACCCACACTAACATCCACAAGCACACTCACAATTACAGTAACACTTGGTAAAGCATATGTTTACACTCACACTCACACCCACACCCACACCCACAACCATACTAACACTTGATGGTGTGGTGTCTGTTTCTACATGCACACCCACACCCACACTATCATTCACCTATGCCCACAATCACACGAAGTGTTTGTGTCTGCACTCACACCCACACCCAGTCCCACACGCACACCCACACCTACACCCACAACTACACCTACACCTACGCCCACACACACAACTAAACCTAAACATCAATATACATTTGATAGGTAGGCAGTATGTCCACGCCACACCCACACCCACACTCACACTCTCTCTCCCGCACCTACACACACGGAATCACATTGACACCCATTCACACCCACACTTGCACTTACACACAACACCACACTTACACCCATTCATATCCACACCTACACCCACACTTGATAGTGAGGAGGTCCCTGGAGTGCCATATGTTCACACCCGCACCCACACCCACACATACACTTGCATCCACACCAACACTTGAGGCACAGCCAAACCCACACTCACACATCCGCCTGCACCTATACTTGCGTCCACATCTACACTTACACTTGGAAACTATACTCGCACTTACCCACGCCGACACCTCCATCTACCTCGGCACCCACACTGGTGTCCATAGTCACACTTATATGCAGACCTCATCCACAGTCCCACCCGAATCTACACAAACACCCACTCTTAGATCTGCAGCTCCTCCCACATCTACTTACACCCACACTTACACACATCTACTCACTTAAATCTATGCCTGCTCTAAGAAACACTCTTAATTCATAACTCGTTGATGTCTTTAGTTATTTCCGTGAGCAGAGTCTTAACTAAACTTCTTCTTATACAAATTGTCCTGCTCACTTAAAACAATCTCTTACCTACAGTTACATATACTGTCCTACTTACATTTATATTTACTGTATAGCCATTATTCCACCAACATTTAAGCACATTATCGTACCCAAAACTTAAGGACACACACACACACACACACACACACACACACACACACACACACACACACACACACACACACACACACACACACACACACACACACACACATACACACACACACACACATATACTGTATGTATATATATATATATATATATATATATATATATATATATATATATATATATATATATATATATATATATATATATATATATATATATATATATATATATATATATATATATATATATATATATATATATATATATATATATATATATATATATATATATATATATATATATATATATATATATATATATATATATATATATATATATATATATATACTGCATAATCCAGTACGTTCACGTACATCAGTACACAAACATATCTACATCCGTAAGCACTTACATCATTACACACTTTGACCTTCACTTCTGCACACTATCCATCTAATTATTTTTCTGTCTATCTGTTTATCTATTTATTTATAGCCGGATGGTTTAATCCCGTAAGGTGTGGCTGCAGACAAATCGTTTCCATGTCAGTCTGTCTTCTACCACTAAGCAGCCCTTCCTAGAAGTCATAGCACCTCCCTCTCAAATAGCTCTTCATCCTATCCTTCCTTCTCCCCCTCCGTCTCCCCCTCCCCCTCCTCATTTCCTCCACCTCACTCACATATACTCTTCTTCCCTCCATCTCACTCACATACACTCTTCTAGTCAGCCTCTTTCAGTCACGTTAACATTTACATCACGAAACTTCTTCACTTCCTCACTTCCTTCACAGTGTAAACCTGTATGCACTTCTCAGATAACTTACCGTACAAATTTCTACTGCAATTACTTTTGACTTGTGTCCTTTCAACGGGGTCAAAGTTTCACTCTGACACTTTTGAGTAAAATCACAGTGCCGTTTCGCAAAGCATTTTTTTCTTCAATATTCACTTACCTGTTCCTTTCACAGCGTTCATTGTCCATCAGCCTTTTTTCCTTGCTGTATCCTTTCATGCACATCATCCTCTAAACTTCAGTCCTTACTCACACTACCTAAATACATGAAGGCACTCACATTCTACATTTCCTGACCATCCAGCTTCTCTATGTATTCTTTTACTTCATTTCTCTCAGTGATCATACTGTACCTTAAACTATATTCATCTCTTAGATTTTGTTTATGTCTTATACTCCCAAGCTCATTCACCAAGCTTTGCAAATCCCATTCATCTACATTCAACAATACAGCATCAACAGAAAACACCAGTACAGGCAATTTCCAAACCCTACCTTTTCTCACTTGGGACACTTCAACATTCACTGCCCTACCTTCTGTTTCTTTTATGACGCCATCCACATATATACTGAACATCCATTGAAATATAACACATCCCTGTTTCAATCCAACATTCAGATAAAAGAACCCACTTAGTTCACTCTTTACACGCACTGCAGCCCGAGCGCCCTCATAATACTCCTGACAGCACTCAGCAATTTCCCATCTACTCCACATATTTTTCAGGACCTTCCACTTACGTTGTCTCTCTCGTCTGTAATACGCATTTTCCAGGTCTGTGAAGGTAGCATACGACATCTTTCCCTTCTCCAGATACTTTTTTTTTTTTTAACACAAACAGATATCTACTCACACCCCTTCAAATGCATCTACATCTATGCACACATACGTTTATACACACCTACACATAAGCACACACATATATGTATACCTAGGCACGCCTACAACTACACACACACACACACACACACACACACACACACACACACACACACACACACACACACACTCGTTATCTGTACATATGTATTGTTTCAGCGACACCTAAACACACATACACACACACACCCATCCTCCCTCCCACCCTCTCATCCACCCATACACACACACATACATACATACATACATACATACTCGTAACAACATTTATGCCCTTGCATTCTAATATCCCCAGCTAAACACACACACGCTCGCTTATTTAACTGTGTACACTTTAAAACTGCAACTAAACGTATATATGCTTGCACCAATACTCTCTAATACCAACACTTATATACAAATTACATTTGTATAGGCAGACACTCTTACACCATACCTATACACATCTATTTGCTACAGCACACATACTCGTAGTGAGTGGGGGAATTGGGCCGGAAAGGGACTGTGGATTAGTTTACAGAATATTGCGTCGTGGCATTTGGGGGTTGTCTCTTCAGATTAATTAGCGAAAATAGTAGCCATAAAAAAAGTGATTCCGATGTTTTTAAATATTTAACCCAAAACAAAATTAAATTTTCAAAAAAAAATATATATATATGTTCACATTTTCCAGGCCTTTCCTGCTTCAAAGCAAGCATTAAAGGCATACCGGCTTTGTGTTCTGCTTCATTCTACTTCATAAAATGTTTGCTTTTTATCCTTTTTCTAATAAAGAAATGTTTTTATATGACCTGCGGGGCCCACTCTGACGCACGGTATAGGCATGTCAGTCTCTCCTTGCAAACACACACACACACACACACACACACACACACACACACACACACACACACACTTGCAGACTAAGAGAGTAACAGATTGGTTCCTGGCCGGTGGAAATAGTTTGAAAATATGAATTCCTCCAACGCAAACTAACAATAACCCAAAAACTGTTGCCTGAAAAGATACGAGTGAATATAGTGATTATAAAAGTTACACTGAAACACTTTACTTATTTTCCACCAAGCCTACCGCTGCCTTAAAAAAAATAAATAAATAAAAAATAAAAATCATGTCATTGCACCATCCCTCACTGAGACAGTCCTATTATGTATTAGTTATGGACGGCGGGTATTAGCTCCAGTGAGGTGACATGTGAAGAGATATGCCATTCGAACCATTGTTGAGCCTTAGGGAATGGATGATCAGGTCTTTTCCGTGAGTTGGGGGAAAAATGAGTCTATAAACACACAAAAACACCTACACTCATACCTAAGTGTACACCCACACTTATACACAAACCCATACAAGCAAAGAATAAACCAGGACCTAAAAAAATACACATACACTTACACTAATACTTACATCTTTACCCACAGTGACACAAACACTCCGAAGCCTACACCTTTACTCACACCCAAGCTACACCTATCACTGCACCTAAGTCAGAGCGGGATGATAATGATGATGTGGAGCGAGAAAGCACCACACTGGCTTATAAGGTTAGCTCATCCTTCACCGCACTCAATCCATTCAGCCCGCGTATGTATATGTTATTTTATTATTTTATTTTCCAGGCGATTTTTAAGTTTTCGAGCTGCGAGGGTAAGAAAGCCGTAATAAAACTCTTACTTTCCAACACTGAATATAATCGGCTGACGGCAGTAAGAATGAAAAGGGCATATCCCGGATTCAAGCAGTTTGAGAGATAAAGGCAGACTGTGGCACTACAAGGATATGAAATACAGTCAAACGACAGCACATTATTCGAATTCTGTTTAATGGCGATATTTCGTGGACAGTCTATGCTATGAATTTGATAACACTTACCGGTAATAGTAAATATCACCAAAATAGATTACTACCGCGCAGATAGGACTGAAAAAGCTATTACTCTTGTGTGCTTCATAAATTACACAGGTAGCGGGGACGATATATTCCCTCAATGTATCCTGATTTCATTGTGCCGGGAACTGGTCAAATGCAACAATTTTACCCATATACACACAGTTTCAGGATAAGCATGTTATTGTTGTTGATGTTTTAGTCGCCCCAGGCTCGCTTGGACGTTAACTTGGTGGATTGAAGGCTGAATTTGCACATTTCCTGCGGTCCATCATTTTCCTTTCGGGAAACAGAGAGGGACTTAGAGACATTTATGTAGTCGTCGGCTCTACTGCCCGATTACATCAGTGCAACCCCTTGAAGGCTTCCCTTTCCACATAGTGCATGATTTCGATGTCTGGGTAGGGCAATATTTGAATGAGTTAAAGCTACTTACAGTTTTAATTAATGGGTATTAATGAAAAATCATACACACAGTTTCTAAATGTGGGTATGAATGGAAGTGTTATAAATCCACATTGACACAATGTCATTATGTGAGCATACTACCTGCAAACACATAACTTTGGTGTGTGGGAAAGTTCGTTCATTCCAACAACATTTCATTACCCAGTTACTGTTATACTTAGCAGAAATGTAAGATAAATCTGTTGAGAAACAAATAATAAATAATATCGTACCATTTTGCAGTTTAATGAAAAAAAAAAAAAACTTTCTTGGTTTGGACAACTCAAGTTTTCTAGTTAACGCCATTAAAGATTATTCAGTTGAGAGTTGTAATCTTTCACCCGATGACATTTTCACCTCTTTATGGTACCTGCTCGCGACTAGATTTAATTTCCGAATGGTTTCTAGCAAAGATGGGGTGGATGAAAGCTATATTTACCCTATATAGAAAAAAAAAGTCACCTCTAACCTGAATGAATTAATCTGGTAATAACGAAAGTATAACAAAAATGCGTCACTGGACTAAAGGCGATAACATCAGTGCAGTGACAATATTATAGCTTGACCACTAACGATGGGATACTTACATGGTCTAGTCTTCCATTTGCCTTTTAACAGAAGGGTTACTGATTTCTTCACATAGCAATATATATTTTTTCTTTTTCTTGTTACAACCATGCAGATTCACAGAGGTCAGTCCACCTATTTCCTTTAATGAGGAACATGTTATCAATCTCTTCAGTAGGATGAAAACTTTCAAATTTAATCTTTCTTGTTACCACCAGAATATTTACAGTTTGAAATGGACAGGATGGTGACATTATTCATTCTTAAAATTATAGTCATTCCTTCATTCTACCAATCCATCTGCTCACAACATATACTATTTACGCATTACTTTCAGACCTGGTATAGATCCTTACCCCTTCTTCGCTCAGATAATGGCAAAGATAAGTGAACTTGGAGAGTTTATTTGAATAGTAAACAAGGAGACTTACAACTCATAACTAGGGTCCATCGAATTTCATACAAGCACACCTTAGTCATCAAGCTTTGGGAATTGTTCAGTTGCTTCAGTAGAATGCAATCCGGATACGTGAGTACTACTTCCATAACTACTCCTCTCACACTCACACAAATTCCTACATTCTCCCCAGAAAACGAAAAAGGCCTATCGCCCATACTCTCAACACACACACACACACACACACACACACACACACACACACACAAAACCATACTCCCTCTCACCAACAACCATATTCCCACACACCAACAACCTTACTCCCACACACCAACAACCATATTACCACACACCAACAACCCTACTCCCACACACCAACAACCATATTCCCACACACCAACAACCATACTCCCACACACCAACAACCATATTCCCACACACCAACAACCATACTCCCACACACCAACAATCATATTCTCACACACCAATAACCATACTCCCACACACCAACAACCATACTCCCACACACCAACAACCATACCTCCACACACCAACAACCATACTCCCACACACCAACAACCATACCCCCACACACCAACAACCCTACTCCCACACACCAACAACCATACCCCCACACACCAACAACCCTACTCCCACACACCAACAACCATACCCCCACACACCAACAACCATATCCTCACACACCAACAACCATACTCCCACACACCAACAACCATGCCTCCACACACCAACAACCATACTCCCACACACCAACAACCATGCCCTCACACACCAACAACCATACCCTCACACACCAACAACCATACTTCCACACACCAACAACCATACTCCCACACTCTGACAGCCCTTCTTCCACTCACCAACAATCATGCTCCCCCACACACAAACAACCATGTTCTATACTCTGACACACCCACAATAACATTTCTCTTTGCTCCCACACGCATTTCTCATACCAATTCCCAGTTTCCACTCTTCATTTCCTTTGTCCAGGCCATCTCTTGCTCCCTACTTCCATTCATCCTTCATAACCTCATCTCCCAGCCTGTCTCCCCAATTTCTCCCTCCGGCATCTGTCTCCACATTCCCTACTCATCACTCTTCCTTCCTCCCTTTCTTTATCCCTTCACAACCTTCACTTCCTTTCTCTAGTCCCTCTCTGCGTCTTCCTAATTACCCTCTTCTCTTTTTTTCAGTCTTTACGTTCTTTTCCTCCATTTATTTCCTTTATCCATATTTCTTCTCCAGTATTATCTTCCCTTTTCCTTCCCCCCCCCTCTCTCTCTCTCTCTCTCTCTCTGCTTCCATTGCAACCAACAAGCACTCTACATCTCCCTCTTCTACTACATCGCCCACTAATTCTTCTGCTCTAGTCTTCCCTGTCTCTCCTGTCCTTTATCTACCTCTTCGCTCCTCTCCCTTTAGACTCCCTCCCCAATCCCCCTTTTCTTCCCCATGTTCCTCTTCTACCTGTTCGTAATGTCTTTTTCCCTAATTTTCCCTTCACTCCCAGTACACCACCCCCCTCGTTTTTCTCCCTCCCTTTTTTCCTTCTCTTCAGCTGAGCTTCTCTTCTCCTGCATCCTCCATTCTCATTCCTGTTATTCTCCCTTCAGTCAATTTCTTCTACATTTCTATTTCCTACTTTTTCACTTTTATTCATCTCCCTCCAGTCCCTTCCCTCTTCCTCTTTCCCTTCCATTACAGCCTTCTCCCAAATTTCTCTCCCAGTCATTCCCTTCGCCCCCTCTTTGCGTTTCTCTTCCAATTACCTCCTTGTAGCTACCATACCTAATTTTTCTGTCATCTACCCTCCTCATTCTCTTCCTCCAGCACCCTTCCCCTTTCTTCATCCTCTTTCCTCTTTCACTTTCTTCGTACTTTCTCCTCTCCTCTCAGTCCAGTCCTCCTTCTTTCCGTGCGGCATTCCTTATTCCTCTCTCCAGTACCTGTCTCCACCTTTCCCCATGCCCATTAACATCCACCTTCCTCTCTCCCCCCATCTCCTCTTTTCTTTCTTCATTCCCCTGCTGCTTTCTTTCCAGCTCACTCTCTTCCCTATACCATTCCCTCTCCCCCCTTCATTTCTCCCTCAGTTTCCTTCCCCACTTTTTTCTCCTGTCTCCATCCTCCTTCCTCCTGGCTCTGACCCCTCTTCTTCTCCTTTCATCCCCCTCCCACTTCCTCCCCAACACTCTCCTCTTCCCTCCATCCCCCTTCCATTTTTTCCGCCAACATCTTCCTTTTCCTTCTATCCCTCTTTCACTTATCCCCCCAGTACCTTCCGTTTTCCTCCATCCCCCTTCCTACGTCTCGCCAACCCCCTTCTTTTCTCTCCATCCCCTTTCCCCCTTCCTTTTCTCTCCATCCCCCTTCCCCCCCTCCCGACCCCCTTCCAGAGCCCAGCGTCCGGTAATGAGCGCAGTAAAAGGGTTATTAGACAACACCGCGTCCAAAAAATTCCCTAAAACTGGTCGGTCCCCTTTTACTCCCCCTCCCCCTTCTTTCGTGTACCTTTCCTTTTTTTGTAATTAAGCTCGACCCTCTTAGAATGCTAATGATGCCCAAATTGATACTCTTGCTCTTTCTGTGTGCGATTTAAGGCGGCGTGTGTGTGTGTGTGTGTGTGTGTGTGTGTGTGTGTGTGTGTGTGTGTGTGTGTGTGTGTGTGTAAAGAGGGTATATATCACGAGTTTTACGTGTTCATGTGATGGTATGCAGTTCTTGAAGAGCCAGAAGCATAACCCTGACACCGAGAGGACATTTTTATGTTCGTCGTTGATTGCCTGGTGGTGTAGTATGATTGTTCCCCATAGACCTGTTCTGAGCTACCCTTATTAGAATATGTTCATGTAATATCTCTGTTCTGCTACAAAAAAACTTTTATTCTAATTCACACCAATGGACGAGAGATTGATTGTGGAATAGCACTACATTTCCAGACATCTGATCCAACCAAAACCCAATGATATATGACATCTATTTGAGTTAGTTAATGTACTTGAGAACGAAGAAGAACATACGAGTTCCTATTAACGCGACGATATTATTAGATATTATGCAAAGTACAAAATCGAGATATTTTTTATTTTCATCAAGATGAAGAAGGCTGACGACATCAGTCAGCTGTGATAGATTCCTTTTACCTCTGTCTGATTGCAGCAAGAATATGATGCAAGATACGTTCATGAGCTAAAAAGTGTTAACTAAAACAAAGGGTGGCCATGTTGGGTGGGAGAGAGACACAGGTTAGTCTCGATTTTTTATTTACTTATGTCGCAATGGCTCATATACGAAGGGTGGCCGTTGTGGAGTTTAAAATCCGTATTCTTGTAGGATGTGGAAGCCTACCAATACCTCTTCCTCAGTGATTTATTTTGCATGTTACGTCTTACTAATCTCATGTATCATATTTATTCGTTTGTATTATCGACATAGATTATTTAAGAACTAGAGTCGTGTACGTGTGTTACAGGACATCAGGTGGATGTTGACTTTAATCAACATTTTCGTTCATTCTTGCTGTCTCTACACAATTATATTTAACACAGGATATGATTTTGAACAGGAAATCTTAGGTATAAGTTTCATTAATATCATATACGGAGATTTCCTCCTAAGTTGAATAATATAGTCTGGCTGAAAGAAGAATTCACTAAAAAGATACATCGCTGGGCTGAAGGGCTTAACCCAAGCCTTCGACTTTGCACTGTGTACAGGCGTTGTCAGAATCGCTGCACTAAATTCTTTTTTAAATACAAATTCGGATGATGCATCAACATGTATTTTGGGGTATTACCCAGCATAATCGCATTAAATGTAGTGGTAGCAGCACTGGGTATCGTGAAGCTATTTCGAATTTCATCATCTCATATACATCAGACAAATGATAATGTGGTGTTGTGGTGTTATTTAGTATGGCCTGAAAGACGGGAGGTAATTAGTTTTTCGTCCTGTTTAACCCCTTGTGATGACGTATTAGCATAGAACTTCTTACTTCTTCCTTGAGACTTTATTCAGTTTCAGAAACGTCTCTCATATTAAAGGAGTTAACTAAATACATTTGTACAGTAACTCAGCCAGTTCGAAAACTTTCCCTTAAGCCGAATAAAATGGTCTGGATTTAGCAAGCATAAACCACCAATGACGTCACCGCACTGAAAGGGTTTAGTCTTGTTGAGTCTGGACGGCAGGATCCCACCCCATCGGACTCGTTGGGTCATTTTCCCGTCCGATATGGAAGCACTCTAACACCTTTTCCTTGCCAGTTTATTTTTGCACGTGCCATTTTATTAATTGGTTTCATGGTATTTATAATTGGTAAAGATATTCCTTCTATTGCAACTTATTGCCAATATCTCAACATCCTCGTCATTGCGTTTCTGTTAATTAGCACCGTATTCTAGTGTCAGGCTTCTGCCACAACTCAGCATTCAGCGTTATGAGACGGCAAAATTATGGCTGATCATTTATAAAAGCGTCAGTTTAACATTTTGCTTTATATAGTATGTAACATAATTACAAAAAAGAATAACAGAAATTTTGAAAAAGGGGAAAAAGCTGTTAGGGCAACATAATTAAGGCAAAATTTAATGCTCGCCTGCGATCCCACCGCATCTGCTTTACATGTGGGGGGAATGTCTGCCTGTTTCTTCCCTGACACAACAGATCTGGGAGAATCATCTATCAGTAGCGAAGCATATCTAGATAATCTCAACCTTGGAATAATAGCCAGCAGAGTAGAAATAGAAGGGGTGGTATAAGAGGAGAGGATTTGTCTCTGAGTGTACGGATATTTTCATAGTTTATCGTTGGGAACATATAGGAAGCTCTTCTCGGAACTCAGTGTTTATGTGACTACACGCCACCTCTAATGACTGAAATTATTTGCTCTTTTATCCATCGACATATTAGTATTTGTTGTAGCAAGCTCCATACGATTATATTCATCTTAGAGAATGACATCTTATTGTGAAGGGGCTAATGGAGAATGTTTCCCCAAATTTGCAAAAGAAAAAACTCTAGTGATAGCGAGAACAGACTAAAAAAAAGTCATAATCGGATTCCAGGGGTTAAGTTTTTCACCTCTGATAGCGATTGTTTTACAGTTCTGCAGTAAGATTCCATTATTAGAGCGATTTGTAGAACAAACATCTTTTTCCAAACTAGAATTCCACAGTGGAAAAAGTATCTTTCTTGATTCATCTGCATATCATAGTTTACCAAATACTCAAGAATTTCATTTCAGCTTCACGGTAATCACTTCACCGCAATGGTATATTGTTCTGGACAGTCAGGCGAGTTTTTTCAACTGAAAAGTACCACTGGTACTTTAAGTTGAACTATTTTCAGTAAACCCTTGACTGTAAGTGTAACTAATTTGTGCTATTATGATAGCTGGGGGGCACTCACCATCCACTCACTCGATGTAGTGCTGCTTTGGGTGTCTGCCCTTTCCTCTTATCCTTCCTTCCTCTTCTTCCAATCTTCCCTTCATTCTTTCCGCTTCCTTCTGCTACGGGTGACTTTACACTCCTTGTCTGTCTTTCTTTCCCTCATTCTTTCCTTTCTTCTGCCTACAGGTGACTTTACACTCCCTCTTCTGTCTTTCTATCCTTTATTCTTTTCTATTCCTTCTATCTGTGGGTGACTCTACACTGAGTGACAAGCCAAATGATTTCCTGTACACCAGGAAACCATTTACTATGCTGGGTGGTAACCATATAACCAAATTTTGGTGCCTGGTGGTTTAGTGGGTAATTAAGGCGCTCCAATCGGATTGAGCCGGTGAAGCTTTATATCCAAGGGATAGTTGGGGTTTATTGCTCAAGTAATGCCACTCAGGCATGAGTGAGGCTGGTCACTCTCATCTTGATTGTCAGGACCAACTTGCCTAGCCCCGGACTCCTACGCTCCTCATGAGGCAACGTAGGATTGGAAGATGGATGGATGACTACTACCGGATAATTTTATTCAAACTACGAAATACCTTTGGTAGGCCATCCAGGACGTTAATCTCTCCTCGGAAAATTTCTTATTCCCGGCCTGCTCTTTGCACCCCTTGACTAATAAGTTGGACAAAATCTTCTTGTGTTTACATGAATGAAACACTCATTTGAACCAACCACGCGAATAAAACACTCATTTGAACCAGCCACAGCGAAAGGGCTAAAAGGACAGTTCCTCAGCTCTTTTCTCAGTTACAAATTCTCTCCAAATCCCCACCACACAATTCCCTTCCAACACTCAGCCTTGTGAGATACAGAAGAGTGCCATACGCTCCTTTGCTACGGCGGGGACAGCAAAAAACAACGTGTGAGGCCGAGACAAATGCCCTGTACTCCGCTTAATACCTTGAGAAATGTCCATAATGAGGCTGAAAAAGAGAAAAATGAACATGATGAACTAAACCTTGTGGAAAATCCCCAGCTTCACACGCGATTTAGGGAGGAATGGGTGTAATACCGGGTGATGAATAGGCCGCGAGAGACTTAATATGCTATCCACTTTATATTCTTTATGGAACTCACCCGTGGCACAACCAGCTTAACCTTGTGGCTCTAAGGAAAAGAAAAATACATTGAAATTTTGTGAAGGTTCAGCCTGTCATTACGATAGCGTTTTTTTTTTTTTTTTTTTCTGGTTCATGGCTAAGTCATACAGAGGTCCGAATAGGATTATTTTTTTTATGCACATTGTTCAGTTATGTAGGTTAGGACAGGAAGTGGAAAAATGGCCCACTTTCTCTGGGAAGCGTTCAGGGCATTCCGGTTTTTAACGTCCGACATAAAACAGGAGACAAGGAGGGATGGAATGCCTTGAACGTAACATAAGGAAACGGAGTGTTCTAAATTTTACCACTGGCTACAGGATCTGACACTTTGCATCAGAATATGTCCGATTCCAATTTGTGTGATAAGACGCTAACGCCGAAAGAGACCCTTCTGATAGAATGGGTTGATACCTTCATATCACAGTGTGGTCGGGTTGGGTCTGGTCCTCACAGCAATGGAATGGGATCCTGGTTTTCTTATTCAAGAGTTTAGATTTATCTCTTTCTATATGATGGCGTAATTTTAAACTCTACTTTTAACTCTCCCATTTAATTTTCAGGAAACTCTTGAAAACAACTTTTCCAAAGCTGAAAGAAAAAAAATCTTATAGGGTAGCAAGAGTAAAATGGATTAAGTAGACTAAATAAAGGTACAGCGGGTTTAATTTCTTTACATACTTCCTGCGCATCAGTACTCGAAGAAGGGTTGTGTACATGGATGGGCAGCACCATCAATTCATTCTCAGTGGTGTATGAGCACATGAGTCTGACATCATTGCCTTGACGTACAGCAATGTATTTTATGTCTATCAACACATACCGATTGACCAGCTAATAGAGGTATACTAACAAACATACTTCTAATTATCCACTCATGTCTAGCCTGTCCTCGTCGTCATCCCCTTTATGATCTTACTCAGCTGTCGCCCACCCACCACCATTCCCCATGCCTGCACCTCCCACCTTCTCCCATTTGATTCCTGATACTCTTTAGTATTAACTTCCCTATCGTCCTTTTCACCCTTTTATGGCCCTAGCAACATCCACACCATCCCTTTCATCCCACTGTATTTGGACCTCATGCTTTACTTGCCTTACCGTCCTTCAAACCCTCTGTAGACTTCACACAACCATCGTTCATCCATTTTGACTTCACGTATATTTTCGTCGCGTTGCAGCTTATTTTACGGATCTGAAGCCAGAATGTGACTCTATATCGTTTTCATAGTACGTTGTAGTGACAAGCATCACATTTCAGTGGAAATTTGCTACAGTTCAACATTCGAGACAAATAAGTGACAGTTTTAGACCAATTTAAAGTGAACAGAGCATAGAATTATCACCATTACTTCCAACCCCACCCCACCCCACCCTTCCTATTTTATTTGGCAATCGTATCTATACAGTTCTCGTCACCTCTCATTGCATTATCCATATATCATCTATCCATCACATCTTCCACTGCTCCACCTCCATACCTCCCCCATTTCATATTTCAGTCGTATTTAACAACTCTAAGCATACCTGACTCTATCCAGTTATCATCCATACCATTTCTTTCATCATCTTAACCCCTTCCGTCTCTCATTTCATCTTCCAGTCATTTCTGTCTGACTCTTTTTACATCTGTGGTCTCTTTCATCAACATAATCTTCCCTGCCCCTTCCTGTTTATTCTGCAAGCTTTCAATTTTACTGTACGTAACATACTCTTCTCTTAATCCATACGACTTTATCCAGCTATGCTCCACCCACCATCTGTTACATTGTTCCAACTCCTTCCCTCTCTCATTTTATGTTCCAAACCTTCCAGTCTTACTGTCTGACCTACCATTCTCCTCATTTTTATCGCAGCCACCCTTCATCACTTCCATGCCTCCACTTCCCTCCCTCTTCCATTTTATCCTCCCATCGTTGCATCCACCCACCATCACTTCCATACTTCGATTTCCCTACTCCCCTTTTATTCTCCAGTCATAGCGTCCACCCCTCATCACATCCATGTCTCCACTTCCCTCCCTCTCCCATTTTATCCTTCCATCGTAGCGTCCTCCCACCATCACTTCCATGCCTCCACTTCCCTCGCTTTACTATTTTATTCTAGAGGCCCTCCAATCGTCGCCCCTGCCTCGCCTGCAAATCAAATTAATCTCCACTTTGGTGCCATCACGGAAGGTCGCAGGCCGGGACAAACACGACCAGGCCTGGGTGGGGACTGCCTTGTGGAACTAACAGGAAAGGTGGGGACCATCTTGTGGGACTACAAGTTGGGTGGGGACTAACATGTGGGACTAGTAGGTTGGGCTGGGACTAACTTGTGGGACTAGTAGGTTGGGTGGGGACTGTTTTCTGGGACTAGGCATTATAACGGGAACATTTAAGACTGAAAAGTAACAGTAGTCAAGTAAGAGTTAATTCCTTGGTACGGTTATGGTATTCAGCAACGGTAAACTCTAGTCAAGAGCTCAGGGTATCCATAAAGACAACAGTTCTCTCAAGTGACGGGGTAACAATGTCCATAAATATGACACTTAGTTCAGGTGAACAGGTAACGATATTCTGGTAACTGCTAATTCAAGTAACGATATTCGTGTAAAAGTTAAATCAAGCAACAGGTCACAGTTGAAGCAGATAACGGTATTCAGGGAACAGGAAAGCAGGTAGCAAAACTAAGGCTTATGCACACGCACAGTTTTAACTGTCAGTTGAAATGAGCAATGTGGTTCAAACTGGCATAATCGAACCACTTTGCGCAGTTGGACTGACAGTTAAAACTGTCCTTGTGTATGAGCCCTTAGGGTTTAACAAATAATGATGGACTCAAACCAATGGGCAGCAGCTGATTCAATGGATAGGATTGTTGTGCTTTTGCCCACCTGTGGTGGATGAGGCAATAAGTGATTGATCTGTCCGTCCGTGCGTGGGTGCGTGTGTGCGTGCTTGCGTCCGTACACTTTTCTGGACGCGATATCTCCTGAACCAATCAACGGATTTCCACCAAACTTTTGTCAGTGATGCAGTATGATGAGATGATGAACTGACTAGGTTAACTAGGTCAAGAGATCTAAGGTCTAGGTGATAATTACGGGGTTGACTTAGTTTATATTTGTAGGCACGATATCTCCTGAACGCCAAGGGAGTGTACCTGGAGACACGTTTATGTGCTAGTATACTCAGAAGCTCGCAGTTTAATGTTAATCTGCAAACTTAGTGCAGAGCATCAGAAAGAAGTCGCAAGAAATAGTAGTAGACCCCAGAAGCAAAAGTTGTTAGGGACCCATTGAGTGTGTTTGATGCAAAAGAAAAAAAAAAAAAAGAAAGAAAAAAAGAAAAAGAAAAAAATCCAGAAAGAAACCATCCCAGTTTACATTCTGCACGTGTTAAAAAAAAAAAATAGAGCAATCCCTTGCAGAAGGATGATAAGCAATTCAAAGTTTACATTGTTCCATGGACCCAACAACTGCGGGAAGTGTCCAGGCGAATTTGGACAAAATTATTCTGAAAAAGTGTGTGTGTGTGTGTGTGTGTGTGTGTGTGTGTGTGTGTGTGTGTGTGTGTGTGTGTGTGTGTGTGTGTGTGTGTGTGTGTGTGTGTGTGTGTGTGTGTGTGTGTGTGTGTGTGTGTGTGTGTGTGTGTGTGTGTGTGTGTGTGTGTGTGTGTGTGTGTTTTACTTTTTGGTGGTTATTAATTTATTTCTGCCATTTTCAGGGTTTTCAATGAGACAAAGAGAAGTCGAATGTCTCTCATATCTATCAGTCAGTCTATCTATATCAATATCTATCTCTGTATATATATCTATCTCTATCTCTCTCCCTATCTATTTCTATCTCCATATATCTATATTGTACATATACAGTATATACTGTATACATATTACATATATATATATACAGAGAGAGAGAGAGAGAGAGAGAGAGAGAGAAATATACTATATATCTTTCTCTATCTCTATCTATTGATCTATCTACATTTCTATTTTTATCTATTTATCTCTAACTCTATCTGCCTATATATATATATATATATATATATATATATATAGAGAGAGAGAGAGAGAGAGAGAGAGAGACCGACGCCCTAATCCCGCAAAGGGTGGCCGCAGACAAAACACCTCCAAGTCGCTCTGCCACCCACCATTTGACTACCCTCCCCCCAGCTCACTCCCCCCTCCCTCATATACCTCTCAACTCTATCCCTCCACCTCATCCTCGGTCTACCCCTCCCTCTCCCTCCCTCCACCTCACCTACATACACCCGGTCAGTCCGTCTTTCATTCTCCATTCTCTCTACATGTGTTTCTCCTTATCTTCTCAACCACATCCACATCCATCCCACAACGTTCCTTCACTTCTTCATTCGTCAACCTGTCCCTCCACGTCACTCCACATGCTCCTCTCAAGTAACTCATTTCCACTGCTCTCACTCTTGTCTTGTTCCCCTCTTGGAAGGTCCGCGCCTCGCTTCCCTACGTCAAGGTAGGGATCACAGTACTATCATGCAGTAATTAACTTCCATACTCACCTCCCTATTTCTCATCACTGCTTTCAGTGAACCAACAACCTTCCTTCCCTGCTGTACCCTTTCACGCACTTCATCCCCCAAAGTTCCATTCTTACTCATCACACTACCCAAGTACTTGAATGCACTCACATTCTCCATATCCTCACCATCCAACCTCACTGTACATTCTGTGACTTCATTCCTCACAAACACCATAACTTTACTCTTGTTTATATTAACTTTCAGATTCCTCTTCCTACACACTGTCCCAAATTCATTCACCAAACCTTGCAACTCCCATTCATCTTCACTCAACAATAATTTATCATCAGCAAACAGCAACACCGGAATCTTCCAAATCTCACCCTCATTCATTAGAGCCACCCCCATATCCACTGCCCTACCTTGCACCTCCTTTACAACCCCATCCATATATATATTAAACAGCCATGGAGACATCGCACAACCCTGTTTCAGTCCCACATTGAGATCAAAGAACTCACTCAGCTCACCATTCACTCACTGTAGCCCTAGCTCCTTCGTCCATACTCTTCACAGCACTCAACAATATCCCCTCCACTCCATATATTCTTAATACCTTCCACATACCTTGCCTATCTATTCTGTCATAAGCTTTCTCCAAGTCCATGAAGGCAGCATACACTTTCTTTCCCTTCTCTAGATACTTCTCCACTAAACATCTTAGAACAAATATCTGATCTACACACCCTCTTCCCTACCTAAATTCCCCTTGTTCTTCCCCAACTAGCTCCTCTGCCTTATGCCTAACCCTATAATTGAGTATTCTACCATATATTTTTGCAGTCACACTAAGAAGGCAAATACCCCTATGGTTACCACATACTTCTCTCTCCCCTTTTCCTTTGTATAAAGGAACAATTATACCTGATTTCCAGTCCTCTGGAACCCTTCCCCCTTCCCAAGCTAATCTACACAACTTCCATATCCACTCCACAACAATATCACTCCCATATCTCAGCATTTCACCACACACTTCATCAATTCCTGGGGCCTTTCCTATCTTGATCTTCTTCATTGCTTCCACTACTTCCGCCCTACTGATCTCTTCCTCCCTCCACTCATCTCTTCTACTCCCAGCCATTCTCCAACCACTTATACTCGCACTGCTCTCACTCTCTACATTCAACAAATCTTCAGAGTCCTCGTTCCATCTCCTCAGTTTCTCTCTCTTCACCAACAATCTATTATATATATATATATATATATATATATATATATATATATATATATATATATATATATATATATATATATAATCTCATCAGCCGTTTGAGTGTCCACTGCAGGACCGGCCTATCCCGACCGAAGTGGGAACGATTGAGCCAATGTATCTCTACCAAGTGGCTTAGGCTGTCTGGTAGAGATTGTATGTAGGGTAAGTAGTGCTTGTAAGTGTAATTGTAGTGTTGGAGTGACTTTGGATGTGTGTGTAGTCTGTGAACCAAGTGTAATTGGCCCGCGCAAGCCGACTGGGTGCAAGCATACTTTATAGTATGTGACACTGGTTCAACCACAGCACCCTTTATGTCCGCCAAGCAATACGTGGCCAGAAGAACGCTCCCAAAGTTTATTATCCTGGCGAGGCGCAAACCCTCGTTCTTCAGTGTACGAAAACGTACGCTTTACCACTGAGGCTCCGTATATATATATATATATATATATATATATATATATATATATATATATATATATATATATATATATATATATATATATATATATATATATATATATATATATATATATATATATATATATAATCCATTGGATCCCAGGGGTGCTGGGCGAGGCATTGCACCGGGTGGATACTAAGCATACCGCCCTCTGCCTAATGGCTCATAGTCGCGAAGCTCATAGATCCCTACCCGGGGGTTCCCTACTTTATAAGGAGTTGAAAAATCCCAGTTCTGTCCAATACTAGGGACACCGGGCTCCAATGGAATATAATATATATATATCATCATCATCATGAGCCGTCTGAGTATCCATTGCAGGACCGGCCTATCCCGACAGAAGTAGGGACGACACAGCCTATGTATCTCTACCAAGTGGCCTAGGCTGTTTGATATATATATATATATATATATATATATAGATAGATAGATAGATAGATATATATATATATATATATATATATATATATATATATATATATATATATATATATATATATATATATATATACAGTATATGTATGTATGCGGCATAGGTCACTGTTGTTGCTGCTGCTGCTATGAATGATGACGATAGCATCAGGAAGCAGAAGAGACAAATGGGTGGATAAGAAGGAGCAGGATGTGGGACTAGGAAGAACATGACACAGGATGAGGCTGGAGGGAAAGAAAGTGTGACAGAAGGATGGAAAAGGAGGGTGTGGGTGAGTATGTGGGTGGGCAAGACGGATCACCGGCCACCCATCACCCACCACTTGCCTCAGGCCCGGCATTTGTCCACCACCACAAACTTTTAATAGAATTCGGACGTGGGGGTGTGGTGGGGGTAGGTAAGGGAGGGTGGATTATAGCGCAGAAGGTGACGGCAGGGACGGATGAAGGAAGGAAAAGTAGGAACGAAGGAAAGATGAAGGCAGAGATTTTTAATGGAAAAAGGGAAAACGAAAGGCTGTAACCTAGCAGAAAGATTGTTCTTTACAGGAAAAGGGAAAAAAAAGGAAAAAATTTTCCATTCAAATTGACATGTCTGGACACTGCGTTTAGAAGACTAAAAGGAAATACAGGTTGTGGAACACAGTTTCAGTTTTGACTATTTCATACAGACTAAGAGGATCGATTACATCTTACAACAGAGAGTTGAAGAGAAAAGGCGTGAAAGCGTAGTGCCACACGGTGCAACACACCCTCTAAAAGGGGGTAGGGATGCAAGCAGGGAGTTCTGAAGTCACTGAATTAGTAGTAGTAGAGGAATCAATATGAAACACTGCAACAAAGACAAAAGGGTTGATGGAATTCAGTAAGGGAAAGAAGTTGATGAAATGAAATTTTTGCCTCCGTTTTGCTTAGGAAGGCTGTATGTGGTGAGACCCCCATACATGAGGATTGACACCTTACAGTAGGTAATAAGGACCCCATACAAAGTCAACAGTTGCAAAACAGAAATGAAAGTATGGCTACAATTTAGCACATTCAGTCTCTGGGAAACGTGTTTTTCAAGGAATGCAATGGGATCGTTGAATATTAGGTCTCAAAATTAAGAAAAACCAAGGATACTGAGAGATGATGACCTGAGATGTGTATTACTGAGTATTAGCGAACATTCTAGTGGGAGATTTTGGCAGGTTGAAGGATGGAGGAACTGAATGTTTGAGACATTAAAAACATCAAGTTTTCTTTCACTACCGCCGTCAATAATAACAGACAAGTCGGAAACTAGGTGTGCCATAACCTCATCACGTGATTGTTGATGTAACTGCCGTGATGGACGCTGTGAGAAGAGGGTAGGAAACCGAAGGGTAGAGTCAGTATATGAATGGACAAGGCTAGATGGTATTAGGACACAGAGGAAGGGTTGGTGTCAGCGTCCGCAGTCAGTTGATTCTGAGTGAGGAAAAGCAGGCGAGATTTTGAAGAATGGAAATAGTGTTCTACAGAGAGGAGTATAGAGGTAAGGCCGCAAAAATCACAGAAATTAATACAACGATGTGTCAGAAGATGGTCTAGATCTCGTTCGGTCGTCATCGGAAAAAGAGAATGAATATGGGGTTTATATTAGTTCCCTTCTCCCCTCCCCTTCCTGAGTATTCCAAATGTAGATGAAGGACTGCCACTATGAATGATTCTGAAAAATTAAAGCGAAGTGCAATATGCTTTTAATTTGCTGTAGCTTCTCAGAGGTAATGTTTAGAAGTGTATACTGTACTGTTCTCCATGTTATTGAAAACACCGAAAAAAAGTCTGTAAAGGAAGATGGTTGATGTACTAAAGACTGGTTTAAACTATTTACAGGTATTATTTAGAAAGTATACTGCACTACCCTCCATATTACTGAAACACTGAAAAACGCCAACAGAGGCAGATGATTAGGAGTGAAATGGTAACTACCTTCGCCTGTCACCGACCTTCCATCTGCCTTGGAAATACCGCCCTGTTTGGATGATGATCCCGCCTCTCCCAGCAGATAGGTTGAAGTAATGAAGGAAGAAGAAACGAGGGAAAGATTAAAAGTAAAGAAGGAAGATGGAAGAAATAGAGAATGTGAAGGAGGAAAGAAGAGGCTGGTAGGAAGGAAAAAGGAGAGTCTGAGGCTGAAGGAGGCAGAAAGGAAATCATACAGGCAATGAAATAAAAATGAAGAAGGGAAGGAAGTGTGGTGATGGATAGAAGGAAAGATGGAAAGGTATATAGTGGAAGGAAGAAAGGAAAAATGGAATGGAGTATAAAGGAAGGAAGGAAAGAAGGAAAGATGGAAAGGAATATGTTGAAGAAAGAAAAGAAAGATAGAAACGAGTATGGTGGGAAGAAAGAAGGAGTATGACTGAGACGGAATGAAGTGGGAAAGAAAAACCATTCCTCGAGTTAATCCTCTTTTCCACATATAAAAGAGTGTGACGAAAGCTAAACAAACAAAAAAGTCTCTTTTGATACCTGAATCATTGATGGAAATTCCAGTATGTATGTAACAAACAATGAAAGCACGAAACCCTTATGGCATTTATCGTTAAATCGGAAGAAATGGAGGAAATAGAGGGACAAGGAAGAAATGAAGGAGCTTAGAACTGTGTTACTGTAACTGAAAGGGGAAAAATATAACAAGCCCCTAATGTCTGGACGACAAGCATCTCACTCTGTTACTCTTTCAGACAAGCATCTCAACATGTTTCTTTGTCCCTGTCTGACATTGTAACTATCTGATTAAGTGAGCCAATTGTAGTGCGCTGATTTTCTCATATGCTTCAAATCCGATTTCAACCAAATTAGGTGAAAGGGTTGAAAATCACTCAAAGGGAAAACTTAGTTGTTTTAAGAGTATACTAAGTTCATGGTCGGTTAGATTAAGGTAAAAGTTCGATGTGTGTGTGTGTGTGTGTGTGTGTGTGTGTGTGTGTGTGTGTGTGTGTGTGTGTGTGTGTGTGTGTGTGTGTGTGTGTGTGTGTGTGTGTGTGTGTGTGTGTGTGAACAAACAACTATAACATTTTTTAAACTAATTTAGATCAATCTTGATGAGAGATTCGAGGATCAGTCAAGGGGCTGACTTTTTAAAAGAAAAAATCATAAGAGGTCAATGTCAGATGACAAGATCAACTTAAGCAGGTTTCATTTATTTTAGACCAAACTTGGTGGAAGGGTTTAAGGTAAGCAAGGGCAAGGCAAGGATGAAATTATTTGATTTTTAGAAAATTCAAGGATCAGGGTCACAGGGCAAAGTCATATTTTGCCATCATCCATCTTGCTTTTCTGTAGTGGTTGTTGGCCGTTCACAGATTTCCTGTCATTACTGTCATCAGTCTACATACCATATTATAGAGTGTTTGTCAGTAATAGTAAAGGTAGATCAGAATTATTCCATCATCATTACATAATCCAGATATTGTCAACAAAACGGGACTCGTTCATACCACTGCTTTCTCATTTTAATAACATGATCCTCAACATATAAGTGAGCGCTATGTTGTGCGTAGAGGACGCTAACAACCAAATACAAGTGTGACTGGGAAAGAAATCACTTTAAAAATCTCCCAGGATACAAAATGTGGTCTTCGAATATTAATCAAGGACCCAGAATGACAAACAGACGATCTGTTACATTCCATAATGATGACTTGCTTTTTTGTAAACGTGCGAAAAAGTGTCAGTCGCAACTAGCCCCCGTCGTCCTTCACTTGACTTAACATCCACAAACCGCAAAGTAATAGGTTGATGTATAATTGATATATCGACACACACGCTAAGTTCATTGGTTCAACTTTACTTCAGTTAACTAAGATATAACTGTCACTGAAATTCAAGCTAAACAAGAAGGAGCCAACCAACTGGTCTATGTGCCGGACATTGTATATTGCCCCGTAAAATTTTCCTTTGCTCTCAAAATGGTAAAAAAAAAAAATTCATGCCTGACCTCTAACTCTTCCACCAAGTTCCGTCCAGATCTAATAAAAACTGTTAGAGTTGACCTTACCTTGTGACCCTGAAATTTGTCCTTTTCCTGTGTCTTTGACGTTTGGCTGACAGTTCAAAAATTGACTTCCTGTATCCTTGTCTTAACCTGAGCCCCTCTCCAAAGTTTGGTCTAAATTGGCTAAAAACGGTTTAATTTGACCTTGCCGTGTGATCCTGACCTTGACCCTGTGTTCCCCCATCCAATAGGTCACCTTCATGGTTAATCCTCAATCTTTCCACCAAATTGATCTAAGTCAAATTAAAACAGCTTTATTTAATGCTCACACATAAACACACGGATTGAACTTTGACCCCAGCCCTGTGACCTTGATCTTTGTCTGACTGTTCTCAAAATTGCACAATTTTGTTCTTGCCTTAGCCTCATAATTTTCACAAACTTTTATTTGAATAGGGTGAAAATTGTATAAGTTATTCTTGCTAGGCAAAATTATGACCAAATCCTTTGAACATTACTTTTGACCTACTGCTCTCCAATACAATAGGTCAGTCCATTGGCCCACCCTCAATCGTTCTAGTAGGTTTGGTTGGAATCAGATTGAAATTGTTTCAGTTATTTTGTTCACACACACACACACACACACACACACACACACACACACACACACACACACACACACACACACACACACACACACACACACACACACACACACACACACACACACACACACACACACACACACACACACACACACAGTGAGCAAAACATAATACTCGCGCGTATTTTGCGAGTGAGGGTTTAATAATGTGGACTACAGTTTCTCTGATTTTTTTTCTACATCATAAAAGTAATGAGCATTAGTGATTAATAAGACAGGCTTGATCAATTTTTTGGATCTTTTGTGGTTTTCCTTCCTTGTAAGATCAAACCCTATTAGTAATCCCTATTTCACCTACTGGCCAATGATATATGCCAGAGTGCTTCCCTTAGTTAGCGACCATCTGCTATCTTTCTGGGTAAATACATCGTGGTGGCTGTGAGTCTGTTCCCGATATCACACTTTGTACTCTCATTTTTAATTGTATTACCCTATATCAAGAATCTTTGTCACTCCTATGTTCGTGGTGCCCACCTCTCTCCTTCAGCATCTTGAGCAACCATGTACAAATCTTTTACTGTAGATATTTGTGTTTTACTGTAGATATTTGTGTTATTGCTGCTGGCCTAATAATTGCAATATAGGCTTATAGATAATGATGACTATTACTACACAAACCAAATCCTAGTTAAGCTGATATTCCTCAAAGCAAGTTATATGCATTATGTTTTAACATATTTTCAGCGACATTTACTGTACATACTGATCGGTGGTGGCGACCATCATCCACACACTTAACCCTCCTCAGGTAAACCTACAGTTTCACATATAACTCAGGTAAAACTGGGGCTGTCAGACCCAGCATAATGAAAATGCTGTACTGTAGTGTCACACATGTTTCATGTTTTGAATTCCTGAATATCCTGCTGTACAAAGTATTAGGATTTATCAGTTACAGAATTGTGCAAATAAGTTTGGATTCACTTAGCTATATATATTTGTAACAAAGTTTGAAAAAACTTCTAAACAATTTTTTTTTTTTTGGGGGGGAGGGGGGCAAGAGCCATACAGTACAACAAAGAACACTATGAGCCTACCATTTGTGTCACAACTTGCGGAATGGAGGTCCTTCATGATGGGCATAGTGGATCCCACACAGCATAAAAACAACCTGCAAACTAGGAGAGAAAAAATACCCTCCCTCCTCAGGTACACTTGGGTCTCACAGACCCGACATGCAATTCCGAGTGATATAAAACAAAAACGAGAGAGACACAAAAGTAACCCTCCTACACCCTGCATGGGTACAAAACGTTAGGAAGCTATTGAGAAGGATAGGGATCCCAGGCATCTATAAGTTACTGAACTATAGCATCGAACAAAACGACTGTGTCTGTCAGACCCAGGTTTACTTGAGGAGGGTTGTGCTGCATGCTGCCTACTTCTTTCTTAGTTGACTCTGCACTGAATTACAAGCCTAACGGTTTCCTGTAACCAGGAAACCATTTACAGCTCTGGGTGGTAACCATATAACCAAATAGCGGGGCTATGTGGAGCCTCCAGTTAACTGGATGGAGAAACAAATGTGGCGTCCATCCAGAAAATAACCTTCCTAATTTTCCCCGCGCCTTGTTGTCATCTGCGAGGTAACATTGGTTCACTGTACGGGATGGGCTTGCAAGGACGTTTACCTGTCTGCGGCTGATGGCTCTGCTCGGTCACAGACAGGGGTTACTTTACTACTACTACTACTACTACTGCTGCTGCTGCTGCTACCACTACCACTACTGCTACAATGACACTGTTACCAACGCCAACGAAGCTGAGGGGAGATTATGAGATCACCCGTGTATTTCTGTTTGTCCAGCAAACGTCTCAAAAAGTTACATTCGAATTTCGATTTTTTTTTTTTTTTTTTTTTTTTTTTTTGAGAAGTAGCCAAGAAGAAGTCAAGGAAAAGTTCATTAAATTTTCAGATGGTTCCGGATCCAGATGCGGATCCAGATGCGGATCCAGATTATTTTTTTTTTTTTGTTAACATTGCGAGACAGGGAAATTTGCAGATTTTTTAAAAATTACATATGTGATAAGTACCACTGTGAGGAGACCTTTGAAATGTGTGGGGATTTTGTACAGACACAGAAGGATACAAAAAAGAAGTTTTTAAGAAACAGTGGAGGTTAAGTACCACGAAATACTCATTCTATATAGTGTGATATACAGATAATATAGTCTAACAGAAAATGTGATCAGCCCTGGAAATGTTTGTGAATTCGAGACTATTCTAGATAGCATGGCAACACCAAGAACAAAGTCATAATTACAGAATAAAAATACAGCACATTTGCCACAACCATTCCAGCGGCCAACCTGGCTGGGGTGGGGATAAAGAGTTGGGGTCACAGGTTAAGCAATCTTTTCCCGATATTATCCATGAGTATCTGTGAGAGTACATAACAGGAGCCTGAGTGTGTTCATGAGCATAACGACGGAGGAAGAGGAGGAGAAGGGGAAGGGGGAATAAGCAGCGTATGAACAACAATAACAATAAAAGAATTACATATATTGAGGAAAAAAAAAAATCACAATGCTAAACGTGCAATATAAGCGATAATAATAGCCTAGTGAAGCGTGTGCTAATGAAGGTGGTGATGAAGGAGGAAGTGCAAGCAGTGCGTGTGAGGTACGGTATAACACAGTCCATTAGGTAATTAGCCCCACTAATGTCTCCCACGCCATCGTAATTTAGCGCACTGCTCCACCCCACCCCACACACCCTCAGTACTACACACTGCTCACTCGTTTTTATTCCATTTTCTTGGCAGATTTATTGCTTGTGTGAAGTGAATTTGATTTCACTGCGAGCTTAGTGATTTCTATATTGTTGTATTTGTTTACTTTTGTAAAGTACGGTTAATTTTAAAATGTTTAGTATATTCTTACCAAATTTAAAATATTATCTGTTAATTAAATTCAGAGTCATGTAGCCATAAATAAACACACATGAGTCAAGTAGTCATATGCAGTAAGGTAAAATAACAGATAATGCAATAAAAGCTACCATGCATGCGATATCTATACTATGAAAGCAACAGTGCCTGTGTGTGTGTGTGTGTGTGTGTGTGTGTGTGTGTGTGTGTGTGTGTGTGTGTGTGTGTGTGTGTGAACATGCAGGCCATCCTGCTTGTATGGGTTCGTGGCCACATGGGTGGGTGAGTGGGTTGGAGAGGTGGCAAGGGTGAGCAAGGTGGGTGAGGTGGGCAGGTGGGCTACGTGGGTGGGCAGAGTGAACAGATTGAGGTGAGTGCCCGAGTGGGTGAGGTGGTGTGGGTAGGGTGAACAGGGTAGGTGGGGTGTACTCGTACAAAGTGAGCAGGCTTGGTGAGCAAATGGATGTTCAGGATGGTGTGAGTGGGTGTGTAGGTGGGCAGGATTGTATGGGCAGGTAGGTGGGCATGGTGGCGTGGGTGGGTGGGTTGGTGGGGTGGCGTGGGTGGGCGGATGGGTGGGATGGCTTGGGTGGGTAGATGGGTAGTGCGAAAAGAGGTTCATGGGAGAATGGGTCCATGGCAGGTATAGTTCCATGTGGGAAAATAGGTCCATGGAGAATCCCTGGAGTTATGGGCAGCAAACGTAGGAACTTAAGATCAGTGGGTAAAAATAGGTCCATGTGTGGAATCTCTGTTTTTCCATGGGGAGAACATGAGGGAAAATAGGTCCATGGGTAAATTAGATCCACAGTGAAAATAGTTTCATGAGGGAAAGCACATCCAATAGGAAAATACGTCCATGGGAAAGTGGACCTAGGGAAAATTGGTTCATTGTAAAAGTAGGTCCACTGGGGATAATGGGTCCATATTAAAAGTCCATAGAGGAAATAGATCCATGTAAAAAATATCTCCATGAGAAATAATACATCTATGGGGAATATAGGTCCACTTGGGAAAATGGCTTCAGGAGGTGGGAGAAGGTCCACAGAGAAAAATAGGTCCAAGGAAGAAAATAGACCCATGAAGAAAAGTTTGTCATATGGGAACAGGTCTTTCAGGGAAAATTGGTGGGTTGGGGGTTCACCGGTAAGGGGTGTAGCAGGAGACGGGTAAATATATTATACAGAGCTCAGTAACACGGTAGAATTACATATTTTTTTTTATATCATATTTTCCTTAATGTACTGAGCTGCATATAGCTTTTTCATTGAGGTTTCAGTGAGAATATATTAGATATATTTTATTTCGAATTTTCGTGCTTCTTGCTAACTTAATTATTTATTTGAGTTATATATATATATATATATATATATATATATATATATATATATATATATATATATATATATATATATATATATATATATACCTAGGCTGCTTCCCCCAAGGAAAGGGAGGTAGCCGAGACAGGACGACACACTCCAAATTTACTCATCCATTCAAACACATTCATTTGCATCTTAGCCCCAAAGGGGAGAAGGGACACATCCTCACCGCATGACACCGCACGAGTGTCAACTGCGCAGTGCAATCAGTGACATCTGCAGCAGGGCCCGACAGCAGAGCTGGTTTACCCCTGCCACATCATAATAGACCCATCCCCTTACCCGCACTTGACCTGACTTGCTGATCAGACCAAATGTGGGAGAATATCCCCTCAGGGCTGCGTCATCATGTATTCATTCACAATTTCTCTCCATTTCTTTCTTTCATGCACAGCCACTCTTCCTTCCTCAACAGACATCCCTCTCGCATCCAGCGCTCTCTTCACACTGTCCATCCATCCTATTCGTGTCTCCCTCTCAGCCTTACACCTCTCACATCAGATCTAGTTATCTTTTTCACCAATCGCTCATTATCCATTCTCTCCATATGCCCAAACCATCGCAACACCCTCTGCTCAACTCTACCAGCCATCTCCCGAACAACTCCAGTTCTCCTTCGCACTTCATCATTTCGCACTCGATCCATACGCGTCACTCCACACATACTCCTCAGACACCTCATCTCCATTACATTCAAACTTTTCCTCTCTGCTACACCCATATTCCATGTTTCAGCCCCATATAACGCAGTCGGAACCACAACACCCTCATACAGCCTTCTCTTTACATCCATTCTAAGTGAACGACATCTAAACACTTTTTTCACTCCTCCCAGCACCTTACCTACTTCATTTATTCTAAACTTCACTTCTGCATCTATTCTTCCATCCACAGCAACATGTGACCCTAAATATTTAAATCACTCTACCTCCTCAAGCAACTCACCATTCAAAACTATATTCATCCCCCTACCATTTACCAACCTCGTACACTTCATCACTTTACTCTTATTCTCATTTACTTTCAATTTCCTCCTTACACACACCCTTCCAAACTCCTCTACCACCTGTCTCAATCTCTCCTCTGACTCAGCCACCAGTGCAGTATCATCTGCAAACAGCTGCTGCTTCAGATTCCACTCTCCACCATCAACATTCACCACATTCAGACCTCCACTTAAAACTCTTGCAATCACCTCCCTTACAACACCATCCATATAAATATTAAACAACCACGGCGACATCACACATCCCTGTCGCAGCCCCACTCTCACGGGAAACCAATCACTCACAGCATTTCCCACTCTTACACACGTTCTACTATTTACATAAAAACTTTTCACCCCTTTTAGTAGCCTACCATCAAGTCCATACAATCTTAAAACAGTCCACAAAACCTCCCTATCAATTCTATCATTCACTTTCTCTAAATCCACGAATGCCCAAAACACATCCTTGCCTTTCGCTAAATACTTTTCACACACTTGTCTCACAGAGAACACCTGCTCTACGCATCCCCTCCCTCTCCTAAAGCCACACTGCTCATCACCAATCACTCCCTCTGTACCCTCTCTAACTCTCATAA
>NC_136976.1:41511930-41686930 GCF_032717465.1 Coenobita brevimanus
CGATGTTGAAGACACAAAGCCAATTAAATTGCCTCCTTACCGTGTGAACCCAGTGAAAGTTCCTCTCATCCAGAAGGAGCTTGGCTACCTGTTGGACCACAAGATGATTGAGCCCTGTCAGAGCGAGTGGAGTTCTCCTGTCACTCTAGTCCCTAAGCCAGGTGGGTCACAGAGGCTTTGCATCGACTACAGACGTGTTAATCAGATAACTAATACAGACACTTACCCTCTCCCTCGTGTGGAAGATTGCATAGACAAGATCGGAAAGGCTAGGTACATAAGTAGGTTTGATTTGTTAAAGGGATACTGGCAAGTACCTATGACTGAACGTGCTAGGGAGATCTCATGTTTTGTAACATTAGGAAAGACATTTGCATGTTCTGTAATGCCATGTACAGATTGTTTTAGAGTAATAAGAAATTTCCTTTGTAAATTTCTTTTTTCTTTGTGGGGAGGTGTTACATAGCCTATGATTTCATCATCCTTTGTGTAATTTTTAACGCACAGTGTGCTGCATGTTTGATCACGAGCGTGTTCTGCCTCAGTCCCCCCCTTCTACCGTTATAGTAGAGTAAGTCGTTCTCTCTGTTGTCCAGAGCGGGATTGTGAACTCTATGTCCCCATGGCTTTCATTTGCGCGTCCTCTTACAAGTTGTATCAAGCTCTGCCGGCCCCTATATAATGAGCTCAGTCTCTGCATCATTGCCACTTAGATCTGCTCCTCATTTTGTTCACATCTCTGTCCTCCCCTGTACAGATATTATTATTGTGAGTGCTCAAGAAATCTCCAACCATCTAGCAGCTGTGTGTAATTTGAGTATAACTGTTGTTGCATTTTTTCTTGTACTGTATAGCATAAGTTTAATTTGTAGGCCTAGTGAAGTTTTTGTGATTCGTGTCGGTTTCTTTGTCAGTCATTTTTGATAATAGTTCGTTCGTTCGTTGAAAGATTCCCTGCACATATAGTGCAGGCCGGGCCTTACATTAGCCCGGTCAGTGGTGTATGGGCTTGTTAAAAAATAGTAAGTGGGGAGAACAGGACCTAGGGATTGCCTAGCACACACGTCCTGTCTCCTGGCGGGCTTTGTGGTGTGTGTGTGTGATAATAGTTTGTATCTGTAATTATTTATCTGGCATTCACTGAGTATTATCTGGTATCTCATTTTATCAGGGCTGACTTAGATAAATTTATTCTTGCTAATTTCGTGTTAATAGAGGCTATTGCAGTTAACCATATATTTAACCTGTTTATTTGCCATTACATTATCCTTATGAGTCCTGAATGTTTTGTTGTTAATTTAAGCATTAAACTTTAACTTGTAATTTTACCTAACTCTTTTGTTTTGAACCTGGAACTTTACGGGACAGTAGTGATTTTTAGCATTCTCACTTAAAGTGTACGTTATCTTTCTCTGTTCCGTAACAATATATATATATATATATATATATATATATCTATATATATATATATATATATATATATATATATATATATATATATATATATATATATATATACATATACCACCGATGCTGAATTAATTTTCAGAATAATATTTCCGGTAAGGTTTTGCATATCTGGAGTAAGTATGGGTTAAAAATATTACTCATTTTCAGATTCAGAATATTATTGTCCGGGTAAGTGAGGTATTATTATATATATAGGTAATTTATTGGTCGGGTAGGTTGCGGTAAAACTATGAATGACGGTCATTCCCACAAGCCTTCCAGGTGCTCTCCCCTCCAACCCCCACCCCTTCATATTTTAGGGTCGGTCAGACTCTTGGGCAAATATACATTTTTTTTGCCAGTTTGTCCTTGTTCATCCAGCTGTAAAATTGGGAACCTGGAGGTAAATTCGACAGTTGTGTCACATTCTAGGAAAGAAAACATGCACTTAGATAGAAATACATTTATATTTTATTACTGCCATTTCGAAATAATTTTGTTCAACACAAATTTTTTTTTTTTTAATTCGAGAGGTCGGATATATCATTGATTAACCCCATCTCTTGTAGGCTACTACCCTTAGCTAAATATAGTTGTGTACTGGCAAGAAAGATAAAGTAAAAAAAACTATGACGTTCTCGGACTGAATTAATTAACCCCTTCAGTCCGATGCCTTCAGTTTATTTTATTCAGCTTTGAGAGGGTATTAATAAGCTTCGTAGCCCCTCTTCCTTAGCAATTTTTTCTGCATAATTACACCTTAAGCTTCTCTTGTGTGCTATCCATATCGTTACAATATCGACACAGTTTGCATCATTAACATGCAATATGACAATGAACTGAAAAAATCGTTAAGGAAGTGGTGTTGCGAAATGTCCACAGCCACTTACAATACTACTCTCTGTTACAATCACCGTCACTACAGATGTCTTACCCAAACTTATCAGCTATCTTAGGAGGTTGAAGAAACACACCGAAAATACGCCATGGATGAATGAGTTAAGGCTACACTCTCCATCTACACAGATCCACACCCAGGAACAACAAAGTACTCACGTTCGCCAAAAGTTTAATTTATACTTCACCAGCCTTAACACTCTCGGGCTCCTGTGACTCATTCTCAGCTGATATAGAGAATTAGAGTTGTCCCGACCATGAAAAGGGTATTGTTGACAGTTTTAATTTTCTCTGGCTTCCTATGACTCAATTCGGTTAAATAAATTTTCTGACGCTGACTGGAGGGAGGGTTAATGATGACAATATTAATTTTCACAGCTCCTATGACTTACTCAGCTGAATAAAATCGTTTGCTGTTAGTGGCAATTGCATTAACATTGCAGAAATCTTAATACGTTTCCAACTTACTTTCGTAGTTAAATGAGAAACACGACAATACTTTGACCCCACTTCTTTACATACTATTTTTTCGTCAGTATTGATTGTTGCAGAATAACATCATACAACAACCTGTATATCCTTCCCATAGCACTTCATCGTGACTAGCACTTGTTCTAGTGTTAATATCATTTGCCGGATACGATACCGTTTATATCTCCTTTTTTGCTTTGCTATCCTTATTTTCTACTCACGGAATTAGATATAGTCGTAGTCTTCTCAGCAACAAATTAACTCGAAAGATCCTGTTGCTGTCTGTTTTCCTTTGTACTCTTTTTTAACTCCATTGTACTCGTACCTTATCCACAGCGCCCTTTCTTGACTAGCACCATATCCTAGGTGTTAATCACTTGCTACGGCATAAGAAAGTGATACATCCCTACAACGTTTCCGTAGCACATCGTGTCTAGCATTATGTTCTCGTTTTAATATCTTGTTAATAATGCAGCAAATCTTCTACCCTACATCCTTTACATTGTATATAAGTGATAATCTTTTTGTCACAGAAAAAGAGAGTTGGAAATAAAGACAATATAACTGCAATGTAGCCTTCCCACTACATTTCTTGAGAACAATCATAATCTAGTGTTAACATCTTGTTACAGGGTCGAGACTGCTGTGGCTCTACATTGTATCCATAGTACAGCTTCTTGACCAGTACCATATTCTAGTTTAAGTTTCCTGTAACATCTCAGTATTCAGTACGGAGAGAGGCTAGTTTTAGGGCTCCTCTTCCTCCTCCTATTCACTGACAATAGCATACCCTTCTTTTCTTTCCATTTCTCCTTCTCCTCCTCCTCCTCTTCGTCGTCCTCGTCCACGTCCTCTTCCTCCTTTCCCTGCTCCTTCTCTAATCATCAACGTCATACTAATCATTTGCCTCCAGCATTTTCCCTTGTATTACCATTTCTTCTTTTTCTTCCACTGAACTTTCCCTCAGATCATCTCCTTTTTCCTACCTGTCCTCCTCCTCCTTCTCCTCCTCCTCCTCTTCCAGTTCCTCATGCATTTCCTATTCATATATTTCCTCCTCCTCCTTCAGTCTGGCTCCTCCTCTTCTTCATCGTCTTCCCCCTGCTACTCATTCTAACAATCCACTTCCTCTTAGTTTTCTTTTAACTCCTCCCCTTAATTGTCTTCTTCTTCTTCTTCTTCTTCTTCCTCTTCTTCTTCCTCCTCCTCCTCCTCCTCCGTGTGGCCGCTACTCTGACTAAGTACACATCCTCTCACTCTGCTGTCACCATCAATCATCTTCACTATCAGCCTTCACCATCATTTCCCTCCCTCCCTCTGTCTTTGTCCCTCCCTTCCTCCCTCCCTCCTTCATCTAACCCCTCCTCCCTCCCTCCTTCCTCCACCTTACCCCTCCTCCCTCCTCCATCTTTTCCTCTCCCTCCCTTAGTCTCCCTCCCTCCACACTCTCTCTCTCATTCTCTCTGTGCTCGTGCCTCCCCTGTCTCTCTCTCACCCCCTAATCTCTCTCCCTCGGCCCACACGCTCTTTCCCTCCTGCCCTTCTTCATTTCACTTCTGTTTTCCCCATCATCTCTCTCTCTCTCTCTCTCTCTCTCTCTCTCTCTCTCTCTCTCAACTCTTCCCTGCCTTTACTCTTGTTTTTTGTCTTTCCTTCCTTACTTCCGTCCCTCCACTCTAGTTTTCCTTTTCCTTGCTTCCCCGTCTCTCTCTCTCTCTCTCTCTCTCCGTTTCCTTGATTTTCCCATTTCTTTCGCCATTTCTCTTTTTTTTTTTTAATGCAAGAAAGAAGGAAGCAAAGACCAGGAGCCCGCAAACCATTCTTTCCAAGAAAAAAAACAAAAACAAGATAACAGAGACCCAAAGTCAAGATCCGTTCATTTCGAGATGCCTGGACACACTGCGTTTGAAAGACTGGAGATCATAGGAAGTAGGAAATACAGACAGAGGGAGACAGTTCCAGAGTTGACCTGTTGCATAAATGAAGGACTGGGAGTAATGGTTAACTCTTGCATTAGAAAGTTGGACAGAAAAGAGATGAGACTTTGTTGCTAGACGGGTGCAACGCACCCGTCGTAGTGGTGGAGGAATGCAAGCAGACAGTTCAGAGGAGCAGTGACCATTGAAGTAGCGACAGAAAAGAGATAAAGATGCGATAGTGCGGCGAAGATTCAGGGGTTGAAGGGAGCAAGTAAGAGGAGGAGAGTTGATGAGACGAAAAGCCTTTGACTCCACCCTATTGAGAAGAACTGTACGCGGGGAGCCCCCCCACCCTTTGTTTTCCTTCATTCCTCCCTTTTGTGCACTTGTCCCACTTTTTTTCCGTGTTCTCTATTCCCTTTATTCGTCTTTTTTTCCATTTTCTTTGTTCTCGGGGTCTTTTTCTTCATTTTTTCTCTCACTGGCATGTGTTTCTTTTTTCCGTGTTTTTACTATTTAGCTGTATTCCCTCACATTCACTTTCATTTGTTTTTTTTATCTCGCCTTCTCTCTCTGTCCCAGCATTTCCTTTTTCTTCCTTTTCTTTCATCTTATTTTTCCTTCCTTCCCTGTACGCTTCAGCTTTTTAACTATTTTCTTCCTTTCTTTCTTCCTTCCCCCCCTCTGCGCCTATAATTTGTCCTTCCTTCCCAGCCTCTGCTTTCTGTCCTTCCTCAATCACTGACTTTGTTTTTCCCTCATTCCTTCCTTTTCTGTCTCTGCTTTATCTCTCCTTCCTTTTTTGTTTTTTAGATACCAACGAAGTTGGACGGACGTTATGTACTCATCAGTGTCTGTCTGTCTGTTTGTTTTGTGTCCAGGCATCTCGAAATGATCGGATCATGAATTTGGCTCTCTATTGTATTTTGTTTTTCTCTTGGAGGGAACTGTTACTGCGGGCTCATGGCCTTTGGTTCCTTCTTCCTCGCATTAAAAAAAAAAAAAAAAAAAAAAAAAAAAAAAAGTCTCGAAATTCTGTTATCGAATTTCAGTGGAGCGTGGTCAATATGCGGGCTGTGGGTCCAGGAAGAGTTTATTAGAATTTGAGATGGATCCGGATCTGGATGAATGAATAAATCGTAAATTTTATTGGCGTTGGCTAAGGTGCGGACTCTCTAGGACTGTGTAACAGGACAGATTGAGACTGTAGAGTTATGTGAGACCAGAGAAGCACTTGTTCTGTAGGAAAGAGAAATTACAGCAGAAAACAATAAGTTTTTTGACCATCGTGAAGGTATGTGCTCTGTATGTTTTCCAGTTTTCTTTTTTGCTTCGAACTGCGAAATGGAAGAGAATAAACAAGTCACAGAATAAATTTTAGAGTTTACATCAAGGTTTCAATCGTCCCTTAGAATTCGACCTGCAGTAGTCCTCTTATATCCACTCTACGGCCAGGTGAACAGGGACAAAAAGGACACAAACATCATCTAAGAGTCTAACAGACCTGAAAATCTAACTCGGATCTTTTCTGCTTGTGTGCATCACCTGGCTCTTTCTGACTACGTCTGTCAGCCTCTTTGCTTGGGAAACTCGAAACATCCTTACGAAGGTAACTGGAGATACTTGTGGTGGTAATGCCCACAGTCGCCTACAAAATCCTCATTAGGAAATCATGGTCACGGGTCAGTCAGGGTCAAAAGTACCTCTAATAATCCATGGCACCTACTTAACATTTAGGACATATCCGTCACTTTCTTCCTTGATCCAGCATAATAAAGACAGCCATGTTCGGAAAAAATATACAAGCTAACATTTTATCAGCTTAGAAGTATTCGCCACCAGAGTAAAGTGGAGGGCAAGGGTGGTGAAATATTACACGAACTTTTGTCCTTGACTGTACACCCTTGAGTCATGGTTTCCACTCACCCTGTAGCCTTAAGACTGGGTGGGGGGAGGTCAAAGACAAAGCTTCACGCCGAATGAAGCCCTGTCATTCACTCTGAAGGTGGCACGAAACCTTCCTGGACTGCATAAGTACCTGTCATCATCAAGTGTCCTTGTGAGTGTTTTGAGTATGGGGTGGGTGAGTGAGTGGGTGTTATATGGTGTATTGAGAGAGAGAGAGAGAGAGAGAGAGAGAGAGAGAGAGAGAGAGAGAGAGAGAGATTTCCACCAGGATGTTTTCCAGTTAGACAGTGAGAAGAGATTGTGACTCACGAGTACAGTTTAAAGGATTAGTTACAAATTATTATTATTGGTGTTGATATTATTTCTCTTACTGTTGTTTTTATTACCGTCTTTACCATCATCAACATCAACATTATTTGTGTTCATTGCAAGGAGAGTGCCCACTATTCACTCGCCTGGTGAACTGCTACTTTCAGGTCCAAATAGTGTGTGGGCCACTCACCATTATACTAAGTTTGGAGATAAACATATACCCAAAATGATCCCTGGTGATATAGTGTGTTAAGCTGGTTCAACCGGATGTGACCCAGTTCGTTTACATCCGAGGGATGGTTGGAGATTATTATCCAAAGTACACCATTCCCATTCAGGGAAGAGGGACTTGTCGCTCTAGCCTTTAACGTCTGGATCACGAATCTTTGTTCCGCGCGCCCCTGCGTTCATGATATTAATGAATGAAACTGTCAGGAATCATGGTGTGTAAATACCTTGATTTTCACAGACAAGCTCCTGCAGACTTCTCTCTCTCTCTCTCTCTCTCTCTCTCTCTCTCTTTCGTAGCGTATATATATATATATATATATATATATATATATATATATATATATATATATATATATATATATATATATATATATATATATATATATAGTATCCTCGCGTCCAAGACGGTAATATTGTCGCCCGAGGGCCCTGTGTACGACGAAAAACGTCTTGGACCAACACAAGACCTTATGGAAGAAACTAATATTGTCACAAAATCTTCAAAAAGTGCGCCTAAAAACATCAACCTAGACCTATTTTGGCACCAACACAAATTTCCTGACCTTGAAAGTGTGTGTTTCTGAACTTATCTCCTGCTTAGTAGCTCAATTATCTTCAGCTTAGTATCCTGAGGTAGATGGCGGCGCATCAAGGGGTTAGTAGACGGTGTCCTAGGCATAGTTACTTAAGGAGAGGCAATAACCTAGCAGCAAACACTGAGTGCAACACGCGGTAAGTGTGTCCACGATGCTCTGGTGAGAGACGAAAAGCAAACCCCGCTTACTGATCACGTTACCAGATGCCAGTATTTTATTGGACAACATCTCAACCACGTTATTCCTACGCGCGGGAACCGTGCTGGACCAGGTGAGATCGTCATAGCAATATTCTCCTCTGATTTTGTCCGTTATGAGCTGTTGATTCCGTATTGGACGTATGCAACTGTATCATAGCAATATTTTGGATTATTATTTATGGTCTGTCTTGGACGCTAAACGTCTTGGACAAACACGTCTTGGACGCGAGGGTAATATATATACACACACACACACACACACACACACACACACACATATATATATATATATATATATATATATATATATATATATATATATATATATATATATATATATATATATATATATATATATTGCCAGACTCCTCAATCCCGTTTGGGGTGGCCACAAACAAATCGCCTCCAAGTCGCCCTGTCCCCCGCCATTTCACTGCCCTGCTCCCAACTCACACCCCTCTCTCATATACCTCTCCATCCCATCCCTCCATCTCATCCCCGGCCTCCCCTCCCTCTTCCCCCTCCACCTCACTCACATACACTCTCTTCGTCAGTCTTTCACCCTCCATCCTCTCCACATTGCCAAACCACCTCAGTGTGTTCCTCATAACGCTTCCTATTACATCCACATCCACACCACAACGCTCCTTTATATCCTAATTCGTCATATATATATATATATATATATATATATATATATATATATATATATATATATAATTACCTAGTTAGCTAGCTGTTATGTTAAAGATAGAATATGTAATATTTATATTTTGCCTTTAAGAATTCATGTTCATTTTCTTCCTAAGTCATTTTGTTTCTTTCTACTGCCTATAATAATAACATGGAAGTGGTAGACAGGGGAGGACCTTCCTCTTTTCTTTTTTATCTTCGCGAACAGTGGTTATATCATTACAGGAATTTGTTTACCCCAGGAGATAACCTCTTTAGAGGCCAATGGCTATTCCTTCTGTTAAGACTCTGACACACCTATGACTCACTCAGTTAAATATACCCATCTAACTTGACATGGAACGTGGGAGGATTAACCGTACTTCCTATGCATTCCATTATTTCCGCTCTTCATGTTTTTCGTCCGCTTTACTTCCTTCCCTCCCAGTTATGTCTTTCTTGCCTATTTCCCTTGCCACTTTCCCACCTTTCCGCCTCATCCAACCCTCTCTTCATGTCTTTCTCTTGCTTTCCTTCAATCTTTCCTTTTCTCTTTCTTTCCAGCTAGAATCCCTGATTATATATATATATATATATATATATATATATATATATATATATATATATATATATATTGTTACGGAACAGAGAAAAATAACGTACACTTTAAGTGACAATGCTAAGAGTCACTACTGTCCCGTAAAGTTCCAGGTTCAAAACAAAAGAGTTAGGTAAAATTACAAGTTAAAGTTTAATGCACAAACTAACAACAAAACGTTCAGGACTCATAAGGATAATGTAATGGCAAATAAACAGGTTAAATATATGATTAACTGCAATAGCCTCTATTAACACAAAATTAGCAAGAGTAAATTTATCTAAGTCAGCCCTGATAAAATGAGATACCAGATAATACTCAGTGAATGCCAGATAAATTATTACAGATACAAACTATTATCAAAAATGACTGATATAAAACTCTACATTAATCACAAAGACTTCACTAGGCCCAAAAACTAACCCTATGCTACACAGCACAAGAAAAAATACAACATTTATACTCAAATTACACACAGCTGCTACATGTTTGGAGATTTCTTGAGCACTCACAATAATAATATCTGTACAGGGGAGGACAGAGATGTGAACAAAATGAGGAGCAGATCTAAGTGGCAATGATGCAGAGACTGAGCTCATTATATAGGGGCCGGCAGAGCTTGATACAACTTGTAAGAAGGACGCGCAAATGAAGCCATGGGGACAAAGAGTTGACAATCCTGCTCTGAACTCCAGAAATGACGACTTACTCTACTATAACGGTAGAAGGGGGAAACTGAGGCAGAACACGCTCGTGATCAAACATGCAGCATACTGTGCGTTAAAATTACACAAAGGATGATGAAATCATAGGCTATGTAACACCTCCCCACAAGGAAAAAAGAAATTTACAAAGGAAATTTCTTATTACTCTAAAACAATCTGTATATGGCATTACAGAACATGCAAAAGTCTTTCCTAATGTTACAAAACATGAGATCTCCCTAGCACGTTCAGTCATAGGTACTTGCCAGTATCCCTTTAACAAATCAAGCTTACTTATGTACCTAGCCTTTCCAATCTTGTCTATGCAATCTTCCACGCGAGGGAGAGGGTAAGTGTCTGTTTTGGTTATCTGATTAACACGTCTGTAGTCAATGCAAAGCCGCTGTGACCCACCTGGCTTAGGGACTAGAGTGACAGGAGAACTCCACTCGCTCTGACAGGGGTCAATCATCTTGTGGTCCAACAGGTAGCCAAGCTCCTTCTGGATGAGAGGAACTTTCACTGGGTTCACACGGTAAGGAGGCAGTTTAATTGGCTTTGCGTCTCCAACCTCGACATCATGCATCAACACAGTAGTTCTTCCTGGAGTGGCACGGAACACTTGCGGGTACTCCTGCAGTAATGCCGAAAACTCCTGCCTTTCCTCGGGAGGTAGATGAGAAAGCTTAGTCTGGAGATCATTCATGATATCAGGATTCTTCCCCAAACTATCACTCAGGCTCATACTGCATGGGAGAGCTTCACTTGCAGACTCGGGTGGAACAGCTACAGTGCAGACTGGATTATTTTCGTCCCGCCTGTGATATAACTTTTAGCATGTTGATGTGACATAGTTGCTTGTTCTTTCTACGATCTGGTGTGGCAATGACATAGTTGACATCACTGAGTTTCTTCTCCACGAAATAAGGACCACTAAACTTGGCTTGAAGAGGTTGCCCATGAACTGGTAGCAGAATCAAAACCTGATCTCCTGGCTGAAAGTGGCGTAACCTGGACTTCTTATCATACCAAGTCTTCATCTTCTCCTGAGCAGCTCCTAAATTCTCTCTCGCCAGCTGTAAAGCAGTGGACAGCCGTTCTTTGAACTTCATCACACTCCAGCAGGTTGACGTCATCTTCCTCCGACAGCCAGCATTCCTTGAGTAACTTAATGGGTCCTCTTACTTCATGGCCAAACAGTAGTTCAAAAGGTGAGAAGCCCAGTGATTCATTTGGAGATTCTCTTGCGGCAAATACAACAAATGGAAGACCTTTGTCCCAGTCTTTCTGATGTTCCAAACAGTATTTCTTGAGCATCGATTTGAGTGTTTGATGATATCTCTCCAACGTTCCTTGGGTCTGGGGATGGTAAGCTGAAGACGTGATCTGGGTGATGCCCAACTCTTTCAGAGACTGCTTGAAAACATTTGACATGAAATTACTTCCCCAGTCTGACTGTACCTCCTTGGGCAGACCAAACTTTGTGACGAACCCTAGCATTTCCTTAACCACGTTCTTTGCTGAGATATTTCTAAGTGGAATGGCTTCAGGATAACGAGTAGCCATATCAATCATGGTCAACACATAAGAAAATCCTGAAGAAGTCTTAGGAAGAGGGCCCACAATATCCACCAACACACGGGTGAAAGGCGCCTCAAAAGGAGGAATGGGAACTAGAGGTGCAACCTTTTCGGTCTGATTACACTTCCCCACAACTTGACAGGTGTGACAAGACTTACAATACCAGGAAACATCCCTGAAGATACCTGGCCAGTAGAAGTGTTTCAAAATGCGTGCCACAGTCTTCGTCACCCCAAGGTGTCCTGCCAAACTGGAATCATGAGCCACTCTAATGATATCCTGCCTACAAACACGAGGGATGACAACTTGATGTACAACCTCCCATTCACAGATTCACAGTCGGCTGATGCTGTTGGGGGTCTTCACTTCCTCATAAGTACTCCTGACTTTACATAATAACAAGTAGAAGCACCGGCTGACTCTTCTTCACTGTAAGCAGAGTTAGCTAGACCTTTCAACTCAGGGTCAGCAACCTGCAACTCAACCAACTCTTGACGAGACAAATTATCAACACTACGGGGTACTGCCTCATCTGGTGAGTGGTCTAAATTAGCAAGAAAAGTGTCAGCTAGGATAACATCATCATCATCATTATCCTCTAAATCACCAGTAACTTTAGACTTAGCCCTAGTGACAGCACATGCAGGGAACACATCAGGGACATCACAATCCTGGGACACAGCCACTGGCTCACTAGACAACTGAGGAGCTGGACACACTTGACTTCCACCAATATCATTTCCAAGTAAGAAAGTTACACCTGACATTGGGAGTGTCTCAACCAACCCAACCATAACGGAACCATTAACAAAACCAGACTCTAAATTCACTCTGCACAGAGGAAAGAGAAGTAATTATTCCCTACACCTTGTAAGATTACAGTTTCATCAGAGAAATTAACATTAGAGCCTAGAACACTGGTCAGCATAAGGGATTGGCAAGCAACTGTATCACGATATATTTTTAACTGATTTCCCTGTCATTACTGTCGGAGGACTGACAAAAACCATCAGACAGGAAATTAGCACATGAACTCTTGAGAGTGTCACCCACGTTACTGCTCAAAAGAGGAGCTCCATCATGAGAATTTAAGTTACCCCTCAAAGCAGGTTCAGTTAACTCAGTTAAAGAATTCTGGGAACTCTCAAGAGTGGACACTAGACCAATTGACTGAATATTTAAAGACTCCTTTTTGTTCACATCACGCTGTCTCCTGAAACATCTCTCCGTAGTATGACCAAGCTTACTACAATAAGTACATTTACGTTTCTGAAATCTAGAGGTGAAGCTGGTATTTACTTCCTGAGAAACATCATCCTTATTCTCTTTCTTGTTACCTGTACTCTGAGTAGAGGCAACGTACTTACTCTCAGCTTTCCCTTTTTCTCTAGAATATCTCTTGTGAGTGAGAACATACTCATCAGCTAAAACTGCAGCATCAGACAAATTATCTATTCTTTTCTCATCAAGATATAGGCTTACATCTTTATAAATTCACCTCTTGAAGTCCTCCAGCAAAATCATCTGCTTAAATTTACCAAAATCAGAATCCACATTCTTAGAATTTAACCACTGCTCTAACAGATCTTTGATTTTTGCATACTCAACATGGGATTGCTTATCTTGCTTGTAAGTTGTCCTAAATTTTACTCTATAGGCTTCAGGAACAAGCTCATAGGCCTTAAGAATCAAGCTCTTAACTACATCATAATTATCAGACTGATCCTGAGGCAAAGATGCATAAGTTACTTGAGCTTTACCGATGAGAACAGTTTGAAGGAGTACTGGCCAATACTTTTTAGGCCAATTAAAACCTGTAGCTACCCTCTCAAACAACTGAAAATACTTTGTTAAATCAGATTCATTAAAAGGAGGGACAAGTTTAACATTTTTAGCCACATCAAAATCATCAGAGCTAGATGATCCAGTTCCACATTGTTTCATGCGATACTCATGGTCTGCCTGAATCCTAGCAAGTTCAACTTGTGCGTGAAACTCAGCCTCCTTAGCACGGGCCTCCTGCAGGGCTAGCTGTAACTTAGCTAATTCAATCTGCGTTTGCTCATTTGGAGGAGTTACATTAAACAAGCTTTCATTAATCATGTCAACAATTTGATCTTTAGAATGATGAGTGCGAACAACAATTCCCAATTGTTGAGCAACAAGCTTAAGTTCATTCTTTGTTCTGTTTTCTACATCACACACTGTTTGCACATTTGACAAAAAATCTTTGGCTTCATCAAGTGTAGTAATAGTAGACATAATGAATAAGTAACAGTCACAAAATATCAAGCAATATCCTTATGATAATATTCTGAATATCCTGATATGAGGTCGCCAAATTTATGTTACGGAACAGAGAAAAATAACGTACACTTTAAGTGAGAATGCTAAGAGTCACTACTGTCCCGTAAAGTTCCAGGTTCAAAACAAAAGAGTTAGGTAAAATTACAAGTTAAAGTTTAATGCACAAACTAACAACAAAACATTCAGGACTCATAAGGATAATGTAATGGCAAATAAACAGGTTAAATATATGATTAACTGCAATAGCCTCTATTAACACAAAATTAGCAAGAGTAAATTTATCTAAGTCAGCCCTGATAAAATGAGATACCAGATAATACTCAGTGAATGCCTGATAAATTATTACAGATACAAACTATTATCAAAAATGACTGATATAAAACTCTACATAAATCACAAAGACCTCACTAGGCCCAAGAATTAACCCTATGCTACACAGCACAAGAAAAAATACAACAGTTATACTCAAATTACACACAGCTGCTACATGTTTGGAGATTTCTTGAGCACTCACATTAATAATATCTGTACAGGGGAGGACAGAGATGTGAACAAAATGAGGAGCAGATCTAAGTGTCAATGATGCAGAGACTGAGTTCATTATATAGGGGCCGGCAGAGCTTGATACAACTTGTAAGAAGGACGCGCAAATGAAGCCATGGGGACAAAGAGTTGACAATCCTGCTCTGAACTCCAGAAATGACGACTTACTCTACTATAACGGTAGATGGGGGGAACTGAGGCAGAACACGCTCGTGATCAAACATGCAGCATACTGTGCGTTAAAATTACACAAAGGATGATGAAATCATAGGCTATGTAACAATATATATATATATATATATATATATATATATATATATATATATATATATATATATTTTACTTCTCTTTTCCTCATAATTCCTTTTCCACTCTTTATTTCGTTTTCCTGACTCCTCCCTTCCTTCCTTCCCTTCTCTCCATCTCTCTTCCTTACTTCCTTCAACTACTTCTCCTACTTCTTTCTTCCTCATAGCGTATATCATCATCATCATCTCTCTACATCACTCCCAAATTACCCTCATTATCTTCCTCTTAATCAATACATCTCCTCTAGATAATGCCTTCGATAAAAATGCTTCCTTTTATCCATCTTCTCTCACTCACTTTTTCATTCCCTCCATCTCTTATTCCTCCTCCTACTTTACCTCCTCTTTTTCCTTCCTTTTTCTCGATCATTACTCTCCTCTCTTTATCTTCTTCTCCATTTCCTCTCTCCCTTCCTTTTTCTCTCTCATTCCCTCGATTTATTCCTCTCTTTTTGCCTTGCCCCTCTCTTGCTGTTTCTTCACTTTCTCGCTCTCTTCCCTGTTATCCCTTCTTTCCATCACTGGCTTCTTCTCTACTCCCTCCACTTCTACCATCTCCTCCTTCTTCTCCTCCTCCTCTTCCTCCTCCTCCTCCTTCATTCTCTCCATCTCTTTCTCCTTCTTCACAATCTCTCCTTCACTCCCTCTATCTCTCCCTTCTTCAGTCCCTTCACCGCATTTCATCTCCCTCCCACCATTCATTTCTTTCTTCCCCTTCATTCATTTCCTCCCATCCTATTCCTTTATTCCCTCATCTCTTCCTTCTTCTTGATCCCTCTCATCTCTTCCTTCTTCTTCACCCCTCCCATCTCTTCATTCTTCTTCACCCCTCCCATCTCTTCCTTCTTCTTCACCCCTCCCATCTCTTCCTTCTTCTTCACCCCTCCCATCTTTCCTTCTTCTTTTCTACCATTTCCCTCCCTTTCTTCCTTTACTTCTTACATCTCTTCCTCCTCCTTCTTTCCTCCCTTTCTTCCTCCTTCCTTTTTTTTCTCTCTCTTCTTCCCCTTCTCCTTACCATTTCCCTCTCTCGGTTTTCAGACTGAAGCCGATTTCTCTAGCTCTCTAAATCCCTCCTCCTCACTTCCTTTCTGAATTTTGCTTCCTCTCTCTCTCTCTCTCTCTCTCTCTCTCTCTCTCTCTCTCTCTCTCTCTCTCTCTCTCTCAATATAATTTCCCTTATCCTCTCTTCGGTACTCCTTCCTTCTCTTAACCATTAAATCGTGCCTAGTATCCCTTAAATACGACAGAGGTGGACATTAACAACATCTAATAAAGAGGACCCCAAGGACTTAAAACTATGAGCCGAGCGAGTATAAGCTGGTAGGCGGAAGGTGGTTCGCTAAGTCCCCTTCCAGGAAAATCCCACACACAGCAACGGACACTAATGGGTTTATTCTCTTATTTTCAGTGGCTGCACCATTTCTTATATTAATTTTGTTCCACAGCATTAACTTTACGTCTGACCTATATTTGTTTGTCGTATGTCCTCATTTTAATGTATATGATGTTAGCAGTGAATCATATCATGCTGTAAGAGTGAAAGTTAAATTATCATATACCCAAACTTAGGATCAAGAAAGTGTGTAATTACATGTCCCAATATTTTTTTTTTTTTTTTCAGAGGACTTATTTAACTCTCCACCTGATAAAGTCAGAGGAGGGTGTTGTTATCATTGGGATCAATAGGTGTCCGTCGGTAGAGCTGGGCGGCAGGGCGGCTGGTAAGACGTAGTGATTTCGATTCCGGGCCAGAACTCAGAAAGTGTTCATTGCAGAGGCTTGAACTTTCACACAGTTATGTGTCTTATAGTAAACTGGTGCCTTTTGTTAGGTAGAATGCTGTGTCTTAAGTAGTTTTCTTTTTTTAGTGATGAAAAAGAAAAAAATATATTTTTCTCAGAGATCTCAGTGCAACCAGCGCAAAGATATTGAAGGGCTCAAGTTATGTTTAGTACTGACTGAATAGGTACTTTCTAAGTTGTTACCCTCCACCTGACAAAGTCAGAGGAGGGAGTTGTTTTCTCTGATATCAATAGGTGTCCATCCGTAGCGTTGGGCGTCAAGTCGGCTGGCAGGACGTAGAGATTTCATTTCTGGGCCAGAACTCAGAAAGTAAAATGAAATTTCACACAGTTATGTGTCTTATAGTGAACTAGTGCCTTTTGACAGATAGAATGCTGTGTCTTAGTCATTAAAAAAAAAAGAAAAAGTTAAAAATTATTTCGTTTCCTGGATAGGACTCAGAAACTAATACAGATACAAGTTTCAAACTCTCCGGGAATATGTGTTAATATGTCTCCTGGTGCTTTTTGGGAGTTAGAATGCCATGAAATTATTAAATATTATTAAATGGCAAAAATACATAAAAGTGATTATTTTAATGCATTTTTCTATTAAAATTTTGCAACTAATATACATAGAAGGCAGAAATTGTACATGATAAATAATCATATAAATATCTAATTATGTATGAAGTTTAATGACTGTACCTATTATATAATCATAAAAAATGGCTGCATAAATTTAAAAACTACGAGCCATAATGTCATCACATCTGCTCATAACTTCGTTATTACAATGGATAAACTACTGAAATTTTAAAGTGTTAAAGTCTCTGTGTTATACAGAGAGGGACGGGGGTGAGGGCTGTTTTGCGCTTGGTTAGGTGTGCAGGGAGACGGGAGGCATGTGCTTGATTAGATGGAGGGTTGCGACAGCTTATAAGTAGACGACTTCGGACTGAATATGGGTTTTCTCAGACTTTCTTTTTCATATGCGCACTTGACCAGTAAACCACCAGAAGGTTGTGCGGATCGTCCGACTGAGGAAGAACGAGATGGTGAGGATTTGAAGTTCAGGGGAAGAGACACTTATGGGGAATATTTAACGGAGAGTGGATATTAGTGCCGTAACGGTAACATGTGAAGGTGTGTGGCATGAAAGAGGATTGTTGGGTGCTATGGACGGACTGACGGTCAAATCTACGATATGCCTAGAGTAGAACACATACATCAATGACACACATATACATGGCCTCTTTTCCTCTCATCCTGTTCATAATTTATACCATTTCCTTTCTCATTCTTCTTCCTCCTCTCTCGTTCCCTTTTTCCTCTTTTTATTTCTAACTTCTTTTCCCATCCCTATCTTCTATATTTTTCCCTTCTCATCGTTTTGCTATTTTGTCTTTCACGTCTCCTTCTTCCATAATAAAATCTTTCATTTCTCTTCCTCTTCTTACTTCATCCTTCATTACCTGCTCTACGTTTTCCTGTTCTCTCTCTCTCTCTCTCTCTCTCTCTCTCTCTCTCTCTTTCATTGCTTAACCTTCTCCTACTTTACAACATCCTCCATCTCCCTCTACCCATCCTCTCTCATTTCCATCTTTTTTTTTATTCTTCTTCCACTCGTAATTCTCACCCTCGTCTCTTTATTTACTCCACTTTATTCCATTTTCTGCTTCCTTCCTTCCCTCAGACTCCCTTCCTATTATCTTCCTTCTTGACTTCCTTCAACCACCTTTACTCATGCCCCTACCGTCTTTTTCTTCTTTTTCTGTTTTTAACTTAGTATTTTCTTATTCTTCTCTCTCTCTCTCTCTCTCTCTTCTCTCTCTCTCTCTCTCTCTCTCTCTCACCCTCGCCTCTCCCTGTAATCCCCTCGGTTTTAATCCCCTCGGCCACTCGGGGTCCCTGTTATGTTTCCATCACGGTCTGGGCCTCTCTCTCACTCTCTCTCTCTCTCTCCCCTCCACTTCTCTCCCTGCACCCTCTCTCTTTCTCTCTCCCCCTCCACCATCCTCGCTCCTTCTCTATCATCCACTCTCCATCCCTCGCTATTGCTCCCCACTCCTCAGCTTCTGTCTGTCTGTCTGTGTGTCTGTGTCTGTCTCCATTTCTCCCTGTCTCCATGTCATGCCCCAAACTCTCTTCTATCTTATCTCCCTAAGAATCTTCCTCTCTTCTCCACACTACTCTTCCAGTGCTCTTCTCTCTCTCTCTCTCTCTCTCTCTCTCTCTCTCTCTCTCTCTCTCTCACTCCTCCCCTTCCTTCTCTTTCCCTCTCGTCCATCTTTGTTCTCTCCCCTTTCCCTCTCATCCCCTCTCCCTTCCCATTCATCTCTTTGCGTCTCCACTCTTCTCCAGCACTCCCTCCCTACCCCCTTTTCTCTCTCCTCTCTTCCCGCTTGTCACCCCTCTTCTTTCCCCCCACCTCCCTCTCCCCTCCCCTCTTCTCCTGTTGCAGCTGCCCGCCTCTCAGACAAACACACAAACATAGAGATCAAAATATACAAACAAGAATATACATTGAAACAAACACGGAAGACAGAGCAAATGGGAAGGGAAAAAAGCACACACTCCCTAAAACAATCGGTAGGAGAAACAAACATAGTGTAGTTTTATGAAGGCAGACCAGTTCAGTGTAGTGTTGTAATTCTGACTTTATTTGTGCTATCAGAACATTTTACTCAGATTCGGAGAGAATTTTTGAACTGGAAGGGTTAAATACAGCACTCACTATTCCTCTCGCAAAAATGCATCTCCCATTTATTTGATAATTATATAGAATTAAACAGAAATCACGCAATTGGCATAAACTGGTTGAATAAATAATGTAAAAATCAGATCCTGGACACAAGCTAACCCAAAGAGATCAATGCTATGGATAAAAAAAAAAAAATCCTCGTCTAAACATACGAATACATTTTTACCACTCCAGGACAAGCAAAAAGAAGTCTGATGAGGCAATAATCGATGACAGAAGAAAGTTTCACATGGATCATTGCCAAAACACACAAATAAACATAAATAGCAACCAAGCACATAAGAAATTAGTCTACCAGCAGAAACATTTAGAGCAAAACAATCACATTCAAGCACAAGCAAAAGGAAATAAAGAAACATACAAACAAACACAAATACGTACAAAACCAACAAGCAGAAAATAATGCACAGCGCACAAACACCCACACAAACATACAAGTAAGCACACACAAAAACACACTACACACGAAAAATACACAAGCATCTAAACAAATACCCACAATCCAGCAAACTAACATACACGGAAGCATTCAGAAAAAACATATGAGAAAAGAATAACTTACACAATATTTACACAATCTGTTTTACTTTCAAATACGCAATATCTTCTTATGAACCTGCCGGCCTTTTAAAAATATTTTCCTGCAACGGGACACAAAAAGTATGCTTGAAAACATCAGACACAATATCCACAGCATGTCTATTTTTGCTTAGTGCATTTGATTTTCTTTTACGCACCGAAAAGAATGCGAAAAAAAGTCCAGCACATAATCTGAAGCACACACACAGAGCTCATAAGCACATATTTTATATTCTCGCTTCCTACCGTAGTCATTGGTGGAAATAAGATCGTATTCATGTCAAATGTGGAAATTTCTTCGTGCCTCTCCTATACCAGCTTGTTACTGCATATGGCACATCAATACGCTTTTTTACTATCGATCAAAAATGTATCAGTACTGAGCACGAGGCAGTCTGATACCATCGACGATGGATACTGCAATATACTCGTTGTCCTGCTTTACATTGCTAGCCCTGCTGTCATGAGGGTGCCATTGCGAGCATGATTTCCTTTCTTATGCGCAATACGTGTATTGTTATGTAACTGACTTTCAAATGCTGTAGCCTTCATTGTGAAGGATGATAACAGCCGCACGTAGGACGCTTGCATGATGAACGGCATGGCGTCGACAATAATGTCTGATGATTACTCTGATCTGCCTTTTGCCATGCCGTAGGGACGGGGTGAATCACAAGTATCGAAACTCATAAAATGGTTACAACACTGCAGAGGAAGAGAATGTTTTGTATTTAATTAAGACGTCAGGAATGCTTGTCTTACCCCTTCATCACTGGACGTCATCTCTTAGCTGAATGTAATGCCCCGGTGTAAATCAAGAGTTAGATATAAAAATTTTCATAGTTGGAAAGGAATCCACTTACATTCCTAATTCTTTCAAGTCTGGGAATACCTCTCAAGGATGCATGAAATCGCCTGGTGTTTGTGAAAATGAAATTGAAGAAATGATGACTGTCATACAGGAATTAAAAAAAAAAAAAAAAAAAAAAAAGGAACAATGCGATTTTCTCCGTATCAGTGAACACATCTCTAAATACGACCTTAATCCCGAGTTTAGTACAGTATTTCACACTGGGTGGAACTTCACATTTAACGCAGTCTATCCCAGGCTTAACCATATAATCTGGCTTAAATATTTCCGGGTAAAATAAATAGCATATATCATGGTATAGCGATTGGATATATAAATGGTAAATGCGTGTGTGAAAAAGCGAGGTATGGAGGATGACGAGGCTGGGAAACTATGTACTATTTAAACAGATTTGACCGAAAATTGCAGTTTTTCAATCTTGAATACCGAACCGTAGCAGCAGATTAACAGTAGAAGGTGATGATACAAAGAAAGTGATATGGCGAGGATGTAGAAGTGTAGCATTGGCATTTTCTGTCACTTAAGTATATGAAATATACTACAGAAGAACGAAAACTTGGGTCAAATTAAGGTGAAAGAACTACGGTTAGGGATGGAGCTGGCTGGTTAAACTTTGTGCAAATGAGTGCAGGATAAGGGTTTGGCACTTATTTTCTATTTTTAACATGATAGTCGTCGAAGCGCAAATGTGTGGATGGTTATGCATGTGAGGTGGGGTCAGAATTCCAGGGGCTTTAACGGTGAATGAATATGTGAGGCTCTTTTCAGTAGGCAGTCTGTTAGTTAGTTCCCAAACTGTCATGTCTATCTTTTTCCTTGGCTCCTGGAACCTAACTCACCTCACCTGTGTATGGGATAAAGAGGCGGCATGATAGTGACGATAATGATGATAATTTCCGTACTTACATTATCTCGATTGAAATATCCCAGTACACCGCTGCTATACAGTGTTACTTAATTGGCCACACAGGAACAAACACAAATCATCTCGAGGTATCTGGATCTGTAGTTACCAAAAATCATAGTATATCGTCAGTCTCGTTCTGAGCGATGCTTTTTTCATCGGCTGTATATTTTTCATTCGGTCAGTATCGGTAAAATGATACTGATAACAAACAAGACCAAGGGATCTGCAATATGCCAAATAAGTCACTCGAAAGGAGGTACAAGTAAGCCGATTAAGTCAACGAGCATAGGAACCAAAGTCAGGCTGGTATAGTACGGTGTATGGTATATGAACCTGGGACAGCATCAGTGTGTAGTGGAAGCCAGAAGTTGGTATCTTTGGCAGCCTTGACGCATTTACCTGTTTGTTAATTGGAGTTGCCAATTTTTACATGAAACAGCCAAAAAACTACTATGCACGAATCTCGGAAAGTGCACCTAGACTTCCGCTTCTCACTGATGTTCTCTCACGTTCCAGTGTGACCCACTTCACACCTTATAAAGCCAACGAGAAAGCAAACCAAACTCAGGCAAGTTACTCGATCAGTCAATAAGAAAGGGGTGTTAGAGATCCTTTTATGGCAGCCATACAGTAATACGAACCCAGGTCTGGTAGGTATCCCATAAAGCAGAGTTTCCCACCATCCGTCACGCCCTCTATAATTTACAAAGTCAACACCACCGCTGCTTTATCATCGCGAAGCATCAAACTGCCTCAGTACCGGTGACTGCTGTATAATCAACCACTGTTCCACTCCACTACACCCACCAACACACACACACACACACACACACACACACACACACACGCACACACGATTCGACTTTCACTTGAGGTTCTTGTTACGCTCTTTACTTTTCTATCTCGTTGTAGGCTATGTCTTATAAATAAACCTTACAGGGATCGATTTAACCCTGTCAGTAGGATGAGGCACATATAGTTTTTTTCTTTTCTGGCTATCCATAGACATTTTCATTTAGTTTGGTAACTTTCAAACTGCGGGGGGGAGGGGGTTAGATATAGCCTTCATTAACCAGAGAATCCTCCTAATGTTGAGTAAAATCGTCCGGCAGTAGTGGCTTGATGATAAGTGGAGTGTCTTTGGGTTGAATGGGTGACGTCTTTCTAAAGCAAATTTCCCTCCAACACCTGCTCAAATATGTCCAAACTGATCTCAATAAAATCGTCCGGTGGTGGTAAAAATAAAGTCGAAATAAAGTCATCGTATTGAATGGGATGATGGCAGCCGTTTTTATTCCTCTGAGCTAGAGAAGCCCTCCATGAGCTCAAGTATATCTTCCTGGTGTATCCAACATCAAATATAAAAAACATCATCTTACTGTAAGACTTAACATTGTTGTTAGTGATATTTAATTAGACTTTGAAAATACAAATTCCCAGTAGCAACACAGCCAAGGCAAGTAATATACAAGTCTCCATATTTTTCACCTACAATATCTGAAGAGTTCCATATTTTCTTTAGATAATATATATTCATTGCAATCGTGTCAATGGTGAGGGTACAACAACTCTGGCCTAACTTGGACTGTCGCCCTTTAATAATAAACTCAGTCTAATCTCTTGGAAACCAGTGACGTGTATTTCTGAGCACTCTTTTCACCGTCAGCCGATATTAATCAGCTTAAGGAAAAATAAACTCTCAAATCAAACGAGTCAATGAATGCTACATCTACGTCCTCCAACTCGAAAAGTGTCTCCTCAGCTACATAAATCTGGTGGGTTGAAGGGGTCAGGAGTAGTGATAATCCATTCACGTAAATACCTGGCGATACTGTATATTCCCCGCTAATTATGAGGTAGCAAGTTACTACAGTTACAAATATCATTCTTTGGTTTACTGCAATTACTGTGGCAGTGCACGAACAAGAAGCTCTTACGGCAGATTATGGAAGTAAGTTACCCGCATCGATGAAAAAATACGAAAAAAATAATAGCACAAAATAAGGAAGTTAGGTATCATACTAAAAAAAAAAAAAAAGAAACCAGATACAACAAGAAACACACACACACACACACACACACACACACACACACACACACACACACACACACACACAGAAACAAAGGCAATGTGATCAGATAAAAATGTAACAAAGTAATAGAGCCAGAAACCAGATAGCAACAAAAAGTAACACCACAAAATAAGGAAATCAGTAACCAGACAACGAAATAACTTCATAATAAACAAAAAAGGCTGTTATCAGACGGAAAAGATAACACAAAACGAAAAAAAAAAAAGTAGAACAAGATAAGGACGCCAATTGCCAACACTAACAAAAAGATGGAAAAAAAAATAGACAAGGTAAAATATTCTCTTCTGATCCACAGTGACAATACTTGATATATGTTTTGTTTGTATTGGTTTATCAACTTAAATGAGACTCATCGTAGGCAACGGAATGGAAGCAGTTTTCGATAACTCTTCACTACAGTAGCGTCTTTCATACATTATTCTTCCATCAGCCAAATGACCATATTCAGCTTAGCTCCTTGAATCCAATAACTTTTATTTTTGTCAGTCTTGATATTTCCACATTTTTTCCCTTTCAGTTCAGAAGTCCACACTAGTGCAAGGATTTCTTAGGGCTATGATTATCCTCTCGAATTCGAAAACACTTCACAAATTCCATGAAAATCTCACGACATAGCGGGAACAAAATACAAAAATATGTCCTGGGATTTTAGTTATTAAGGGGACCTCGTGGTAAAGGGGTAAACACATAAGCATGAGCCTGGTACCCTTTGGCTGCGATGATTTAATTTATTTTATTCCGATAATAACCAAACTATCCTTTTTCGGCCAATATAACTTCAAATTTGAAAGGTTAAATGCCATCTTGACACAAGCTTTCACTGGCACTGACTCACGCAGGCACTTCATTCTGGATGTATGTCGACACTATGACTGAGCTGAGGGCAACTGTGAGTCAAAGGTTAACGTGCGGTATCCATGTATAAAATGAAAGGAAGTGATATTAAGGGCCCCTCTAGCGACGAGAATACTACCGTAAGACGAAGTTAGTCCTAAGCTTACTGTAATCGTCTGGCAGTGGCAAAATGGCTATAAAAAAAAAAAAAAAAAAAAAAAAGTACCTCTGCATGCTGGAAGGCTTAATTCATCCACACAGTTATATATTTTTACAATATATAACCAACACAACTGCACTAAATATCGGGTCATTTGAGTTGTTCATTCACCTTAATTTGGTGAAGACTTTCCATTTACTGTACCTTATTTCTCGTACCTCAGTAGCAGAATAAAACAACACTACGGATCTTCATCCTTTTCATACCACGCTATCGTGACCATAACTATATTCTAATGTTAATTGCAGATTAAGCTCAGCATTTATAATGGAAATTGCAATTTTCCGTCAGTTTAATCCTCTGACTGGTAGTATTTCTCCTCAAAGCACAAAATCGTTTGGTATTAGTCTAAATAGCTGTACCATGAGCAAGGAATGAATTATCCAAGGCAGTTTTTGAAGCTTTCGACAGCTAGCATTTCTCTCAGCTGAACAAAAATCGTCTGGTGTTAGCCTTTATAAACTACTCAGATGCACCAAAAGCAACAAAGGGAAGAAAATGAACCGAGTATAATATCTGAGTGACAAATATCAATTATACAAGAGGTATAAGGCAGACAGCCAAGTTTTCCTTAGCTCCTGTCATTCCCTGGAATACGACTTGCAACATTCGATCCTATATCCAGGTCCCCGAATGTACTGTCGGCTGAACAGGTAGTCAAGAACAAAACTTCACCGACACTTCTCCGCTGACAGTTGCGGATGAAAGTGTTACATAAACAATTTTCATGCGATTACAGTGTGAAGCACACAACAAAAGAGTTTAAAAAGGAAGGATACTCTCACTCAAGGGAATGAAAAATATGGAAGGGACGGCACAGTCCTGGGTGATGACTATCGGCTGACTTTTGCTCATGGTCTCACAAGAAGGAAATAAACCTTTGACTCACAGTTGCCCTCAGCTCAGTCACAGTGTCGACATACATCCAGAATGAAGTGCCTGCGTGAGTCAGTGCCAGTGAAAGCTTGTATCAAGATGGCATTTAACCTTTCAAATTTGAAGTTATATTGGCCGAAAAAGGATAGTCGTAGCTACCAGAGATCCCTGCTCAGGTGTTCCAGGTGTGAGCTGGACGTGCTAACCCATGCACCACCGGTTACCCTAATGGGGGGGTGTCGAGAGTCAGTGTTGCTCTGACTGGTGGAGCAGCGGAAAATGCATGGTGGAGTAGAAGTGAGGCGGGTAAAGAAAGAGTGACACAGGTAAAGTGGAAGGTAAAGTGGGAGTGAGATAGATAGGGTGAGAGTGTGCTGATGTGTGGCATGTAAAGTAGAAGTGTTTTGAGGTGTGGCAGGTAATGTGTGGGTGTACTGAGGTGAGGCAGGCAGAGTGTGAGTGTATTGAAATGAGGTAGGCAGTGTAAGTGTGTGAGAGTGGTGAAGTGAGGTAGACAGAATATGTGGAGAGGTGTCGCAGGTAGAGTGGAAGTGTGGTGAGACATGGCAGGTAGAGTGAGGTTGTGTTGAGGTGGTAAAGTGGGAGTGGGTTGAGATGAGGCAGGAAGAGTGGAAGTATGTTGAGATGTGCCAGGTAGGATGCTGAGGTTTGATAAGTAGAGTGGGGCTGTGTTGAGGTGAGGCAGGTAGAGTGAGAGAGTGTTGAGGTGAGGCAGGTATAATGAGAGTGTGTTGAGGTGCGGCAAGTAGAGAGGGAGTGTGTTGAGGTTATGGCAGGTGGAGTAGGAGTGTGTTGAGGTGAAGCAGGTATAGTGAGAGTGTGTTGAGGTGAGGCTGGTAGAATGGGAGAAGGTAGAGGCTGAGCTAATGGCCAATTAGTAGGTCTGTAACATCTCCTAAAGGAATTAACAACCAGCGACTTTCGTTTTCCATCCAATCAGGATTTTTTCTGACAGATTATTGCATTAGTATCCAGCCAAATCTGAGCTTCAGTTTAATGACCTTCCTCTATTTTACACTCAGATGTAGATTCCTTTACATGACTTTATACAGCACAGACCTTATTATCATGCGTCAAGTTCCAGGTATAGACTTGATGGTTCGTTCCCTGAGGTTCATCTGTCCTCTTACATGTCACACAACTTCATATGTCACCAGATGGGCACTAATTACCACTGTCCATACCGAACACACGTTAGAGTTACACTATTCAGCACACGTTTGATGGTATTAGCGGGGTACTTTTTTGACATGTCAGAGCATCTTGTGGACAATCAATCAAGATAACCTCTCCTTTCCTAGCTTCGAGTTTACGTCCCATCGAACACCAGGTCAGTTCTCTAACTTCTTGAACACAATCCCCATTAGCAGAGGCGAGACAGTAAGAGCAGTGAAAAGACATCAATGAAGAAAGCAGTGACAAGAGACAGAAATAAAACAGCAGTGACAAGGAGTAATAACAAGATAAAATGACACAAGATGCAGCATTGAGCAGCGACTGGACGAACAGCGAAAAGGGACGGTATAAACAGAGACAAAGGTCAGAAAAAGGCAGAAGAGAAAACAACGGCATGAGGAAGCAATCACAAGAGGCAGCAGTAATGAAGGACAGCAGTGATCACAGAAAGAAATCGTGGTTGTTGTTGCTCAGCCCCGTTCTTACCTGGCCAGGCAGACCAGTCGACTGCAGATGAGCAACTGCCCTTATTGAGTCGCCACACAAGTTTCCTACACCGTTGATATTGTGCCTGCGTCTGAGTGTGGCATGTGTTGTGCAGTGCTCCTTAATGCGGGTAATGTTGTATGGGCGTATTCTACAAGCGGGGCACGTGTCACCTGCTATTATATCCAACTTAATCTAAGCTGGTAACTGAGGAGGGCTAGGTGGTGTCCTTTCTAAGCCTAGGTAGGTGAACCAAGTCAACTCATTGTAAGGATAGCTCTGATGGATGAATGTCGGGAGCGGGGCTTGAAGTATTAGCGCTCAGATTGATGTAATGCATAGAATTTAGCATGAAATGAGTATGTTGGTGTTTTTTTCATTGCTAACGTTGGAATGTCTGGAGGTGGGATGCTGTTGAATAAGGTTTGGTAGTGTTTGTGTGGTGACTTTTTTGTGTTTACAGCGATCTTTTACTGTCGCATGGAACTGGATGCTGCTCATGTCATGACATTCTTCAGTTTCAGAGTGTAAATGAGCTGTGAGAGTGGTATTGATGAGCCAGTTATAGTCCATAAAGCATTGTTGTGTATGGGCTGCAAGAATTTGGGGTGGGTGTTAGACAGGATGGGGCCTATGCTGCGAAGGCATTGAACATCACAGATCTGAACAATTGTTTGTTCAGCAGGGACAGTACTTCTCTTTGTTGGCCAAAATCTGTCCATGTGATTGCCCCAAGTATAATGAATCTGAAAGTGCATCACATTTTGATGCCCTGCACAACACATGCCTTCTTGAAGGTGAGTTCAATGTCATAAGCCACTCCAAGAATTTTAGTGGAGGGTGTGTATGGCACCGATACATTGTCAAGTGTTATGTTAGGAGTGTATCTGTACTTATGATTGTTGCTGGTGATGAGTGTTTTTTTATGCAAAGAAGAAGGAACCAAAAGCTAGAAGCCTGCAAATTGTTCCCTCCAAGAAAAAATAAAATAGATGGCTGGGGCGACCAACAGCCTTTTGTACACGACCTGTGTCTGTTGAGGTAGCCTTTTGTAATGTGTGGGTGGTCTCCTCAATGTGACGCTTACTTGTAATTGCCATCTGCATATGAGACAGAGTTTTGGGGAGACTGGGGTGTGAGAATGTTACGTATAGAATGAAAAGTGTAGGTGAAAAAACGGAGCCCTGTAGAACTCCCTTAGGCAAGTTTTGTGCGCATGATGACGCCTTCAAGTGTAACATGTGATGCTAGATAAATGATTGGCAAGCCATCGTTTTGTGTTATTCTCCATCATGGTGTTGTCAGTTTACGTCGGGAGATGACATCAAAGGCTTTATGAATGTTTTTTGTTTTAAGAAGCGTTCATTATGCAAGTTTCGTGGAGTTGTTGTCGTCAGAGGCGTACGTGAGATTGGTGTGTAGGCTGTTTGTAGAGTGTAGTGCTCTAAAGCTGTGGTTTGAGGGAGCAAAGAGGGGGATGACGTGTGGCTTTGTTAAAAACTGGCGTTCATTTAGCTACGATGGTATGATAAGCAGTGTTATAGGTCTGTAAGAAGAAGGGTGTGTTGGGTCCTTGTTCAGTTTAAGAATAGCGATGTTTCCAAATGTTGGGAATGCTACAATGTGTATAACCGTAATTTCTGATGTTTGTGGCGGCCTGGATGCCATGTGTTTCTAATTGTTTCAGGCGTTGGTTGTTGTTGCCATCTGTCCTTGTGTTTGCAGAGTTCTTTGGTCTCTTCTGGACTGAAGGAGTTTAAGCTGTGTCAAGTGGATGGGAAGGACTCTGCAGACACGATTATTTTTCAAACTATGTGTGTGTTGGTGTAAGGTGTCTTATGTTTGTGTAGTGGTCCACAAGTACTTCTGCTTGTGCTTTGTAAAAATGAATGTGCTGGGTGTTGGAGATGATGGAAGTGTAGTTCATGGAGGTGCTCCTTGGTGATTTAGTAATGCTGATATGTGTTTTGTAGAACCAAGAGGGATTTGTGGAGTGGGTGAGTGTTGTTACAAAGGATTTCTTGTTTTCTGTTTTCTGTGCTAATGTTTTTAATGCCATTGTTTAATTGCTGGAACCAGGTAATGGTGTCTTGTGTATGTATGGGAGACTGTTTTGTTTGGGTGAATTGCGTTGACTTATGAAGCAAGCATTTTCTGCTGTAAAGTTTGTGTTGTAATGTATCTTGTTGCCTCTTGGATTATGGTGTTTGCGTTAAGTATAATGTTTAATTTCATGATGAGCCTGTCAGTGTCAGTGATGTTTGTGTTGTTTAATGTGCTGAAGTGTTATCCTGATTCTTTAGTGAATTTTGTCAAGATTACCTTCTTTTAGTTTCTGTAAGTGATGTGTGATTGCTTTGGTTTATAGTGTATTTCTATTCTTATAACGATAGGAAGATGATCTGAGGTGATGCGGTGTTCCATCCACCAGTTGGTGATGAGTGAAAGTAGGCTTGAACACAGTGTGATGTCTGGGGAGAGGGTGGGGGGCGAGAGGCTTGTTTGATGTGGGATGTAGGTGCATTTTGAAGTGTCATAAAGAATGTTCTTGTCTTTGAGTTGTAATGCATTGGTGAGGCCTAGCGGTTATTTTTGTACCAGGCAGTGTTTATAGCATCAAAGTCCCCAGCAATGATGGGTGTCTGTGCTAGGGGATGGAGCTAAGGGATGTATTATACTGGCATGGCGTAGGTGTCAGAGGGAATGTAAATGTGAAAAAAATAATTTCATGTTTGTAACCAGATTTGATACTGAGTGACTGCATTTCTAACGCGGTGCCATTCAGGAAAACTGACTGTGTTGTCTCCGTAGAGGATGGGTGTGTGAATGTAAGTGATGAGGCCTCCTCCATACCTATCAATTATGTCTGTGCGAATGTGTGAACAGTGTCGATAAGTGGAGTCTTGTGTTCGCATATGAGTTTCGGTTCTTGTAGGAATGTAATGTGTATGATGTGTCTGTGAGGAGGGTTTTCAGTTGATTGTGTTTTGGTGCAGAGGCCATTGACATTTAGCTGCAATTCGTTTATACCTTGTGTTCGATGTGTGCGTCTAGTGTGGGTTTGTGTTATAGGTGTAGTGTCTGTGTGCAAGAGCCGGGTTGTGGTGGCAATGGGTGTGTGAACCAGGAGGTTGTTGGAACGGTTGGGAAAAATGTTTTTGATGTAACAGGGGGAGTGTTCGTGGTTGTGTTGCACCTGTTACATAGCCATGTGCTGAGGTGTTGTCCGATATAGTGTAGTGCATGTCGTGTGGATTCATCTTCCGGAAAGATTGCACTTGAATAGATCAGCGAGATCGTTTTGTGTCCGTGTTGGGGAGGGAGCAAGAGGAGCAAAATAATGTATCGTGTTTGGGCCATGAATTGTGGCAAGAATGAGGAGGGAAATGACTTCTGCATAGTAATTTTCGTTTGTGTAAAGAAGCGACATAGGGAGAAGCTGCCCCCACGAGAGAGACAACGCCCCAACAATATGACAGAGATTCTTCTCGGACGACGCAGGATAAGTTGGGGAGCTTCCACCCTCAGGCCGAAGTCGCTGTTGCTCCCCCTTGCCTGGGGTGCACGGTGCCTCCCTGGGCAGGTTCCTCCTCAGCACTGAGAAAGAATTAACAGTGATTGAAGGAAGAAGGAAGAGATAGCAGTGACAGTAGAAAACAGTGAAAATATAAAGCTGAGACAAATAAAAGAGTAATAAAAGGCAGCACTGATAAGAGACAGCAGTGACAAGGAACAGCAGTGACAAGGAACAGCAGTGACAAGGAACAACAGTGACAAGACAGCACTGAGGAGAGAGTGTATGAGCAGACACAAAAGGCAGCAGCGACAAGAGAAAATATGAGAGGTGACAAAAGACATCAGTTACAAGAGATGGTATAAGCAATAGCATCCATCCATCCATCCATCCATCCATCATCCAATCCTATGCCGTCCCATAAGAAGCGTAGGAGCCTGGGTCTAGGCAAGTTGGTCTTGACATTTAAGATGAGAGAGACCAGCCTCACTCATCCCTGAGTGGCATTACATGAGCAATAAACCCCAATCACCCCTTGGATATTAACCTAGATAGGCTGAATCCGATTGGAACAACTTAATTACCCACTAATCCACCAGGCGCCGTTATTTGGTTATATGGTTACCACCCAGCTTAGTAAATGGTTTCCTGGTGTACAGGAAACCACTTGGCTTGTCACTCAGTGTAGAGTCACCCATAGGCAGAAGGAAGAGGAAAGAAAGAAGGAAAAAATGACACAAGAGGGAGTGTAAAGTCACCTGTAGGCAGAAGAAAGAGGAAAGAATGAAAGAAAGACAGAAGAGGAAGGAAAGAATAGAGAAAAGGGCAGATATCCAAAGCAGCACTACATCAAGAGAGTGGATGGTGAGCGTCCCACCCACCACAATAAGCAATAGCAAAAGATATAAATGCCAATAAACAGTAGTGACAAGAGACAACAGTCAGTAGCAACAAGAGACAACACTGACAAGAGCCATTGCTGACACGAGACGATAGTGAGAGACAACAGTAACAAGAGATAGCAGTGATAAGAGACAACAATGGGAAGAGATAACAGTGATAAGAGACAGTGATAAGAGACAGAAACATAAGGTAGTATTAAGAGTGACAAGAGAGAACAGTGACAAGAGACAACAGTGACGAGAGACAGTATTAGTTGTGACAAGAGACGGAAGTGACAAGAGACTGCAGTGACTAAAGAAAGCATGATCAGTGACAATCGAAGAAGAGTCACCATAGCAGCGGTGGCGGTGGCTGTGGTGGAGACAGTAACAGCAGTGAAAATAGTTATTTAGCAGTAATAATATCTTTAACCCTGTCGATATCAACAGTATAAGCAGTGACTACTCGTATAGTAGTACCTGAAGAAAACAGCGACAAGGAAACGCAGTGACGGGAGACGGCATCAGGAAAGACAAGAAACATCAGTGGCAAGAGACAGCACACACAATGACTAGAAAAGTGTTGTCAGTAGGAACACCGGTAGCTGCACTAATGGTGGTGATGACAGTGGAATGATTGATAGCAGTAGTCATATAACGGTGATGATCATGAGTTCAAATATCAACAGTGACAAGAGAAGGAATTCCAGTAGAAACTGCTTTGATGAAAACGATGGTTGTGAAATCTTAAACAGTACCACAAATTTAAACACTGGCAATGTCTAGAAATCGCTTGAGCAGTGACAGCACAGCGTCGGTAGTAGCCATGGTGGTGGCGATAATAATGATAGGGACAGCAGTGAAAGGACTGACAACAGTAGCAGTATTCACTCAGTAGTGGTGATAGCTTGAGCTTTGATATCAACAGTGATAACACAAACACTGCCAGCGGAAGTGACACTGTTGGTGATGTCAATGAAAGGGTTAATAACAGAAGTAGTTACTTAGCTGTTGCACTGCCTAGCCAGTATGATCAGTAATAAAAACAGCATCAGTAGCAGCAGTGGTGGTAGTGATGGTGGTGCTGGCAGCAGTGAAATGACTAACAATAAGAACTAGAGCTCAAAATCAACAGTGATTAAAAAAGCAGTATCAGCAGAAGCGATAGTGATGATGGCAATGAAAAGGTGGCGTTATCTAGAATTTAGAGTTAGTTTGTGTAGTGATAAGAGAAACGGTAGTGAAGACGGTGAAAAGGTTGATAGTGGTATACTGTACTCTATTCACACTCCGACATAAAACTACCATCTCTAGCTTGAATTCTGAACTGAAATGAGAGATAAAACTAGAATATTTTTATTGAAAGGGTGTAGATCCATAGTAATGTTATGATGCCATTGAGCAAGGGGAAATGAGAAGAATATGTCGAAAATGTCTGCCAAATATAGGTGGACGAACTTGATACCTGGAAGTAAGAGTCAATATGAGCAGTGCCAGGAGAATCAGCGTTAGTAGGAGCAGTGGCGGTGGTGGTGGTGATGGCAGTGATAAGCTTATTTGCATACGTAATGTGATGCCTGGTTGAGGATGAGGCCCAGTCATCTACATGCAGGCGTGGGCTGGCCTCATTTCACATCACGATACGGACGCTGCTGACTCTCATGTTTACATTCCCTTGTTGCTCCTCCATTCATTTCTTGCCTGAGGCTATCTCAACACATCCTGCCTTATCTTTATGTAGAAATCCATATTTCCTTTGCATTTATGTCTGGTCGTAGTCAACACTGTCCGTGTCCTAAGGCCCAGCAGTCTTAAGCCAAGACTGACAGCCTGCAAAACTTGTTTTCTTTCGAGCAAGTTGAACAAATGAAAATTAAAATCAAAATGTCTAGAGACATAGCATTTGCAAGACGGGCGGTCAGTGGTATCGTGAACGACAGAATGAGGAAGACCGTTCCAAAGTTTACTACTTGAGTTCATGTGAGATTGAAAGTAGCGGTGAACGTTTGCACTGCAGTGGTGGACAGAAAAGGATGAGATTCTGTAGCTACATGGGTACTATGTGCCTACCGTAATGGGGTATGGATGCAAGTAGGAAGATAAATAGAGTAGAGACCAGAATGATGCAAGTAGGAAGATAAGCAGAGGAGAGACCAGAGTAGCACCAAATAGAGACAGAGATGCAACATTGTGATGGAGAGAGAGAGAGAGAGAGAGAGAGAGAGAGGAGTAGGTGAGACGAGTGAAGTCAATGATAAACATGGGCAACGCTATACTGTTGCAACTCTCCATCTGACCAAGCACATACCCCTCACCTCACTGCACACCCAACCAAAAACATAACGGCCCTCAACCCCCCTCCCCAATCTTTTCTTTTGAATATGGCCTTATGAAGAACGCTTTGAGGACACATAACCTGGGCCCTTCATATTCCTTGCGCAGGTCGTATAGAAGTCTCAGATTTTTTTGTTTACTTTTTCGTTATTTTCAAGAAAACTACTGAAGACATAGCAGTCTACCTATCAAAAGGTACCAGTTCACCATAAGACACATAACTATGTGAAATTCCGTGACTCTATAATGAATATTTTCTGAGTTCCGGCAGGAAACAAAATCTCTTCGCCCAACCAGCCGCCCTGCCGCCCATCTCTATGGACGGACACCTATTGAATACAGTGATAACAACACTCTCTTCTGAATTTGTCAGGTGGAGGGTAAAAAACGTCTGTTGAAGTGACTGGTGTGATGGATGCTGTGAGAGGCGGGTGGAAGAGTGAGGGTTGGAGTTATTAGCGTATGAGTGAGTATGGTTAAACCTGCACACCAGATGGTCACTCATGGAACGGAGAAATTGAATTACTGAAAGACAGAGCCTTGAGGAACAACACTACTGATAGCTTTAGAAGAATAGTGACCGTCTGTAACCACAACTATCCTGTCCCTCATATACCGTCAGTCCGTCTTACCTTTCCTCTCTCCTCACTCTACCTTCTCTTCATTCACCACGCCTCAATGCTCTTCCTCCCTCCTACTTAACCTTCTCCACAACACTCGTGCTCTTTCTCCTCTCTCTCTCTCTCTCTCTCTCTCTCTCTCTCTCTCTCTCTCTCTCTCCACCACACCTACCATTCTTCCCTCCTCTAACCTCCGCTATTAATCTCCCTCCTATAACATATCTTTCCTCTACTTAAACCTTTTTCTCATCACAACACTTGCAGTATCGTCCGTCCTTCTCTCCTGCTGTTTTTCCATTTTCCATGCTCCCTATACCTTCCCCTCCTCCCTCCCTCACTAACTTCTCTCCCTCCTCCAGGTCTCCCATGCTTCTTCGCCTCCAGTCTATCCTCCCTTCTCTCCCTCCTTCCTTCTAACTTTTCTCCTTGCCTTTTATCCTACCCCCCCCCCCTCCTTCACCAAAGACTCCCCCTTCTCTCCTCGTCTCTGTTTCTTTTCTCTCGTCTCCTGCTTACTTTCTTTTTTCACCTCCGTCCTACCTTATCTCCTCTCCATTCTCCAGCCTTTTACCCTCTCCATCTCCACCCATCTCCCCTCCCTGCTCTTCCCCTTTCTCTCCGTCCCAATCCATCGCACCTCATTATCCCAGAAAGGAGCCACAATTTTCTCGCCCAAGTAGGAACAATTTGAGTTGAAAATGACGAAGGTGAGGAATGGTGAAGGTGATGGAGGGGGTGCTTAGAAGGGGGCACCAATTTGTTCTCTGATTAGTTCCATTAGTTTTTTGTCACCCCCTCACCCCCTTTTCTCTCCCCCCCCCCAGACTCTTGTTCTTCTCTTCCCTTATCTTTCTTTTCTTCATCTCTCTTCTCCTAACTTTTACTCTTCTCTTATTTTATTTTCCCATTCCTCCTTCTTGTCCTGGCTTTTGTTCTCTCTTACCTTTCTCTTCCTCTATTATATCTTCTATTTTCTCTCCTCCCCTGCCTCTTGCTTATCTCTTCTCTACCCTTCTTCTTCTTCCTCTTTCTCCTCCCATTCCTGTCTCTTGCCTTTCTCTTCCTATTTCCTCCTCCTTTTCCTTCAGACTTTTACTTATCGCCCTCCTTAACTCCTCCTCCTTCTTATCCTTCTCTTCCTCTTGACTGTTACTCCACTCTTCCTCATCATCCTCTTTTCTTCTCCTCCTCCTGCTCAGTCAGACTCTTCTTCCTCTTTCATTCTCCTGATTATCGTTCTTCGTCCTCTCCATTTTTCCGTCTTTGCTGCTACTGTTGCTGCTACTCTTCCTCCTTCCTCCCCTTATTCTCCTCCTCTTCCTCCTCCTCCTCCTTCTATCCTTCTTTAATTCTATCGTTCCCTTCATTCTTCCTCATCTTCCCTTACGTCGTCTCTCATCTTTCTCCTCTACATCTCTCAGTTCCATTTTTCTCCATATTCCCCTACTCTCTTCTCTTTCTACTGCTCCAGTTTTTGCTCCAGCTTCTCTCATCTCTTATTCTCCATTCCTCCTTCCTCCACCTTTCTCCCTGTACTTTTTACTCCTTTTTCACTTGCCTCCCCTCCAGTTTCCTTCAGGTGACTCTTTCCTCCTCCTACTTTGCTCTGTATTTCTCCTTTACTAGATCCTCCTTTTCCACCAGTTCCCCCTTTGTCTTACTCTTCAACATCTCCTCCCCTACCCTTCCGTTTTTCATCTCCTCCTGTTCCATCTTCATCCACTGGACCCCTTACTCCTTCATTCTCCCATTTTTGGCTCCGTCTGTCTCCCCCATTTGCTCCTCCTCCTCCTCCTCCTCCTCCTTCCTCTCTTCTCTTCTTTTTTCTCCAACATTTTTCGTTCCACAGTCTTCCACTTGACACCATCAGTCCTTCCTCCTACTTTTTCCTAATCCTCCTCCTCCTTCTCGTCCCTCTCTTTTACGTGTTGCTCCAACTCCCAAACTTTCCCGATAAAACTCCTCCTCCTCTTCCTCTAACTCCGCTCCCTCCTCCTCCTCCTCCTCCTCCTCCTCCTCATCCTTCTTCTCCTCTAGAATCGTTCCCTCCTCACCCTCTTCCTTCTCCTCATCCTCCTTTTCTTCTAACTTCGCACCTTCTCAGTTACTCCTCCTTCGTCTCTATCCTCCACCGTTCACCACATACTTATATTCCAGTTTTCTTTGTTTCTATTAACGCCATTCCTAGCATCCCCTACGTCATTATTCTGTGGTGCTGCGAATGTTTATCTCTTCTCACTACTTCTACATCTTTTCCATTGGCTTCTTGCCCTCGTTCCGCTGCTGAGGTGAGGCATTCTTCACCTCGTTATTATTTCTTCCAGTAAATCTTTCTTTGTTTTATATCCATGTTAATATCCTAGAAGATATTTTCGGAGATAACTATCATAAATCACCACACGGAGAACCAGAATATACCAGTAAAAAAAGATCTATCTATCTATCAACTGCCAGACGCCTGAATCCCATACGGGGTGGCCACAAACAAATCGCCTCCACGTCACCCTGTCCCCCACCATTTCACTGCCCTGCTCCCAATTCACACACCCCTCTCTCATGTGCCCCTCCACTCCATCCCTCCACCTCATCTTTGGCCTTCCCGTCCCTCTCTCCCCCTCCACCTCACTTACATACACTCTCTTCGTCAGTCTCTCACTCTCCATCCTCTCCACATGGCCAAACCACCTCAGTGTGTTTCTCCTAACGCTTCCTATCACATCCACATCCACACCACAACGCCCTTTCACATCCTCATTTGTCAGTCTGTAGAAAAAGATGCTAGACAAATATTCACAGTTTCTGCCAGGTTATTCAGTGCATGCCTAGACGACGTTTTCAGACATTCAGATTGGCGTGGCAAAAGAATTAGCTACTGAAGTATTCGATTTGCTGACGACATCGTTCTTCACACTGCATCACGGGAGGAACTGCAAGAGGTGATCACTGAGCCGAGCAAAGAGAATTTATATGTGACTTAAAGATAAATATGCTGAATGTGAAGAGGATGACAGTTATGTTTAAAAGACACTATTAAATCCTTCAGTAATAATACGAGATGGGGAAGTAGACGCTGTTGAAAAATACATATGCACAGGACAGCCACTTCAGATAGTTCTAGAGCATGACAACGAAATGAAACAAAGGAAAGGAATGGGACTGCGGGGTTTCGGTAAAAAGAAAAAAGGAACATCATACAAGATAAGAAATTACCTACATGAAAAAAAAAAAAAGACTGATATATGATCAATGTGCCCTTCCTGTAAATTTTCACCATGTTGCTTGGAAATATGGAGTCTAACAACTTCCTTAGAACGTAATCTTAGGTTTGCTTGGAGGAAAATGGGAGGGTTTGTGTAAGGAGTCACATGGATGGTTTAAAAGGAGACCTTTCTAAAATAGGAATGCACAAAGGTAGAGGTTATACCCACCACAACCAAAAGACAGAAATGACTTTCGGCAGGCCACGTCCTCAGAAGAACACCGTGAAACAACCACTGTAGCGGATGTCAACCCAGAGATGGAGTAAGAGGCAGAAGCAGACAGAGAAAAAGACTGAGGTTAGAAATTCAGGGCTTTACTAGTCTTGAGTGTAAAATGTTGACACCCAGTAGGTCGGAGCGGAGAACTATGGGAGAGGCCTTCGTCCTGCTCTGAATTATCATGCAACTGCAATGATGATGCAGCATCATGATGCCATCCTAATAAGTTCGCTCTGAGGTTCCTGGTCGAGCTGTCTGAGTAGTTCATGAACACAATAACACTCCGTATTATTTCATTCTCTACCTTTTTTATCATTTCCTGTACATTTATTTTAAATTTCAATGTAATCAGTTATCTTCTGTTCCCCATTCTGGGGTCCCGTAACCCACAGAATAGCAAACTGTTCTTTGCAACCTTAATGCTTTCCAGATTATTTGATGATACATTCACACATTTCACACTGCGTACACGATCCCGCCCATTCAGTCTGAAATCAGACACGATTCTTCTTAGACTAATGTCGTATACATCCACGAGATTATAATATTCCTAACAATGATACGTGCAATGATCAGTGAGGCAGGTTAGAAAGATGGAGCTGATGGCACTCTCTCTCTCTCTCTCTCTCTCTCTCTCTCTCTCGTACCTATAAATCTAATGTTTACCCCTTCAGTTCGAGAACGTCTTTTACACTCTACCCTTAGTACTGCAATCCCTTGACGAATTAATGCTATATAGGAACAGATATCTAGAAGTGAAGGGATTAATGAAGAATAACTCTAACTTTTTCATCTTACAAATTTTCTCCTAAGTGGAGTAAAATCATCTGGTGGTAGCAACAATAAAGATAAAGGCCCCTTTGTACTGACGGAGTTAACCTTACAGCCTTAGGGGAAAAAAACGGAGGTAACACATAAGCAAGGGGAATGCAGCTGTTAGAAGACATCCAACAATCAAAGGGTATTAATAGGCAACCAAATATCATAGGGTGTCCAGTAAGGGTAAAGGGTATCCAGCATTAAAAAGAGTATCTAACAATCAAATGGCAAACACAGTCCAATAAAGGTAACCAAAAATCAAAGGGTAACAAACAATTCAAGGGCAGCTTTCATTTGAAGGGCAATGGGTGTATATCAATTAAAAGGTATTGAGCATTTAACAGATGTCTCATGAACAATGGGGATAAAAACATCAGAGGGGATTCCACAGAAGAAGGGAATCCAACAACTAAAGGGTATCCAACAATCAATGGGTTTCCAGCAACTAAAAGGGGTACCCAACATTTAATGGGCAAAGTTACCCACCATTGAAGGACATTCAACAAATTAAACAGTAACGAGTATCGAACAATCAATTTTTTTTTTATCGTATTCTTGCTCCTACCAGACAGTTTTATTCAACAAAGGAGGGCATCACAGCACTGGAGGAACTGATGTATTATGTGCCAGAACCCTCCAGTTTGAAAATGACTCCCACGCTGTATAAAAGGGTCTGATTATGGTAAAAATATAATCTTAAAAATGCAGTTTTATTTTTACTCAAGGGGTTACCATCGCCAGCTGTGCGAGGCGGTGAGAATTGACGGTAGCGATGGAACTTCAAATTGTCAACAGTATTCTGTGACCAAGTTTTCTTTTTCCTGTAACTGTTTTGTACGTTCAAGTAGTAAAAACTGTCATAATCAGTCCCATATGGACCATTGCGAGGTGCAGGAGCTTTAGGCTGTCATTCTTTCCGTTGCACATATTTTTTTTTTTTTTTTTTGTCAAAGAATTAACCAGGGAGTGGCAACGAATACTGCATAAAGTTAACCTTTCAAGAGAAATTAAAAAAAAAAAATGGAATATCAAGATCCATTCATTTCGTGATGCCTGGAAGCATAGCGCTTAAAAGACTGGAGGTCACAGGCAGAGGGATACACAGACTGAATAAAGATAATTCTAGAGCAGAGAGTACCAGTTAACTTCTGCATTAAGTACGTAGACATAAAAGAGGCTAAAATATATTGCTAGCTAGGTCCCGAGCCTCTACTTTAGTGAGGGAGGGATGCATGCAGACAATTCAGAAAAACAGTGATCACTGAATAAGCAACAGCAGAGAGAGAGAGAGAGAGAGAGAGAGAGAGAGAGCTGCAACACTAAAAGAGTAAGAAAAATAGTGACGAGCCGAAAACCTATAATTTCACCCTGCTTTTTTTTTTTTTTTTTTAATGCGAGGAAGAAGGAACCAAAGGCCATGAGCCCGCAGTAACAGTTCCCTCCAAGAGAAAAACAAAATACAATAGAGAGCCAAATTCAAGATCAAATCATTTTGAGATGCCTGGACACACTGCGTTTGAAAGACTGGAGATCATAGGCAGCAGGAAATACAGACAGAGGGAGACAGTTCCAGAGTTGACCTGTTGCATAAATGAAAGACTGGGAGTAACGGTTAACTCTTGCATTAGAGAGTTGGACAGAAAAGGGATGAGAGTTTGCTGCCAGACAGGTGCTACGCGCCCGTCGTAGAGGTGGAGGAATGCAAGCAGACAGTTCAGAGGAGCAGTGACCATTAAAGTAGCGATAGAAAAGAGATAAAGATGCAACAGTGCGGCGAAGAGACAGAGGTTGAAGGGAGTCATTATGAAGAGGAGAGTTAATGAGACGAAAAGCCTTTGACTCCACCCTATTGAGAAGAGCTGTATGTGGGGAACCTCCCCACACATGAGAGTTGTACTCCACACAGGGGCGGATAAAACCCCTGTATAGAGTCAACAATTGTGCAGGGGTAAAGAAAGAGTGGAGTCGGCTTAGCACACCCAATCTCTTGGAAGCAGATTTTACAAGAAATGTAATATGATCTTTCCAAGATAAGTCCCGAGTAAATGAAACCCCAAGCATGTTCAAGGATAATGCAGGATTAAGCTGAATATTATTAAACATTAGTGGGTATACCTGTGGAAGATTTTGTCGTGTTGATAGGTGTAAGAACTGAGTCTTAGATGCATTAAAAACAACCATATTATTTTTACCCCAGTCAGAGATACGAGCCAAGTCAGACATTAGGTGTGCCATAGCCTCATCCCTTGTTTCTTGAAGTAACTGTTGAGATGGGCGTATGGGAACCGAATGGAAAGGTGAAGGGTGGAGTCATCAGCGTATGAGTGGATAGGGTTAGATGTACAGCTTAGAAGATCATTGATGAATAAAAGGAAGAGAGTTGGTGATAGGACAGAGCCCTGAGGAACACCACTGTTGATAGATCTAGAAGAACGATGGCCGTCTACAACAGCGGCTATAGAACGACCAGAAAGGAAGCTAGCGATGAAGGCACAGATAGAAGGATAGAAACCGTAGGAGGGCAGTTTGGAAATTAAAGATTTATGCCAGACTCGATCGAAAGCCTTTGAGATGTCAAGTGCAACGGCAAAGCTTTCGCCAAAGTCCAGAAAGGAGGATGACCAGGAGTCTGAAAGGTAGGTGAGAAGATCGCCAGTGGAGCGTCCCTGATGGAACCCGTACTGACGATCAGAAAGAAGGTTGTGATAGGAAAGATGCTTTAAAATTTTTCTATTGAGAATTGACTCGAAAACTTTTGAGATACAGGACGTTAAAGCAATTGGACGATAGTTGGAGGGTTGGGAGTGGTCACCCTTCTTTGGGACTGGCTGAATGAGAGCAAACCTCCAGTAAGAAGGAAACGTACAAGTTGACAGACAAAGGCGAAAGAGTTTGCCTAGGCAGGGTGTAAGCACAGAAGCACAGTTCTTGAGAACAACAGGAGGGACCCCATCAGGCCCATATGCCTTGTTAGTACTGAGGCCAGTGATGGCAGAAAATACATCAGCTGAAGAAATTTTAATGTCAGCCATGAGGAAGTCAGAGGGGGGAAGTGATGGAGGAAGAGCACCGGAATCGTCTAAGGTGGAATTGGAGGAGAAAGTCTGTGCGAAAAGATCTGCTTTATCAGTAGAAGAAATAGCTACAGAACCATCAGAGTAGAAAAGAGGAGGGAAGGATGATGAGGTAAAGTTGTTAGAAAGGTTTTTGGCAAGGTGCCAGAAGGAGCGGGAAGAATTCGAGTTGGAGAGTTGAGAGCATTTAGTATGGATGAAATTATTTTTAGCAGAGCGAAGAACAGACTTAGCATGATTCCGGGCAGAAACGTAAAGATGATGTGGTTCAGGGGTGGGTTGGCTCCGGTACCTTTTGTAGGCCCTCTCCTTGTTGCGGACAGCATTAGAACAAGCGTGATTAAACCAAGGCTTTCTTGCTTTAGTCAAAGGATATGAGAAAGGAATGTATGCTTCCATGCCCGAGAGAATAACCTCCGTAATCCGCAAGGCACACTCAGATGGCTCACGGCCATGGAAGCAATAATCATTCCAGGGAAAATCAAAGAAGTACTGCCTGAGGGCCTCCCAGTCCACGGCTCCAAAATGCCACAGACGACGTTTCCCTGGAGGGTCCACAGGCCGTACTGGAGTGATAGGACAGGTTAAGGTGATAAGGTTGTGATCGGAGGAGCCCAACGGAGAGAAAAGATTAACAGAGTAAGCAGAAGGATTAGTTGTGAGGAAGAGGTCAAGTATGTTGGAGCTCTCTCCAAGGCAGTCAGGGATACGGGTAGGGTGCTGTACAAGCTGCTCTAGGTCATTAAGGATAGAAAAGATGTAGGCTTGTTCACCAGGTGGATCAGTGAAAGGAGAGGAGAGCCAAAGGTGGTGGTGAACATTGAAATCTCCTAGAATGGAGATTTCAGAGAAAGGAGAAATGGATAGAATGTGTTCCATCGTTGAAGTAAGATAGTCAAAGAATTTTTGATAGTCAGTAGAATTAGGGGATAAGTAAACAGCACAGATATATTTAGTCAGAGAATGACATGAAAGCCAAAGCCAGAGTGTAGAGAATTCAGAAGAATCGAGTTCAGGAACACGAGAGCAAGATAAGTCATTGCGTATATATACACAACATCCACCTTTGGCTTTGAAATGAGTATAGAGAAAGTAGGAGGATACAGAAAAGGGTTTGTTGTCAGTTGCCTCAGACAGCTGAGTCTCAGTTAGAAAAAGAAGGTGAGGTTTAGAGGAGAAGAGGTGGTGCTCACAGCTTATGAGCTCCGTGTTGAGATAACTCCAACACTTGACAGATGTACCACGTAGGGGTGAATAATGCCCATTTAGAAAGTCAGCAGCAGTGCTGAGTTTAAGAAAGTAGGCGTCAGTGCAGCAGACTCAGCCTCTGGGAAGTGGATTATGTTAGAATCAAGAGCAAGATAATGAGAAATGATGAAGGATTAAGTGCAGACAATTCTAGCTATTTGAAAGATGAAGGAATTCAGATTTTGGTGCATTAAAAATAGCAAAATATCATTCCAATTACAAATCATAGACAAACCACAGAGCGGGTGTACCAAAGCTTCATTCTGTCACGGCTGATGTGATGGACACTGTGTGTGGGGGGACGCGGGTGAAGAATGGAGACTTCAGTGTTTGCCTGGATAACACTAGATATGTATTTCAGAAGATGACTGATGAATAAGAAGAGGTGAGTTGGTGCAAGCACAATACATCAAAGAACATCACCACCTATCCCTTTAAAAATAGCATTAACCATCTTCAAAGGAACGTTGTGGTGTGGATGTGGATGTGAAAGAAAGAGTTAGGAAAAATACACTCAGGTGGTTTGGCTATGTGGAGATGATGGAGAGCGAGAGACTAATGAAGAGAGTTATGAGTGTAGTGGAGGGGAGAGGGAGGGGGAGATCGAGGATGAGATGGAGGGATGGAGTGGCAAGGTATATGAGAGAGGGGGGTGTGAGCTAGGGGGAGGGCAGCGAAATGGAGGAGGACAGAGAACGTGGAGGCGATGTCAATGGCCACCCCTTACGGGATCAAGGTGTCTGGCTACAGATAGATAGAGAGATCTACATAAAGAGCAACTGAACGACCATACGAAGATCTGCGTCAAACACAACTGAAAGTATTTGAGACGTGAAGCGCATAGGCAAAAGATTTCAATGAAGTTCGGAAAGGAGGACGACCAAGAATTGAAATATAATGTAAGAAGATCGTCAGTACAACGATTATTACGGAGTTAATACTCATGGTCAGAAAACAATATTAGAAGAAGGGTGACTCAAAAGCTACCTATTGAGAGTATATTCAGCGTTTCTGAAAAAGAAAGAGATTAAAGAAGAAAGTTGAAAAAAAGGTTGGGGACGATCACCCATATTCGGGAAAGGCTGGATACGAGCAATCTACCAGCAGGAAGGAAGGGAACCAGTTAACAGACAAAGGAGTTTGCCTAAATACGGTGCTAACGTGGAAGCTGTTCTTGAGAACAATAGGAAGAACTTTATCAGGAATGTACGTCTTGTTAGTAATAAGAACAGATAGGGCACAATAAATCTAAAAAAAAAAAAAAAAAAAAAGACATGAGAAAGTCTGGGGGAAAAAAACAAAAAAAACACTGCCCTGGAGTCGTTCAGTTTTAGGCATGGTTTGGGCTTTGTTAGAGGCAAGTACTGAGTCTCACTCCAGGACGGTCAGGAATATGAGCAGGTGCTGTACAAGCTGCTCTAGAAGTCTTGATCATCAAGGATAGAAAAGATATAGGCTTGTTCCACAGAGAGATCTGTGAAAGGAGGGAAAAGTCAAAGATAGTTGGGAACATTAAAATATTAGATAAAGATTTCTGAGGACGAAAAAATGGAATGAATGGGCTTCGCCTTAGAAATAAGATTTTTGGACAGTCACTATGGTTAATGGGAAGGTAAATAACAAAGCGATATTTAGTCAGAGATGCAGAACAACTGCAGCCAAAGTAAAATGAACTCTTTCGGCACAACAAGAACAAGTACAGTCATTATGAACATACATGCAACAACCACATTCGGCTTGGAAACAAGTATTGCAAAGAGGAAGTAGGAGGATACTAGGAGGGGGCTGCTATTGATAGTCTTAGACAGCTGCGTCTCAGTTAGGTCTTAATAATAGATTAAATATGATCAATAAAAGTGGGTGGCCAAGGGTTGGGGTCCCAGTGGCCAGATCAAGCTCTCTCTGCTATCATCCACACAATTTGGGAGTAGTGCTTTGCTCGATTGGTTCTACCCTCTCCTCACTATGACGGTAGTATGCTCTTAGTGCTATTATGTGACAGAACAGCCTCCTGTTGCCTCCAGGAGATTACAGGCGATGTGTGAAACGGACATATTTTACGTGACATAGGAGACTTCGTAGCATCTCTTCCTTAGCGATTTATTTTCATATTGCAAGTTAACATTTTCATACATTACAGCATATTATATTTTTATAATGTCGATATAACTTGCCTCAGTAACATAAAGCTGGATACTGAGGCATAATGTACAGAATGAATCGCAAAAGAAGAGTGTTCAAAAGCCACTTAGAATACAACTTTCACTCCATTTGACATCTCACACCCCTAGACAGCTTCTACCGTCGAGAGTAGCGACAAACATTTACATACATAAACACTTGAATAAACACAAGGGACTGAAAGTAGGAGTAGGCACAAGGTGTTACACACAGTATATACAAACAGTCTTTACTATCTACATTTTTTCCCGGGGCCTCAGTGTCAAAGTACCCGGAAGTTACACACACATACATTTCAGGCAAACTTTCCCAGGCCATATACACCGGACACACCACCCCCTAGCAGTTTCCTTTTCCTATTCTGCAGAAGACAGCCAGCACGGGGGAAACGACGGGTGGTAAACTTCCTATCTGTAGTGAATTTTGGCACTTCTTTTCCAGGTGTCTAGTTTAGATTAGGTTAGTTGTCAGGAAAGTTACTTTATCGAGGTTAGGCTAACCTGTCAGTGTTAGGCTCGTTAAGCTAGGTTAATTAGATTAGAAGTACCAGCAAATATAGTAACAGCAATCGTCCTGGGAGAAGTAAGCTTCGTACTGAGCGCTGAAAAGATCAACAGAACGGAAATATGAGGGTGATGAAGTACAAGTATTGCCGAATTCGACCACGAAAACTCTATATCCCGTGGTATGTTATTTAGATTTAAATATTGATACTGTCGTGGACAATGGTTTGTTCAATAATTCATCTTTTGTACGCCTTTCTTTTTTTTATCAGGTGGCTAATAATACTAAGTTGAAAGGGGACTGGAATAAATCTATCCGAACTGTAGACTGTTTAAGTACGCGTCTTTTTTTTTTTTTTATGTGCACTGTTTCTTTATTTTCCCATAACCCTACCCTAACATCCTAACCTACTTAAAACCCACCAAAAAAGTAATTTAGTCTAACCTAGCCAAGCCTAAACTAACAATAACAGATTACCTTAACCTAATCTAATCCTACCAGATTAACATAGCTTAATCTAACCCAACCAGCCTAACCTAACCTAACCTTAACCTTCATGGAGAAGAAAAGAAACATGCGAGGCGAAAGCAAAAATCACCAACACGCCGGATATGGGGTCCGGGGATTGAGTTTATACAGAATGAGAAATGCGAACTTCGTATTATATTCCTGTTAACCTTACACGATACTAGTAAGATCAAGGGTGGCAGAAGGGCTAAAAACAAGTAGAGTAGCGTTTTCACTGAACTGAGAACTTCTTAGCTCTATCAGGCTCGTACGAATCACACTCAGTTAAATTCAGTCGTTTGACCTAAGTTGGATAAGAACACCTGAATATTCGCGACCATGAAAGGGTTAATGGTGACTTTATTAATTCCCCAAGACTGTTAAACTTGCTCTCGGTACAAGCTTCTGCTGAAGTGAATAATTACTCTGAAATTCATGAACAACCTTAGCCACTTTCCACGACAGTCGTCTCGATAACATTAGATTGGTATATAGAAAAAAAAAAAAAAGTCATAGAATCAGAGTCAATTATTGACAGGAGTAACTACCATTCACTAACGATCTAGACGGAGGTTATTTATTTACCTCCGCCATCGAAGTTGGATGGAAGTTATGTATTCACCAGCGTCTGTTTGTCTGTTTGTGTACAACGCATATATCCACAAATAGTTGTTATAGGATTTCAGTGAAGTCTGCCGGATATGTGGGCAGTGAGTCAAGGAAGACTTGAGTAGATTTTGAGGCAGATCCGGATCCAGATGCAGAAATTTTATTTATTTATTTATTTATTTATTTTATTTATTTATTTATTTTCTTTTTGAGTTGACGGAGGCACGCCGTCTCCGAGATTGTGTAACAGAGTAAAGTAAGACCGTGGAATTAAATGACTATATGAGACTGTAAAAGTATTCATCTGGTAGGAATGATGAATTACAGCAGTAAAAACAAACGGTGCCAAGGCACAGCAAACCCGTCCCCGGCAGTCATTTTAGTGCTGACGTATAAACACAACAGGATATCTAGTCAGAAATGTCACATTATCAAATATGGAGTAAATCGGGTGAAAACTGACGATTTTACTGCCATTTGAAATTTTAGGCCCGACCCACCTGACATTGACCCCTCCATACCACTAACAACAGGGGGGACTCCCCTGATGTAATGAGGCATGTTATAGGATGCAGATTTGAAAGATGAACTTTTGGGTTTTGGTTTCATGTCAGTATGACGAATCTGAAAGGAGTTATGGCGAGAAAACGATTTTTTTTTTTTTTTTTTTTACGTTTTTTGGGCCTACAGCCTGGGCCTTGGCCCATTTTGGCCCAAAATTTAATCAGATGATCAGAAAGTCATAGCCCATCATTTCTGTAATTGTAGTCAAAATTGCACAGTTAGTTTTCGCGTAAAGTTGCTAACAGACAAACAAGCAAACAAACCAAACACAAAAAGGGTGAAAACAATAAGAGTAATTATGAATTTTATTGCCGATGGCAGAGGTATGCGCTCTCTGTGAGTTTTCTAATTTCATTTTGTATTTGTTCACTGCAACCCATCTTCATGATAAATCTTCGTAAAAGTGAATAATTATCAGCAGTTGTAATGGATTTTATTCAGTGCTATCAACTGTGTTAAGTATTTTCTCATTTAATTCCTTAAGTTCAATGCCTTAATAACTGTCAGGTTGTAGACAATTCTAACATTTTGTTCCAGTAAACACCAAACATTTTGCTCAGGTGACAGCTAATCATAGAGTCTTAGTGTTAAAAGCAGTCGCGCTACCATTATACTTTTTTATTTATTGTAGGAAGGATTCCTTGTGGTGAAGCGGTATTAGACTATAATTTATCTACTGACTCATTCGTTATCATGGATCTCTCTTCACACCTTCCCTCCGATTACGTATTTTGTATATTCTTGCTGCCTCCAGGTGACTTTCTTATCTTAGGACAAGCCATGAGTGGAGCAAAGGTTAATGAAGGCTGTATCCAACCCCTGCAGTTAGAAAAGTTTCTTCTCTGTTTAAAATTAGTAATACAAAAGAAATTGGTAATATAAAAGAAATATGTGAAATATGTCATCAGACTGAAGTAATGAATATGAATGGCCTCATCGGGACAAAGAGATAATAAAATATTAATAATAAAGGCGTTAATATTCACACTAGTTTGCTTGTCCATTGTTTAGTAGGCGTAGAGGTAAAGGTAAATGTATAAATAATCAAGTTTGTGCACAGCCTAAGTTGAAGAATGATTTTGAATATGAAGAGGACATGGGACCATAGTGATGAAGGACTTTAGCCATTTCCTATGATATGTCGCTATTGCAGTTACCTATTATCATTCTTTTTATTCACTCAGGTTTGCCTATAAAATATTTGGTAGGTGTGTGGATGCATATAAAAGTACACACAAACAATTCTTTATATACCCTAAACTCAAAAAAGTCTGAATATGGTACCAGGTTCTCACATCAATATTTCCCTTACAGTAAATTTGGACAGCGAGACACCGTAAAAATGTGCTGGATAAAAATATGCGCTCGAAACCTAACGCCTTGCATTTTATTTTCGCCACCAGGTTGAAAATGGTGTAAGAATTTGAGCCACACAAAAAATTCAGCATATATATACTTTCTGAATTATGCACACACACACACACACAAAACGATTCTCTCTCTCTCTCTCTCTCTCTCTCTCTCTCTCTCTCTCTCTCACACACACACACACACACACACACACACTCAATTCTTCTCTATCATAATACCCCTGAAGCAAAACTGGTCACTTTGGTCTTGTCCATTTTATATTTCTTTTTTCAAAATGCTTTCAACCGGAAATAAAATTCACTCATATTACTTTCTTTTCTTGCCAGCTCAACCTTTCTTTCACAGTTCGTTTTCTTTTTTCTCTTTTTTTTTTTTTTAGTCTGAGGAAAAAAAATGGTTTACAAAAATTCCAGTAAATGTTCCGGAAGGCAAGCTTATTTTTCCAGTTACATATTTTTGCTTGTGCAGGAAAAGATTCTGAGAGGTAAACAGATAGATAGATAGATGGATAGATAAATAGAGAGAGAGAGAGAGAGAATGAAATGGAGAGAAAAGAGGAGAAGCGTAGAGAGGAGTGGAAAGAAAAGAAAGGGTCTATTAATAATACATGTGATATACAGAAAAATGGAAAAAATGAAAAGCTCCATAATGAAAAGAGAAAATAGCATAGATCAGTGCAAGCAGGAAAATAAAATGAAAATATAATAAAGAACATGCTTAAAAGATACAAGAGAAAGACAAGAGAAAGGAAAAAAGGAAGAAAAGAATAAAGAGAGAAACAAAATCAAAATAAAGAGGAGAAAGAAAAGGAGGACGAAAGAAAACCTAGAATAGAAGAAAGACAGGAAAAAGAGGAAAAACAAGAGAAAAGAGGTAAAGTAAGAAAAGAAAAAGGAAAGGAGGCATGAAAACAAAGACAAAATTGAGGCAAGGGAAAGCGGAAGAAAAGAAAACGAAACTAAGAAAGACGGAGAAGACAAGGTTAGCTCATGTAGTTAGCGAGGTGTGGTTCTCCGTATACAAAGTTAAGAGTGTTATCTGGTGAGGCTTGGGCAGGCAGAAGGCAGATAAGGCAGCGAGAGACGCCTGGTATTATTACACGTTGGTACAGATAAGGGGCCGTATCTCGTCAGGTAAGGAGGGTCCCTAGCACCTCTTCCTTAACGATTTATTTTCCAAACTACACATTAAAATCTGTTCTTTTTTTCCTCTTATACCTTTTTAATATCGACATAGACTGTGTGAATAACGCACATGAATATGGTAACAGAGCAAAATCAGAAAAAAATCAGTAAGGAAAAGGTGTTAGTAAGCTTCCTATCCACACGAGAATACCGTCCAAGGAGCCGCATTCTCATGAGCTTAATAGACCTTCTGACACCTCTTCCTCAAGGCTTCATTTACATATTAGACAAATTAAAGACCTTAATTTGTATACTTTTAATATCAGCTTTCAGAAATAGCTACTGAGTCCTTAGATGACAAGATTATGGGTGAACGCGGACGAGGGTGAAATAAAGGGCAGAAAACAAGGCTACGGAAGGCAGTAAAGATGAGGTTCTCAGAATCTGTAAAGGCATGGACATAGCATACTCCCAGACACATTTCCCATATCGATTTATTTTACTGGAATGAAAAGCGAAATAATGAAATATGAAAAAGATAACTGACTCAGTGAATCAGCAAAAACGTGCAATTCAAATGGCTTGGGAGTATGGGGGAGTGAAAGAATACTTGAAGTCAAGCAAAATACTTTCCCTGCACAAGTGGATGTTCTTTACATCTTTTTAACATCAACATAGGATGCAAAAATTAGTACACAGTAGAATATATTTAACACATCAAAAGTAAAAATAAAAAGCAAGGAAGAAGTTATAGTGAGTCAGTCACGACAATACGGTGGGTGGACCGGAATGCAGTGGAGAAAAGGGTATAAAGATTAGACAAAGCGCGTCCATGGCAACGACAGGGTTAGGATGTGGGCTGATGTTTACGCCAACGAGAATATAACGCATAAAATAAAAATCACTCGATCCAGCTTTGCCCCGAGACAGGCTGCAACATCCGGCAAGACAAGACACACCAAGAGCCATACTCCCTTGGACGTAGGAGAATATCTGACACTTCCTCCTTGACATTTTTTTTATGTATAGGACACGTTAATTATTTGCTTAAAATTTATGCAGCCTTTGTCACTATTATAGAGCAGTAAGAAACATATGTTAGAATGGTAAGGTATTAATTACTTAAGAAGTCTGAGGAAACGGGAGTACATTACCAAAGTCTGCAGCATCTGGGGCGCATGGGACTTTTAACACACATTTCTTTTCAGTTTGTCTGTTACATTTCACCTTAGCATTATTTTGTATATTATTTATAGCTGCTTGATATCGCCATAGAGTTTTTTTTCTTTCTTTTTTTTTTTTTTTTTTTACAAATATCACAAACGAGAATATAAACACGCCAAATACGGAAATAAACTAATGAGTAATGTCATATAGTTCACTCACTTTAAGTTTCCAAAGATTTTCGTCCACTCGCAATTTATATGCCGTTTCTCAGTAGCAGAATACAACAATACTACGCCTCTACACCTTCCCCGCAACAGCTGTCCACAACATGCACCAGATTTAAGTGTTAGTCTCTTTCTTCAGCTCAGCATTTCAGAGGGAGAGGTGGCAATTTTAGGCAAAGTCAGCGTGTACAGAGTATAAGTACACTAAGCTCATGAGAATTAGGCCCCAAGAACGCCACTGGTAAGCCCACTCTGGAAAATTACTTGAGTCAGGCCAAGCTCCCGCCTCAGGTGTGTGCGTGTGTGTGTGTGTGTGTGTGTGTGTGTGAGGGGGATGTGAAGGAAGTGGCGAGGTGTGGTGTGGCCCTTGTATGTGTGTGTGTGTGTGTGTGTGTGTGTGTGTGTGTATGATGTGAAGGAAGTGGTGAGGTGTGGTGTGGCCAGGTGAGGTGTGGTGTGGGGTATGGGATGGAAGTGGTGAGATGTCTGTGAAAAGAAGTGGTGCAATTACAGGGTTACTCTTGTCACCACTATATGATTTTCCGTTCAGTTGGGCGTCTCTTGGAGAAGGTGTTGAGAGGAGATGTAAATAATGATAATGATAACCTGTAAATCATAACAATAATCCTACTACTACTACTACTACTACTACTACTACTACGACTACTACTACTACTAATAATAATAATAATAATAATAATAACAATAATAATAATAATAATAATAATAACTAATGATAATAACTAATAATAATAATAAGAATAAGAATAAGAATAAGAATAACAAAAAAAAAGGGAACAATCATATTGCTGCTGCTACTACTACTACCACTACTACTACTACTACTACTACTACTACTACTACTACTCCTACTACTACTACTACTACTACCACTGCAACAAATAATAATAAGATGAAGAAAAGAAGAAGAAGAAATAAATATTATGGCTCTGTGCAGTTTCCTAAAGCATAATTAAAGAAAATAAGCAGAAAAGTAAAGAGCCTAACAAGAATCTAAAGTGAAATCCAAGTGTAGTGTGTGTGTGTGTGTGTGTGTGTGTGTGTGTGTGTGTGTGTTGATGTGTGTAGTGGAGTGGAACAGTGGTTGATTATACAGCGGCCACCGGTACTGAGGCCGTTTGATGCTTCGCGATGATAGAGCAGCGGTGGTGTTGACTTTGTAAATTATAGAGGGCGTGACGGATGGTGGGAAACTCTGTCTGCTTTATGCGATACCTACCAGACCCGGGTTCGCATTCTTGTTGGCTTAGGATTTGCAGCACCTCTTTTTTACTTAGTTATATTGATAGCTAGCAGGATTTGATTCGTGTTCTCATTGGTTCAGGAAGATTTCTCATACTTCGAGATTTATACTGCATACTGTCGGTTTTTATGTTCCGTTAATGTTTAGTAATTATCGCCACAGATTGCATGATTAACATTTAAAAGAACATTAACATGTCATACGACGAAATTAACAGGCAAGGAACAGGTATTAGCGGGCCTCCTTACCCGACCGGAATATGTCCTGTGTCCGCATTTCACTGTGGTGGGGATGATTGTAGAGTTTTAGGTATGTGTTTTGCTGTTGAATCTATGCAGAACTTTTTCTTTTTGCCCATGGTAGTTAGAATATATTAAGATTTAGGCCGCCAAAAACATATATACAATATATGGAGTAGTGTGAGTTTCTCCTACATTTTGCGTGTGCTTTGGCACTGGAGAGAGACCTTTTCCCACTGTGGTGTCGAATACTCGGGCGGAAGACCTACTCGGATCCACAAACTCCATTCTCATCCTCAGTCTCCCACAAGGATGGTGGTGGGCTGCAGGGTTAGCTTCGTGCAGCCCAAAGGGTTCACGTCCAGATGAGCCTGGGGTTTCATCTACAACTGCGACTACTTCTGCTACAACAACAACACTGCTACTACTACTACAACAACAACAACAACAACTAATACTACTACTACTACTTCATATGTTCTTTCGTAGTTTATTGTTGGAATATATCTTAATAAAGCAGGTGGGTTCACAAGACGATAGAGCCTACTGGAGAGAACATATGCTGTAGGTATTGTGCAGGAGTTTCAGTTTTCTTTCCCTTCTTATATATTTTTGGTTCTACTTGTTGAAATGGTTTCCATTCAAGGTATGTGGACCTACAATAAATCATGACCCAGGCTGTAGAAGGATCATCACAGTTTGGTCAAGCAGCCTTCCGTTGACAAAAATTCTTGGAAACAGACATGCAGACTCTATACTTATATTCCATAGCCTCTTTGTGTGTTTGTGTGTGTGTGTGTGTGTGTGTGTGTGTGTGTGTGTGTGTGTGTGTGTGTAAGTGTGTGTGTGTTTTTATTCTAGGCAAGTCTACTAATCATTTGGTGCAACTGCTTTAGGTAAGATGATGAGTGCTTTATAACGCGGTGGTGAGTTTTCAGAGGTGTGTGAGGATTGTGTTGCGTGGGTTGTGTTTATTGTGGTTTTTTGCTAGCCTGCATCCGTGTCAGCTTTTTTCTTGACCTCTTTTGTCATTTTCTCGTACGTCTGAACAAAACTCATGGACATTATTTGTGCAGTAATTATTTTAAGTGATTATTAGTGTTCCATGTTGCGGATATATTGATACTGTACTGCTAATTTATTGTCTGACTAATATTATATAATGTTTATGAGAGAGAGAGAGAAAGAAAGAGAGAGAGAGTCAGGTGTTTTTATAATATATGGCAAATAAATGAATCCACACCACACCATAAAATACATTAAGGTCATTAAACTGAAGTTCAAACTTGACTAGATGATTATGTAATAATCTGCCAAAGAAAATTTTCTGATGAGCTGGAAAGGAAAGTCACAGGTTGTTAATTCCTTAAGGGGGTTGTTCAAGACCTGCCAATTGGCCATTAACCCAGCCTACCTAATGCCTATACCACTTCGTTACTCAACTAATCGGGGCAACGCCATCCATTCACACACCCTCACTCTACTGAACTTGCCACACCTCAACACACCCCCACTCTACCTGCCTCACCTCAACACTCCCTCACTATACTTTCCTCACATCAACACAGTCCCACTTTACCCGCTTCACCTCAGTAAACTGCCACTCTATCCTTCCCCACCTCAACACAATCCCTCTTTATTTGTCTCATCTCAACATCCTGGCCCCTCTGCCTGCCTCACCTCAACACACTCTCACCATACCAGCCTCACCTCAACACATTCTCACTATACCTTCCTCATCTCAACACAGTCCCACTCTGCCTACCTCACCTCAATACACTCTTACTACAGTATACCAGCCTCACCTCAACACACTCTCATTCTGTCTGCCTCACCACAACACACTCCCTACTAAAATCCTTCTCAAATCGTCCAAGAGGTGTTCATATTGTGTCAAAACTGCTGTATCTTTTCAACAACCCTTTCCATACATGGCGGTGATTCTTCCAATGGGTTCTTGTGATATAAAGATGCACTGGGAAGGTTGCTTTTTGGCTTTTTTTGTAATAATATATTTAAGATAAACATGGCTTCAGTTCTCGGCCGGCAGGAAGCTATAGTTGCTGATAAAACTAATAGGTCAGAATGATGATTATGGTGATGGTGGTGGTGATGATGGTAGAGCAGGTATGGCAGTGGTGATAGTGAGCAGGTGAAGCAGATGTGGTAGTGGTGGTGGTGAGAAGTCAAACAGCTGTGGTTGTGGTGAGTTTATGGTGATTGCAGTGGTGTTAGTGATGGTAAACAAAGTGAGACACATGTGGTGGTGGTACTGGTGATGGTAGTGGAGGAGGAGCAGGTGGGACAGGCAGGACAGAAGTGCATGTTAAGCAGAGCCAGCCCGCAGACAGTCACCTCAGCATTCAGGTCACGCCCACACACTCACGCTCACTCACCTCTACAAGGGATGCGGTGAAGCGGTGGTGGTAGGGGGATGCTTGGAGGAAATGGCAGAGTAGGGAGCGTAGGGAAAGGAAGAGAGGGAATCTAAGAAAATAAGGAAGCTTGGAACAAGAGAAACAGAAGAACATACTGGGGGTTGGTAGTGGGTGAAAGACGGTAGAGTACTAAGAGGAACGTGACAGTAGGGAGCATACGGAAAGGGAGAGAGAAGAAGTAAGAGAATGAGGGAGTTTGGAATACAGGAGACTGAAGAACAGCTGGGAGGAAGGGGAGAAGATGGAGAGGTTCACAAAAAAATGGGAAAGAGGGGAGCTAAGATTCTAGGGTAAGTATGGTTGACAGAAGAACGGAAATATTCTGTCCACTTTAACTTGGTCTAAAATTGCTACCACTTCATTATGAATGATGATGAGTAACAAGGATAGTGTTACAGTATATTTTTGTCTGCATAAGTGGCTTGCACCCCTTCCTTATTCATGTCTGCTTATGGGACATCAGTAATTTCTTAAAATCTATGTTGTTTTCCTAAACTATATCTATAGTGACAACTGCCTGCAGCATGTAGGGAAATAATAATGTGCAGAACCGTTGAGGAAAAAATGTAAGAGAAGGTAAACCCACGAGAACGTGGTTTTAGCACAAGAATATGGTGCTAGTCACAAAGACGTACTATGGAAACGATGAAAATGAGGATAATTGTCTTAGTTTGTGAACGAGGAACTGGAAACAGCTCCAAAATGATAAATATCTCTTGTCAAGTTAAAATGACGAACGATAGACCCTGTGGGGAACTTTGAGGCGAGGTGGGAAGGAATGGAAGGGAGGAGTCGCACAAAGGAGTAGAGGAAAGCAAACAAGAACATACCTATTGATCCTCACGAGGTTATTTGTTTTAGGGTAGGCAGTGTCCAGGATAATGATGCAAAGAGGAAGGAGTGGGGGGTAAGCTAGGAAGGGCGCAAGAGGTGGAGAGAGAAAGTACAGGCAAAGCGGCGACTCAATCGATTTGGTACTGACACCATTTTCGAACCATGTTTTGTCTTGTGGTCCAATTTCCTGAGTGCAACTGAGCTCATGGAGTGGACGCTCAGAGTTTAGCACCTTTCTGAAACAAGCAAGTAACTAAACCATACCACTGTCGACAATAGTCAATTTATTTTCGCTTGACGACATTGAGTCAGCCCTCTTATACTGAATACTATATTGTGGTTACATGAACTTTAATGAACCTAAGATATGAGGTGAGAATGAGTCTCCTTGGTTACTAATTGCATATGGCCTCCAGTCTGACTAAATTTGGCCATCACCCAAGCTAAAGGGGGTTAGGAAGCTGCGTCATGCAGAGTAGAGGGGTTATAGCACTATCATGTGTTTCATTGTGTCTGTCTTGTATCTGTCCTGTCGTCCTCTTAACCCCTCATGACTTTGCCTTTTAGAGAGGGGAAAGGGGAAGGAGGAGAGGGACGGGGAGGAAGGAGGAACGAAAGGGAGAAAAGAGGCTAAGAAAAAGAAGGAGAAAAGAAAGTTGGAGAGAGGATGTGCCAGGTAAAAGTCTCACCGAAGCTAAATACACTCGTCTGTCCGTGAAAATAATAAAACTTCCCACTTGCATCTACGTTATCACCCACACCCCCAAACTCATCCATCATTACACGTCCTCTCTCCCTTCTCTCCTTTATTTCTTCCTCCTGCCCTCGCTCCTCCTTCCTTCCCACTCTCCCTTCCTTATACGCCAATCCATCATTATCCTTCTCCCTCCTGTTTGTCTCCCCTGCTACCACCTCCACCTCTCCTCCCTCTCTCCCTCTCTCCCCTTCTCTGTCAGTCTCTTACTTCCCGGTCTTCCTCCTTCCATCTTTTTCCTTCATTCCCCTCACCATCATTCTCCCCCCTTCCCCTTCCCCCCACCTCTCTCTCTCTCTCTCTCTCTCTCTCTCTCTCTCTCTCTCTCTCTCTCTCTATATATATATATATATATATATATATATATATATATATATGTGTGTGTGTGTGTGTGTGTGTGTATGTGTGTGTGTGTGTGTGTGTCTATCTATCTACTTTCCATTGTCCTTCTTTTCCCTTCCATCCCGTACCTTCCTTCCAATCCCCTCTCTCCCCTCATTTTTCCCATCCATCTCCTCTCTCTTCTGTCTTGCTCCTCCTTTCTCCACCCCCCCCCTCTCTCTCTCTCTCTCTCTCTCTTATCAGATACCACCAGCTTGGAGGTAATGAGACGCGTAGGCTTAGATTGTCTGATAATATACAACCTCATCAGGACAAGAGTTGGAGGAAGGAAGGAGGGAAGGAAGGAAGGAAGGAGCGATGGACGAAGGGTAGGATGGAAGGAAGGAAAAGAGGAAAGAAGGAAAGGAGAGAAGGAAGGAGACGATGTGGGAAGGAGGGGGTGAGGGAGAGATGAAGAAGAAGGGAAGAATGGGAGGGAGGAAGTGAAAGAGAGATGAAGGTAGGAATGTTGGATGGACGAATAGATAGAAAGGATAATTAGAAGAAAGAATAAAAGGAGGAATGATGGAAGGAATAGAGGAAAGATGACGAAAGTAAGAAAAGAAGGGAGAGACGAAAGAAGGAAAGAATGATAGATGGGTGGATCTAAGGAAAGATCGATTGACGGATGGATGGATGAATGAATTGATGGATGGAGGGAGTAAAAGGAAAGAAGAAGCAACGTTCTGGAAATAGAGCCTTGAGAGTAGTAGAAGTAGAGGGGAGGAGGGGCTTGGTGGAGGGGAAGTTGGAGCAGGAGGACGAGAAGAAAGGGAACTGAATGGAGAACGGTAGGAAAGAGAGGAGCAGAAAGGTAGGAAAACAAAGAAGAGGTGAATAACAAGTGACAGTAAAAGAACCGAAGGAAGGAGGAAAAGAAGGAAGAAGGGAGGACGGACGGGAAAAAAAACATTGAGGGGGATGAGGGAATGGACGAGAGGGAAATAGGAAGGAAGGGAGAAAGTAGAGGAGGAAGGAAGGCGGAAAGAAAGAAAAAGAGACGGGGAGAAATGGAACAGAGGGGAGAAGGAATGCAAAGAAAAGAAGATGATAGAAGTGGGGCTGGGAAAGGAACCTACAGGAAGAAGAATAAAGGAGAGCATGGGAAGAAAAGATAAGAGTCTGGCCTACTGTCCAGTAACGACATTGTCTTGTGAGGTAAACTAACTACTCGAAAGATCTAAGCTATATTTATGTAGGGAAAGGGGCCAGGAAATATGAGGGAAGAGAAAGAAGGAATATGAAGAGAAAATGAAAGGCAGGGAGAGAATCAAAGAAGGAAGAAATAAATAGGATGTGGGAGAGACGAAAGGAGGGAGAGAAATAAGAGAGAGAATTAGGAAGGAAGGGAAGAGGAAAGCTGGAGGGAAGGAGAGGACACGAGGGAGGAGGGAAGGGAGGAAGAACTGAAAGGAAGGGGAAGAATGGGAAGAAGAGAACTGGGAGAGAATAACAAAATGAGGTTTGAAGAAAAAAGCATAAATGAGAGAACCTGAGAGGGAGGGAAAGCGTACCGGAAGGGAGGGAGAGAAGCTTGACCGAAAGGAAGAGAAAACAGGGAGGGTGGGAAGGAAGGAACAATGATGAAACATATTGATGGATTGGACTGGAAATCCAGAAATAAGAATAGGGAGGAAGAGTGGGTGGGAAGATGGCAGCAAGGAGGAAAAGTGGGGAAAGAGAGGCAAGGAGGAGAGTAAACAAGAATAAAAGAAATAATTAGAATGTAGGACCAGCGAGTGTAAGAAAGGAAGAATAGAGGAAGCAAAATGAAGAACTAGAGAACAAAGATAAAGCATATATCTTCGCCAACGTCAATAAACTATGATTTACTACTGTAAATCCTCTTTCTTCATATGTGAATACTTATGAATTCACATATCAATTAATTCTGCAGGCTTATTTTGTTTTGTTACACAATCTCTGAGAACGCATTTATTTCTGCATCGGGATTCGGGTCCAAATCAGAATCTAATAAACTCGTCCGTTTACAAAAACCCACATATCCACCACGTTTCATAGAAATCCGGTAACAACTTTTTGGGATATCCTGTACACAGGCATACTCGAATGAATACATAACCTCCGTCCAACTTCGCTAGCGGAGGTAATGAGTACAAAAAGACAGCTGTTAAAGTAAGTGAATGAAAAAACACTAGTAGTAGAAGAAAGGAAACAAAGTGAGTGAGTAAAAAAGGGACGGTGGGTGCTGCTGAATGTGTCAGTGAGAGTGGTATGTGCTTGAGTGGATGAGTTAGGGAAAGAGTGACGATGAGTGAGTGAGAGTGGGTGGGTGACCGTATGAGTAAATGAGAGAGAGTGAACTGAATATATAAACGAGTGATGAAGAACGAGATGAAAGACTCAGAGAACAAGAGTAAGACAAGGAAAGAAAAGATATGGAACAGAGGAAAGGGGAGGCAAAATAAATAAAAACTTAGTAGAAATGCAGGAGGAAAGACAGGAAAAAGCCAGAGGAACGAAAAAAATGAGAATTACAAGAAAAGAACAGTTGGATGACAAGAGTAAGACAAGGAATGGAGGAAAGAGGAAGTAAGAGGAATGAAGACTGTGTTGAAACGCTTAATTAGAAGACAGAAAAAGGAAATATAGAAAGAAGGAAGAGGAAGGATGGAGAATATCAAGAAAAAGAAGGATTAGACGACAACAATAAAACAAGAAGGAAGGAACTACGAAAAGGAGACAACAGGAAGTATGAGGAATGAAGACTGAATAGGAACGTTGGATTAGAAAACAAGACCGACAGACAGACAGACAGACGGACAGACAGGAAGAAAGAAGAAAGAAAGAAAAAAGAAAAAAGAAAGGGTGAAACAAAGAAAAGAAGGAGGAAAAGAAAACATGGAAAATGGAAGAAACAATGCCAGTTCTCGTGAGTTGGAAAGCTTTCTAACACTTATTTTACCCGTTATTATTTTTGCATGTATCACGGTGACACACAGGCTCCCATGACTCATTCGTAACTTAATATCGTCTGGTATTAGTCGTCGTAAATATGAGAGGGGCAATGTTGACGCATCAGTACTCTCAGATTGGACGAAGAGAATGGGCAAGAAGGCTGGCAAAATATGAATATCAATGAAGAAAAATGATAAAGTCGAGTATGGAAGGGGAAGAGAGTGGAGCTAAGGAAAGAAGAGAAGTAAGAGGAAAAAAAATGAAGAAGCACGAAAATCTCTGCACAGCTATAACTACTGAATTACTGCTCTTTTTTCCGAACTGACCAAGAAGTCCTCCCAGCATAGTTGAAGGCCCAGTACAGGCAAATATGGAGGGCTGAATTCAGTAATATCCAAAGAGGCTCATTCCTACTTTGAAAGTATTATCACCGAACTTCATCTAAACACAACTTGGTATTCAAGCTGTGTGAGTAATCTAGTTTCATCAGATTGAAACATCTATCTATCTATCTATAGCCCGACGCCCTAATCCCGCAAAGGGTGGCCGCAGACAAAACGCCTCCAAGTCGCTCTGTCACCCACCATTTGACTACACTCCCCCCAACTCATCTCCCCCTCCCTCATATACCTCGCAACTCCATCCCTCCACCTCATCCTCGGTCTGCCTCTCCCTCTCCCTCCCTTCACCTCACCTACATACACCCTCTTAGTCAGTCTTTCATTCTCCATTCTCTTCACATATCCAAACCACCTCAGTGTATTTCTCCTAATCTTCTCAACCACATCCACATTCACCCCACAGCGTTCCTTTACTTCTTCATTCGTCAACCTGTCCCTCCACGTCACTCCACATGCTCCTCTCAAGTTACTCATTTCCACTACTCTCACTCTTGACTTGTTCCCCTCTTGCAATGTCCACGCCTCGCTTCCATACGTCAGGGTAGGGATCACAATACCATCATGCAGTGACTTCTTAACTTCCATACTCACCTCCCTATTTCTCATCATTGCTTTCAGTGTACCAACAACCTTTCTTCCCTGATGTACCCTTTTACGTACTTCATCCCCCAAAGATCCATCCTTACTCATCACACTACCCAAGTACTTGAATGCACTCACATTCTCCATATCCTCACCATCCAACCTCACTGCACACTCTGTGACTTCATTCCTCTCAAACACCATAACTTTACTTTTGTTTATATTAACTTTCAGATTCCTCCTCCTACACACTGTCCCAAATTCATTCACCAAACCTTGCAATTCCCATTCATCTTCACTCAACAATACTGTATCATCAGCAAACAGCAACTCCAAATCTCACCCTCATTCATTAGAGCCACCCCCATATCCACTGCCCTACCCTTCACCTCCTTTACAACCCCATCCATGTATATATTAAACAGCCATGGAGACAACACACAACCCTGTTTCAGTCCCACATTGAGATCAAAGAACTCACTCAGCTCACCATCCACTCGCACCATAGCCCTAGCTCCCTCGTACATACTCTTCACAGCACTCATCAATTTCCCCTCCACTCCATATATTCTTAATGCCTTCCATATACCTTGCCTATCTATTCTGTCATAAGCTTTCTCCAAGTCCATGAAGGCAGCATACACTTTCCTTCCCTTCTCTAGATACTTCTCCACTAAACATCTTAGAACAAATATCTGATCTACACACCCTTTTCCCTTCCTAAATCCCCCTTGTTCTTCTCCAACTAGCTCCTCTGTCATATGCCTAACCCTATCAATGAGTATTCTACCATATATTTTACCAGCCACACTAAGTAGGCAAATACCCCTATGGTTACCACATACCTCTCTCTCCCCTTTTCCTTTGTATAAAGGAACAATTATACCTGATTTCCAGTCCTCTGGAACCCTTCCCTCTTCCCAAGCCAATCTACACAACTTCCATATCCACTCCACAACAATCTCACCCCCATACCTAAGCATTCACCACACACTCCATCAATTTTTGGGGCCTTTCCTAACTTAATCTTCTTCATCGCTTCCACTACTTCCGCCCTACTGATCTCTTCCTCCCTCCTCTCATCTCTTCTTCTCCCAGCCATTCCCCAACCACATATACTCGCACTGCTCTCACTCTCTACATTCAACAAATCCTCAAAGGCTAATGAAGGCAACATCTACCCCATATAGTTCGTAATGTCTCCTCTGTGATCATTAGTATCGCTTGACAATAGCAAGAGTGTTGAAGAATAGACATCATCGTAGTGACGCAAAAAAAAAAAAAAAAAAAAGCTTCATTCCGCTCATAGGTATATTCTATTCTTGTTCTATCAAGACGATTTAAAGGGGTTAGATGGAGCTTTAATCAAACTTTTCACTAACAAAAGTCCTCCCTAAATTGAATAAAATTATCGTGAGGTATGGGAAAAGATTTAAAAATGACATAATCGAATTCAGGTTATTATCCCTCCACCTAGAAGACGTAACCCTATGATATATTTTAGTCAAGATACCGACAGACTAGTATATTTATTTTTTGCACCGATATATAGCGGTGAAGTGATTACTGAAGGCTGTATCTAACCTTCACTTATAAAACTTTATTCCCAGCTTAATAATTCGCTTCAAAACAAGAATGGAAAAATGACGTCGTCTGATTGAAGGAATTAAGCCCGTGTACCATATTCAAGTTCATCTTCGAGACCGGTCCCGATCACCACGATCTTACCCTCGAGGTATGATCTCGGTGAAATGCCACGATCATACCTCAAACGGTAGGCCAAAACGGCCATTTCACGACACAGTCCTGTTAGTGCTAAGACACAAAGACATTGCTACAAGAAGCTACGACAACCTACGACAAGCTAAGACAAGCTAAGTCACAGCTAAGACAAATGACGTTACCATCACGACATGTCACATTCTCCTCCATGTCAGCGCCGACGCCGACAATTTTTGAACATTCCAAAAATTGTCGTAGCGCCAAGAACAGCGAAGAATGACCAAGTTCTCCACGTCAGCGCTACGTCATCTCTAAGTCACGCTACTTTACTCATGACGACATGCGGCGACACGCGAAGACATGCAGATCGTGGTGTGTAGTGGGAAAGTTCCTGACAGTGGGACATAGGCTTTAAGATGAGAGTGAATATATATATATATATATATATATATATATATATATATATATATATATATATAGATAGATAGATAGATAGATAGATAGATAGATAGACAGAGACTGCATGATTAAACGATGAATTCTTTTTTGGAGGGTTACATTATCAGCAACTGGTGCAATTACCCAGTCTAATCGGCATAATCCAGTAGGCTATTGCACTTATTCTTTTAGTTGTCTTTAATTCATTGAAGCTTAGAGAAAAACAAATGTTTCGCAGATGTTTTATGATCATATACATTCCTTGACTGCTATATTCGTACAGACTCATGTGTAGCTTCGTCTCAGTCACTTACACACACTGCCGCACTCACTAAACCACAATCACCATCACTCACTCTGCTGCACCCACCATTCTCTCTTATTCATTTACTTACTCGTTCATAGACACAAATCACACACACACATACACACACTCCCTCATTCACATCTTCGCTTACTCACCCACTCGGCACACCTACCATTACTCATTCACTCACGCACTCGCTTTTTCGCTTACTTATTCAACCACACTTACCATCTCTCTCTCTCTCTCTCTCTCTCTCTCTCTCTCTCTCTCTCTCTCTCTCTCTCTCTCTCTCTCAGACACATACCACTTTCTCTCACTCACTCACCCAGCCACCTCATCCACATTTAATGGCCGTCTTTATCAAGCTCTCCTCCTCCCCTACACTTAATCGACTCCCTACCTCTTCGCCTATTTTTTATTCCCCTTCTCGCACACCCTCCTTCATTCCATCACGGGTTTAACCCTGTCTTACTTCTCTTTTGTCTTGTCTCACCCATCCCCTTCTCCGCTTTCTATCTAGTGCTGTTTCATTCTTTTACGTTCATCTTCATTATTATTATCACCACCATCATCATTCGCAGCAGCAGCAGCAGCAGCATAACCTTATTCTAACGAATGACTTGGCTTTCCTTGTTACCTGCCATCATCCTCATCCTTATCATCATCATATTTATCTGAAAAGAGTTTTCTCAAATATATATATATATATATTTTTTTATTTGCCTGAAAGTCAAGTTGTCAGTTATCTTAATCAAAACAAAACAGAAATCGCGAAAAAGTGTGAACTAGCCTCAATTTTTTACGACATTTTGTTAGGAGTGAATAATGAAAAAAACGTCAGGGCTCTCAGTATCGTTGTTGACTACAATCTTGAATATGGACTGCAGACTGATCAGATTTTCCAGTTAACTGCGCTTTGTGAGCGCGTGACGAACGAGCGAACGCTTGTACATACGCTTATCATCATAATTTCATCTTGGTGTAAACTTTCAACATTTCTGGTGAGGTAGTTGAACAATAACAGAAAATTAACTGAGCTAAAATATTTACTTTCTCACGTTTTCTTTCTCTCACGTTATTTCTCTGGATGTGCATATAACGAAGCGCCGCAGCATTTATCACACACGCAATGTTCAGTTCTCTGCTCCCCATTGCATTGCCAACGAACAGCATCAGTAAACGCTTGGTTTTTGATCGAATGATAAAACCCAGAAATGGGACGATTACCCTTGCTGATTTCACCCCTTAAACATAGGAAAAAACGTTCACGTAAAATCATGAGCTTAATATCCGAAATTTAACTGCTAGAATTCACGCAAGAAAACATAGTGTTACAGCATGAAATCTTTTAAAATTCGATTTTATAGTGGATCATCTCAGTTGAAGCCCTGGGTACATTTCCTTGGAAAGCTGAGATTCCGAGGAGTTTCTTTGGTCTCATATGCAGATATATAGCTAAAAACAAAATGTATTGAATGTATCGACTACCTGCTGAAAGAATATCTTCTCTGTCTCACAGAGTAAAGAAGTTATTAGCCTCTGAAAACCATTGTGGTCGGGCCGGGCCAGGTCGTGTCGGACCGCCCATTTCTCAGCTGAACGTAAACATAGTTTCACTTGCTGTGCTCGCTCGTGCATAACCAACTGCACGTATTTCATAAAAATGATCGTCAGTATTTGGGGGCTCGCTCATTCAGTTTTAATACCAAGACCATTATTATTTTTTTTTCTTATTATTTGTTCTCCCTTTCTCCTGTGCTTCTTGAATCCTAGCATTTTTCCCGTGCTGCTTTTCACAGTGCTGTCATCCTTTAATATACGGAAATATTTTACTTCACAATATTATTGTTAATCGCTATAACATTCTTTTGTTATTTATCTGCTAAGAGATTAATTCTAGTTGCAGTCAGATTATTAATTTATATATCATCAGACTAGTTTATTAAGGTTAGGCGTGGTCCCTTGTTCTTTCCCACGCCTATTTATGCATACAGGACGGTCCATATACTGTGCCCCCTCTGTTCCTCAGCTGGTGACTTCTCATGTGTTGCGAGGACTAATCACTCAGTTTTATCATTTTCTGCTTCCCATTACCCTTATCATGTCTAACAACATTTGCTTTTATATCGTAGGTCCAGTGAGTAAACTACTGATCTGTGATGTCATGAGGTAGTTAAAGTGTTATTTTCCGCACACAAGCAGACCGACCCGTCCAGGTAGCGCACAAAACACCTCCACTTCCGCAGCGCAATATACACACCACCCAGTTTTTCAGATTCATATCATTTCTTCCTCTTCTTATTGTGTATTTATCAAGATACCGTTTATGCGCCTTACAGTTTCATTGAGTAACTGAAAATTGCGTAGTCTGGGCCTTACAACTCAGAGGGAAACTCTTGTAAGTACTGATTAGTTTGACTATCAGATTACAGATGAACCATACTTTAGTCGGTTTAGTAGGCTTCTAGCACCTCGTCTTTACCTGCTTACTGTATTTGTGTACTGTATACTGCAGGCTATTACTCTCTCTATGTTATTAATGCAGTCTATGTCGATAGCAATATGTGTGTGTACTGGGACTGACTTTTCGAGATGCAGTGTTAGATACAAGCTATACTAATTCTGGTGGTGGTGACCATCATCCAATCATCTGATACAGTACTGTCTACTTCTTTTACGTTTACCATTGGAGGGGGGGGGGGCTTCTGCTTGCCTATCTTCTTGTTTCTCCCATCCTTCCTATCACTTTTATTATTTTCCTTTTCATTTCCAGTGACTGCACTAGGGGACAAGTGTAATGGTTTCTTGTAAACCAGGAAACCATTTATAACGTTGGGTAGTAATCATATAACCCAATAAGAAGGTGATGTGGAGCCTACAGTGGTGCCCCTGTTACCTGAATAGAGAGACGCAAATGTGGAGTCCACCCATGAACTAAATTACCATACTCTTCCCACCGCCTCGCTGTGGCGAGGAACTTTCTGCCGCAAAAGAATATCGGTTCACCACAAGGGACAGTCCTGCATTGGAGGTTGCATGCCTACGGTTAATGGGTCTGCTCGACTAGGCAGACCTGAATTACTTAACAACAACAGTAACAACAACAACAACAACACTGCTAGAGGTTTGTCCAAATTTGAACATAATCATCCGATGGTAGCTTGCATGAATAAAAAAGTAGGAAAGGAAAGGAATAAAAAAAAAAAAAAACAAGGTTATCTTAGTCGAATACCATGTGTCTTTGTATAACATATTATAGTAATATTTCTACGTCTGAAGCCTACTGAACCGTAATTTTTGTAGGCTAAATGATTGACACTTGCCTTTACGTAGGAAGATATTTGTGTGTAACTCAGTTTTGTACCCCACATGAGGACATTTGTACTGATCTGTTGTCCTTGTAGCTTACGTGAGAAAATCTGTATTGAACTTTAGATTCTGTAGGATACATAGTCGAAGATGCTTGTACCGATATCTTCATTTTGTAGCCTATGAATGTGACACGGATCATAGACCGTGTACACCGTGGCGCCCCTCCCTTCCTGTTTCTCCCTTCCCGCCTTCACCTCACCCCTCACCCCTCCTTCCCCCACGGCCCCTTTCTCCCCCCCTTCCCCCCTCCCCCCTGCTGTGAGATCTCGTATATCTTTTCGCGTGGCTAGTGAGGCGTGTAGGCTTAGATGACTGGATACGCACATTACTTACGCACACGCCTATCACACGCACACACCCACCATACACAAATCACGTACACATCTTCCATACTCACATGCCCACCACACACATATTACGCACACATCAGTTACTAACGCACACTGTTATATACACACTTCTTACTCGCGCCATACTATGCACACACACACACACACACACACACACACACACACACACACACACACACAAATACAACATACTTACGCACATCCCTACCATAACACATGACTTATGCACATTCCTACCACATACATATTTCCTACACACATCGCTTCCATACACACATTACTCAGCCACATCACTATCTTACACACATCACTGACGCACAACGCTATTCTGTACACATTATTTACACACCCATCTATCATAACAGACACTCGTCATACACACACATTACTTATTCACTTACAATACGCACACACTATACGCACATTACTTACGCAACAGACGTACCACATTCAAACATACGTATATCTATCATGTGCACATCTCTTACACACACACCTACTATGTTCACATATGCACACATCTACCATACACATATTCCTTACGCACACACGCCTACCGTACACACATTACGGACACACACATCTACTCAGTCTACACATACACACACCTACATACGCACAGTCATCGTTATAGCACAATGTTCAGTTTTTAGCACAGTCTGGTTGAAATTTATTGTTTTTGCCAATTGGTCCTACTATATTCGTTACATGTGTTGTGTTAAGGCGTTATCAAGAGGCGGCGGGTGGAGATTCTAGCTGGAGTGACGGGGCCGCCATGTGTGTGTGTGTGTGTGTGCGCGCGCGTGTGTGTGTGTGTGTGTGTGTGTGTGTGTGTGTGTGTTCGAAACAGGGGAGGTAGCTATGTTTCTGTTTTTTTTCTTAATTATAATGCCGCCAATGGGAGTGGGATAGAGAATGCCTAAAGCCGTCTTCCCTTAAATGTCAGGACCACCTGCCTAGCCCCGGGCTCTTACGCTCCTCTTGGAGCAACGTAGGATTGGATATATATATATATATATATATATATATATATATATATATATATATATATATATATATATATATATATATATATATATATATCAGTTCTCTCCACCGTATCACACAAAATATATCACTGATATCCAGGGATTTATGCTGTCAAATAAAATCATCTGGCCATGGATAGAATGATATAATATGGATGCAGCGGGTCTTGGTGAACATATGCTGAATATATATATATATATATATATATATATATATATATATATATATATATATATATATATATATATATATATATATATATATATATATATATATATATATATATATATATATATATATATATATATATATATATATATATATATATATATATATAAGCCTCTGTGGTACAGTGGTAGAGTGTGCGTTTCGTACACGGGTGGGCCAGGGTTCGCGCCCCGCCAGGATAATAAACTTTGGGAGTGTTCACCCGGCCACGTACTGCATTGGCGGACACAGCACGAGGGGTCCTGTGGTTGAACCAGTGTCGCTTACTGTAAAGTATGCTTGCACCCAGTCGGCTTGCGCTGGCCGATTACACTTGGTTCACAGACTACACACACATCCAAAGCCACTCCAACTCTACACTTACAAGCACTTCTCACCCTACATACAATCTCTACCAGCCACTTGGTAAAGATACATTGGCTGTATCGTCACGACTTCGGTCGGGATAGGCTGGTCCTGCAGTGGATACTCAAATGGCTGGTGATGATGGTGATATATATATATATATATATATGGAACCTCTGTAGTACAGTGGTAGAATGTGCGTCTCGCACTCTGGTGGACGTGGGTTCGCCTCCCACAAGAGATGTAAAAACTTTGGGAGGTGTTCACCAAGCCACTGACAGCCTTGGCGGACATGGCGGACATAAGGGGTGCTGTGGTTGAACCAGTGTCGCATACTTATATGCTTGCACCCAGTCAGCTTAAGGAGGGCCAATTACACTTAGTTCACAGACTACACACACATCCAAAGCCACTCCAACATTACAATCACATTCACAAGCACTTCTCACCCTACATACAGTCTCTACCAGACAGCCTAAGTCACTGGATAGAGATGCATTGGCTGTTTCGTCCCTGCTTCGGTAGGGATAGGCCGGTCCTGCAGTGGACCTCAACGGCTAATTATATATATATATATATATATATATATATATATATATATATATATATATATCAGTTCTCTCCACCATATCAAACAAAATATATCATTGATATCCGGGGGTTTATGCTGTTAAATAAAATCGTCTGGTGATGCCAAGAATGACATGATATGGATGCAACGGGTCTTAGTGAATATCTATCTATCTATCTATCTATCTATCTATCTATCTATATATATATATATATATATATATATATATATATATATATACGCCATGTCCTCTTTCCTCGATAAGGGCCAAGGCTTTGCCCCTGGGTAGAGGACTTTCGTTTTGGAGCGTGTAGCACTTTATGACCGGATGCCCTTCCTGATGTCTACCAATGACCCTTGTGTGGACTCGAACCTCCGACCCTTCGGTCAGAGCGCTCCAACCCACTGAGCCACGGCTGAAATATATATATATATATATATATATATATATATATATATATATATATATATATATATATATATCATCCGGACCGCCTTTCCTACCCAATGGCAGGGTGAGGAGTAGCAATGTCCAGACAGCCCATATTTGCCCAATCCAATGGACCACTCTTCCATTCACTCATCATGGAAGCCCCTGGAATCCTGGCTCTATCGGATATGCCAAAAACATTCACCACGTTCTGTAGCTTCACATGAACGAGGTGAATATATATATATATATATATATATATATATATATATATATATATATATATATATATATATATATATATATATATATATATTACAGGCACTGCAACCCCTCTGCTCTCCTCCTCTCCCTTCTCCTAACCCCCCACCCCCCCGTCACGCCATCAATAACTAAACCATCCCCAATATCGACAACAACGTCACTCTTCTTCCCCCCCCCACGCAGCCACCACCGCCTGATCCAACCTCAAAGCACCACAGCCCGTGATCACTGGCATGCGACCTGGACAATAATAAAACCCGCGGCCAGGCTTCTGTACAGTCATATACACAATAATAACAGGCCATTAATCCACCCGCCCGTCACCCGCCAACTACATGTGTACATCATCAATCAAAAGTCACTCCACAGTTTTTCATCCTCCCTAAGGCTGGTGAAATATAAATGAATTTTATTTTTTGTAATCTGAAAAATGTTTCCTTAACAGCCTATTTTATTTTTAGGCTATTTTAATTTCAGTTAATTATCAACGGTTTCTCAAGCAGAGTGAAATCATCTGGAGGTTGCAAGAATATAATAATGTTTTTAACGCATACATAAATTTATGTAAGGGGCTGACAGCCTGAAAGCTTCCAATTAACAGGGAGAGTTGATCAACGAAACTGCAAATCGAGATGTGGGGACAGACTGTGTTTAAAACACAAGAGCCACAGACAGAAATGAAATACTCTGAAGTAGATAGTTCTAGAGTTAATTATTTGCTTATTAATTCATTCTTTAGTGAGAGAAGTGGACATAAAAGAGGATGATGAAGGTGTGTAGCTAGATGGAGCTGCATGCCCGAAACTTAAAGGAGTTAAAGAATCCTGTTTTTAACTCTCTCATTTCCAGGGAACTTTCCGAAGCTGAATAAAATCTTCTGGTGGAATCAAGTAAAAAAAAAAAAAAAATGAACCCCTGTGCCGAAGGGGACACAAAGAAGTAGATTTTCTTCCTATATTTTAAGTCATCCATTTAACTCTTGCTTAGTTGGGCAACTCTATTATTCCATTCCAGTTGACGTCATACGATTTCAGTTTATGGAAGGCTTTTCAGACTACAGAGGTTAGACAATCAGAATCATTTTCATTAGTACAGGTCCTTCCTAATATAGCTAAAATCGTCAGGATGGTGCAAAAACTAACAAGAATAATACACAGTCGAACAGGAACCAAGTGGATGTAACACCTGCGTGCATGGTCATGTGATGTCAGTCCCACAGACGCTGAAAAAATCGACATGGCATAACTTAGTTGTTCTCTCAAAATTCAGGTATGTGTTACTGGCACCAAGTTTAATTAAAACACGGGACCTGTTTAGCAGTAGGACCGACACAGGGTTGTGTAGTATGAATATGTTAATTTTGTTAAGAAAACAGGAGTTACATGGGGTTAACTCTCATTCTGATGTTGAATTTGTATATTTAACTCGGTGAACGAAAGATGGAGGAGGGTATGTATTAACCCCTGTTTATCTGTTTGTCCAGACATATCTCAGAAAGTTATGGATGGATTTCAATGAATTTTGTGGATATGTGGATCATGGGCCATGAACGAGTTTACGACATTTTGGTGGTGATCTGAGCTTGAGTCCCGGTTCGGGACTGTTTTTTGTTTGACTGTACACAAGATATATCAAAAAGATATTGATAAATATCAAAATAAGTTTGTTAATATGCGTCTGGTACAAGCTCTGGCAGAGGAAGGCCCTCTCTGAATGTTATCTGCTTGTTTCTATTTCGTTGTCTATAGACAATTTTAGACTAGGATTTTTTTTTATTGGAGAGCTTATATATAACCTTTATTAACAATTTCATTGCCTAGTATTGGTGAAACTTTCAACCTAGTTTGACACAAACGTGAACTCTAAAAATTCCATCTTAGTTTTTGTCATTCGCTGCCTTCACTTCTAGTTTCATTTCTGGTTGTTGTATAGCTGCAATTGTAGACCGCCCCTGTTTTGCAGCTACAGATTATAGTGATCCTCAGGATTCTGTCCTTTCACCAGCTTTCTTCCTTCAGTTCATCAAGGATCTGAGTTGCACAGATAGACCTCTTCACTCATACGCTGCTGATTTCGCGCTTCACATTACCACCTGCATTTCACAGCGTCCATCGATGCAGGTACTTCAGCAATTACGAGATGAAACTATGTAACATTTGATTTCTAAGTTATTATTTCTGACTGAGATTAAAAAAAATATATATATATATATATATATATATATATATATATATATATATATATATATATATATATATATATATATATATATATATATATATATATATATATATTTAATGCATCAAAACTCACTGTCTACATCTTTCAACCATTAATAAAATTTCACAGAAATATCCCCTAACAATCGGCAACCTACAATGTCAAGGGACATAACATAGAAAAAGTACATTAGCTCCACAGCAAGTTTCACTTCCAAGGTACCGAGCGTGCTAAGTCAAAGCCTTACTTCCTTTACCCATGCACAGCAACTGACTCTGTGCAGGGATCTTATTAGCCCCTGTGTGGAGTACAACTCAGTTGTGGGGGTTTTACCATATACATCACAATAAGATGGAGTGAAAGGCTTTTCATTTGATCAGCTCCCTTCCTCTTACTGACTCCCTCGAACCTTCTCTCTTCACCATATCACTGCATCTTAACTCTCTAGTATTTCTATTTCAATGATCTCTGCACTTCTGAATTCTCTGCTTAAATCCATCCTCCAATATGATGGGTACTTAACATTCGTCAGGAAATACACTCTCACCACTTTTCTGTCCAGATATCCTATGCAAGAGTTAACTGGTACTCTCAGTCCATTACAGGTAGGCATGCAACAGCTCAAATTTTGTCTTCTTCAAACTGCCATTCCCTGAAAATCTGATACCCGGTCTTTTAAAGGCAACATGTTCAGACATCTCTAGGTGAATTTATCTTGACCTTACCTTTCTGATGTTCCTGGAAAGAACATTTTATTTATCTTTTTATTTTTTATTTTTTTATTATTTTTTTTTTGTGTGTGTGTGGGGGAGCTTCCAACTTTTCATTGTTTATTCCTTTTGTCAGGACTCTAAATTATCTTTCCACAATACATAATAGCTAGCAGCATACATATGTAGTCTAGAGATCAAGTCGAAGTCAAACCTAGAGGCCAGAGGAAGTGACGTTCGCACTCCCTTTCAGCAGGTATGTCACACACAGCACAATATGCCTTATACAGCACCTAGTGATGCCTGATGTTACCACACACACACACACACACACACACACACACACACACACACACACACACACACACACACACACACACAATTTTTACAGAAGAAAAAAATTTTGAGAGGGACTATGTGGAACATGCATGTCCACACATACTACCAGATATACAAATATCAGAAAAAGTAATACAGGAGGAGTTAAGTAAATTAGACAGAGGAAAAGCAAATGGTCCTGATGAAATTTCATGTTGAGTGCTACGAGAATGTGCAAAGGAGTTAAGTAAACCATTATTTTTAATTTTCAAGAAATCCTTGAGTCAAGGTAAACTACCTGATATTTGGAAGAAAGCAAATATTGTCCCCTTATTCAAGAAAGGGAATAGACAAAATCCACTCAACTACCGACCAGTATCACTGACCAGTGTTGTAAGCAAGGTATTAGAAAAGCTTATAAGAAAAGCTTGGGTAAATCATCTAGAAGAACACAATATGATAACAGAAAGACAGTTTGGTTTCTGAAAAGGAAAATCATGTGTTACTAATCTGTTGAGCTACTATGACAGAGTAACAAACACAATACAGGAAAGAGAAGGATGGGTGGACAGTATCTATTTAGATTTCAAGAAAGCATTTGACACAGTACCACACCAAAGACTTTTATGGAAACTGTACCATCAAGGAGGAATTCGAGGCAAACTGTTTTGTTGGATGCAAGATTTTCTCATAAAAAGAGAAATGAGAACAGTACTAAGGGGAAACTACTCATCATGGAAAGAAGTGACTAGTGGAGTACCACAGGGTTCAGTGCTGGCACCAATCATGTTTTTAGTGTATATAAGTGATATAAACAGTAACACTGGAAATGAAAGCTATCTAAATATGTTTGCAGATGATGCAAAAATACAAAGGAGAATTACTAACACAGACTCTTGTAAAGAGCTACAAGAAGAATTAAATAAACTTCATGAATGGAGTAATACAAGGCAAATGGAATTCAGTGTGGACAAGTGTCATGTAATCAAGTTTGGTAAAAGTGGAAAAAGACCTGATTGGGATTATACGTTAGGAAATAAAACCCTACACACATCAAAAAGAGAGAAGGACCTAGGTGTGATTATCAATAACAGACTATCTCCGGCTGACCACATCAGTGAGAAGGTACGGAACATGTATACACTGCTTGCAAATATGAGCATAGCATTCACATACGTAAATGAAGACATGCTAAGAAGGACAATAACATCATTCATCAGACCAACCCTGGAGTGTGCATCAGTAGTCTGGAGTCCTCATCTTAAGAAACACATAAACAAGATTGAAAAAGTTCAAAGAGCCACTACAAGATGGATACCAAGCTTAAGGGATCTAAGCTACGAAGAAAGACTAAATTAACTGAATCTACCAACACTACAGGAGAGAAGGAAAAGAGGTGATATGATAATGCTATATAAATGCACATCAGGGAAGGAGAAAATAGACATAAGTTATTACTTAACATATGGGGAAGCATCAGCAAGAGGACACTGCAAAAAACTTTTTTGCATAAGAAGAGAGGTGATAAAGACATAAGGAAATTCAGTTTCCCAAACAGAGCAATTGATCAGTGGAATGCACTACCGAATGAAATAGTGTGTGCCGAAACAATTCACAAATTTAAGGATATGTACGATAAATATGATTTAATACACGGGACAGTACGAGCTTGACTCATTCCTGTAAAGATACAATTAGGTAAGAACAATTAGGTAAGAACACAGGCTTCTAGAACATTCGACGACAGTCTAGCCCACGTGATGGAAGCTCTTATACACGGAAAGAAAGAGGAGAAGAGGACAGAAGGAATTAGGAGGCTGGAGAAGAGAGAGCGAGAATTTACATAGGAAAGCAAACAGCAACAGACCTTATGGTCTTTTCGAGGCTGCTTGTTACAGAGTGCACTATGACTACATGATCTAACTCTACATGCTGAGGGATAAGGATAATAAAGCAAGAAGGCTCCCTCCATCCCCAAACCCTTCAGGGAAAAGTGAGAAAAACCACCATGCAGCGTGGAAAAACTGACATGGAAATTTCACAGGAAATACTGGAGAGGAAAAGTCAAATTCTATAATACTTTATGTATAAGCTATCCGTTTGAGCAACCTGGAAGAGAAAGTAATCAAATAAAATAATAGTTACGGCATGACATTATAAACCGGTACGTTGAGTTAACTGAGCGTCTGCAGACGTAACGTGGAAACTACACAGTACACAGTGTGGATGTTTAGGGGTGGTGCGGCAGCCTTGCATGGCGCTTATAAGGTAGGCAGCAGTCAATCCGGCCCTAGCTCCGTTCACTCAGCTGAGACAAGGAACTCTCCCGTGTGGGACAAGTACACAAGTTTCCTCCTGAAGCAGTGACTTCTGGTACATTAAAAAAATCCCGATGGTGGTCACTTGTCTAACAGAGACCCTCAGTGATTCACAGCTCATCACAGGTCGAAAGTAAGAGTAGTGACCGTTAACTCAAGGCTATCTGTGCAGATCCTAAACGCTTTTGTGTAATACACTCCTTGTTAATCTTGAGCTTTCCCTTTTGAAAAGAATAAAAACTGCAATCAACCCCAGACTCATTTTTTATCTTCTCCCATCATCGACTACAAATGAACTGAGGTTATCTCCTCGCATATCTACTCACTATTACCTACAGCTTGGTTATGACTACTATACAGTATAATCAATGGCAAGACTGACACTTTTACACACAAGACAAAGAACACCTTGAAAGCTGTAGTCTACCCAATCCTGCATTATTCTAAGAGGGAAAAATAATTATTTACTTAGGGGGACTCCAGGGGGTCCCACTCTAACTCAAACTTGAACCAGTTGGTCAGTGACTATGCAGAATTTCGTTTTCCTGGGGAAAAAATAAATAGCCGAGCATACCAGCACTGAATATCTCTGGAAGTCTGCTCCTTTAGGGGATGGGTGTGTCCTACCCTGTGTAAAATCTAGTCGAGGCAAAGGTGCAAAATTTGGTCTTCCCAGGTGAAAAAAAAAAAAAAGGTAAAGGGTTTGCATACTGGTTTAGGCAGGAACCCACGGGGGCCATGCTCTGTAACGGTCTCATGCTGCCTAATGCCCCAGTCACACTGCAGGTACAACTTGTTGCAAACCTGAAAATCCCATAACCAGTCCCCGACCACGGAGGTCTCCGAGCAGTCGTGCCACCAATCGGCTACTAGTGGTCATCCAGTGTCCGTCCAGTGGGCGTCCAAACGGCGACCATGGCCAGGTATACACAGGTCAAGACACTGACGGGTGGCCGGCTGATCGTCGGCAGGCCGCCAACAAACGGCGACCAGTCTGCGTCCTGTCACAGTTTAGACCACGACCTCATGTAGCGATTTAGGCCGCCACTAGACCGACACTGGCCGCTGATTGGCCGGCGGCTGGTCTCGGTCCAGTCTACCACCTGTCACTCAACCAATCGCCGGCTGGATGGCGGCTGGACTTCAACCACCACCCTTGACAAGAGGCTTGTGGACGGCGGCTGCCGCACTCCACACGTCACCTTGACGGAGTGCAGACGGCCACCGCACAGAACGTGTGGCGACTGGCCTCTGTCCGGTTGGCAACCACCACTTAAAAAATCAGGTGTCGCCAACCAGTCGCAGTCCATAAGCTGGCCAGATGCAGTCCAGCTGCCCACCAGGTGGCTTCCGTGCCACGACGTCGGTGGTAGCGGGGAGGTTTTTTGTGCAGCACGAAAAACCTCGTGACGATTTTTTGGTCGCCACGGTGGCCTGAGGCTAGACCAACACATATGAAGACCAGTCGTAAACCTCACCAAAACCACCCACGACTTACAGGTCTCGGGTGATTTGCGATAAGTCCCATGCCCCAGTCACACTGCAGGTACGACTTGTCGCAAACCTGAAAATCGCGAAACAAGTCCTCGACCACAGAGGTCTCCGAGCAGTCGTGCCACCGATCGGCTACCGGTGGTCATCCAGTGTCTGTCCAGCGTCCGTCCAGTGGGCAGCCGAATGGCGACCATGGCCAAGTACACACAGGTCAAGACACCGATGGGTGGCTGGCCAGTCATTGGCAGGCCACTGACATTTGGCGGCCGGTCCACTTCCTGTCGCAGTTTAGACCGTGGCCTCTAGGCCGCCACTAGACCGACACCGGCCGCGGATTAGCCGGTGGCTGGTCTCGGTCCAGTCCACCACCTGTCGCTCGACCAGTCGCCGGCTGGTTGGCAGCCAGACTTCAACCACCACCCCGGACAGGAGGCTTGTGGATGGCAGCCGCCGCAGTCCAGTCGTCGCCTTGACGGAGTGTGGGCGGCCACCGCACAGAGTAGACAGCGACTGGCCTCTGTCCGGATGGCAACCACCGCTTAAAAATCAGGTGTCGCCAACCAGTCACAGTCTGTAAGCCAGCCAGACGCAGTCCAGCCGCCCACCGGGCAGCTTTCTTGCCATGACATTGGTGGTCGCTGGGAGGTTTTTCATGCAGCACGAAAAACCTCGTGACGATTTTTTGGTCACAATGTTGGCCTGTGGCTAGACTGAGACGTATGAAGACCGGTCGTAAACCTCACCAAAACCACCCACAACTTGCAGGTCGAGGGTGGTTTGCGATAAGTCGTACCTGCAGTGTGACTAGGGCCTAAGGCCTTGCCCAGGTGGCGATTTTTTTTTTTTCCGGATATAATAGGTCATTCAGTCATACAGGCAACGTTGGATCGAGTGCCTCGAGAAAAGACTCGGCTATGTTGAACCTTCGTCATCCCCCCAGACAAAATAGGGTAAATATGATATGGTAGATTAAAGTTTGGTTAACCCTTAGTTTGTTAGGTATGGGATGGTTTGATGTCAATATACGGCTTTCCTGATGATTGTTTTGGTTTGATTAGCCGAATTATTTCATCTATTCCCGAGCGAAGGCATGACGTTGCCCAGTCATTTCTTGCTGAACTCGCTCGGACGTTGCCAACATAACTGGGTGACTAAGTATACCTGAAGAATAAAACATGTGTCCAGTTGGAAGTCTACCATTATGTAAAATTTCGTGTTCATAGATGAAAATACTGTGGCACTGTCCCTCCCATCCACTCCCACACAACTGCTCCCCTTTGGGTGCGGGGAAGTCCCCTCCTACTCCAGTTGAACGTCTGTAACAGTGCAAACTAAAATTTTCCTAGGGTAAACTGCCTATGCATACCATCCTAGTCTGGGACCCTTGAGAGGCCCAACCCCACTCCTGTGGGGATAGAATCTTAGGGGTTGGGGGGCTTAAGCCTGCATAATGCCTCATGTGGATGGAAAGCTATCACCGTGCAAAGTTGCATATTCTAAGTTAAAAAGCTATGGTTGTGCATACCAGAGTTGGCTGGGACCCCCAGGGGCTGCCCCCCCCCCTGTGGGGGTTGTCATGCAGGGTCACGAAAACCTGGTCTGGGAAGAGCTTACCGATGTCCAAAATTTCATTTTCCTGACAAACTTCCATGGACTCCATCCTTCAAAAAGGTATAGTAACACAGTAAAAATAAAAATGTGAATCAGTAAGAGAATGACGCAGTTAGGGATAAACACTGTATTTGGTAGCCCCTGTGGGTACGGTAAAACGATGTCTTTTCTAAGCTCAGTACAACCACTTACAGGCAGCAGAAATAATAAAAGGTATGCGTCCTTGGAGTAAAGGGTTAAAAGACAAACATTTAGATACAAAGGTAGTATAAGTAGTTACTTATGTAACTAAAAAGTCATTCAGACAGAAAAATTAATATAGGGCTACAAAATATGAGCATTTCAAAAACATAGTGATAACTGTGGACAAGAATAATGTACAAAAATTAGAGAGGAATGATGACGTTAGGAGTTGAAAGATTAACATTGCACATTTAGGTAGAAAACTGGTACTGAGAGTTGTATAGCTGTTACACAGATAGCACTGGAATTTATACATCCTTATCACACATATATACTTTGGGCTAACGTATATAGTCAGATATTATAAAACGTTGTATAGCTTAAGCATACATCAAGATATAGAGTGTTATGAGCTACACGGATTATTTAACAAAACCAACCAGATGTATACAGTAAACATATTGCAACTGTTAGACCAAACCTATCGACATGAACCACAGAGAGCATGCACCACCATCCCAACATATATGCATAGAGAAATAGAAGTTGTGGACAAAAAATGTAACAAAGCCAGCCAACCAAATAGTTACACAGATACGCAGTACTGGGGAGACAAACAAAATACTGCTATACTAACCAAAGAGAGCATACACCTCTACCTCACAGTAATATCCATAAATGTACATTGTGCAAGTCTCTGAATGACGTATAACTAGGCATGAAAGGGAGATAAATAGTGACATGGTTAAGCATACATTCTGTACATAAATAACTTCATACACACACACACACACACACACACACACACACACACACACACACACACACTCACACGTATATATGTATATATATACAGTATACATATATATATATATATATATATATATATATATATATATATATATATATATATATATGTGTGTGTGTGTGTGTGTGTGTGTGAGTGTGTGGAGAGGGCTAGGTAAACCCTCCACTCCAGAAAGCAAACCCGACACGCTTTTGTTCCATGGGTGATATTTATATGCCATTGTATGTGCCCTCTGTATGGGGGAGGGGGAGGGAGAGAGAGAGAGAGAGAGAGAGAGAGAGAGAGAGAGAGAGAGAGAGAGAGAGAGGAAAAGAGGAAGAAAGAGGGTGGAGGAGGTGTAAAAGGGATTCGAGGAAGAACATGGGAAGAAAGCAGGAAGTAAAAGGAGGGAGGAAGAATGCTAAGATGGAGGAATGAGCATGAAGGAGGAAGCGTGTGAGAGGAGAAGGAAGGAGAGGAGGAGGAGAAGAAGCGTGAGAAGGGATAGAGGAGGGAAAAAGGAAGAGGAGAAAGAAAATTAGGACAAAAAGGAGAAAAAATGAAAGAAAATTAGAGAAACCTACATGATAAAAGAGCGAAGAGGAAATGGAGAAACATGAGACGAGAAAAACGAAAAGAGAGAAATCGTAAGAAAAAAAGAGAGGCTTACGAAAATGACTTACTAGAGGAATTACTGTAGAACTTATTGGACAAGGGAGCAGGCCAATTAGAAACAAGAAAAAAAGAAAAGAAAAAAGAGAGTAAAAACTGTGGAACACGCAAGAGGAAAAAAATTGGAAACAACGATGGAAAACGAGGAATAAAGAAAATATAAAAGTATGGATGGGAAAGGAAGACTAACAATACAACCTGACTTGTACCTTGGTCAATTGTTACATCTTGGGGAGAGAGAGAGGGAGAGAGAGAGAGAGAGAGAGAGAGAGAGAGAGAGAATTAAGGATGGAGATGACCAGAAACGAAGTGAGGAAGATTATAATGAGTAGGAGGGAGGGGGAGAAGGAAAAAGAGGAGGAAATGGGGTGCATGAGAAGAAGGAGGACAAAATGTCGAAGGAACAGGAAAGGGAAGAAGAGAGTGGAAACAGGGGGAAGCGAAAAAAGAAGAAATAGGTGAAAGACGAAGGTCTACGTAATAAATATGCGAGTTGAAATAAGAGGAAGAAAAGAACAGAAGAAGGGTGTAAAGGAAGGAAGATAAGACTCTGAAGAAAAGAAGGGGAGATAAAGAAGAGGAGGGCAAAGAGAAAAGGAAAAGGGAAAGAGAGATGATGAAATGGCAGGAAGAGAAAGATGATAAAGACAGCGTACAGGATGGGGCAAAGAAGAGTGTAGCAAGAATAAAGCAAGGAAACAAAACAGGAACAGGAAAATAAAGAATAATGTGTGGGGAAGGATGAAAAATAAATAAAAAGTAGGTGCTGGAGAAATGGGTGGGAAAGATGAGTGATGAGATAAAGGAGATGTAAGGAAAGAAGAAGGAGGAGAAAATGGAGAAATGGAAGAAGAGGAGGAGATACAGAAGATTGGCAGGAGGACAAGAAGAAAGGGGTATTATAAAGATGAAAGGAAAAGGAGATTGAAAAGATAAGAAGATGTACGTGAAGGAAGAAGAATCTAGGGCTGGAATAGTGGGACGACGTAGAAGAGAAAAATGTAGAAACTAGTTTTTGTACTGGAAGGAAAAGAAACATGCAGAAACTGGAGTGAGAGGGGAGTGAGGAGATAATGATCGTGTAAAGGAAAATAAGAAGATATTGAACTAATGGGCGGTTCTAAGTTGGAAAGGAGGCAACCAAATGGCAGAGGACAGAGAGATACTGAGGCTATTGTTTTATATCCTCCTGTTACGGATTTAGGCATCTGTTAATAGATTCATTGACAGAAAAACGAGAGGGAAAAAGAACAAAAAGATGAAATAAGCTTTGCAAAATTGAATCCCCTTTCCACCGTTGGAGACTGTACGAAACCTGAAGGCTGATAGCAAAGGAAAATTATACCAGTTAGCCACTACAAGACAAAGGACGCCTTTGATAACCACCCTTAGTTTTGCAGTATCCTAAGGGGAAAGAAATAATTTCCATCGGAGACAGCCCACACGGGTCCCACTCTGGATGAAGGTCTGCCACTACTCAAAACATCTTTTCTCTTGTTACAAAAAGCAGTGCTCATGCATACCAGCATTCTCCCTACCCCTCGAGACCACCTCCGCCGTAGAGGACGCGGGATCCCCATCCTGTCTAAAACCTGGTGAAGGAAGAGGGCGATCACTGCAAAATTTTGCTTTCGTAGGTAAAAACAATATGGTTATGCACACCATCTTTGTCCTAGACTCCCTAGGACCGCTATCCCAAAGCGGCGGGGAGTTCTTTGGGTGGTTCCAGCCAACCTAAATCTGTCTGGATGATGGTATGCCACAGTGCATAATTTGGGCTCCTAGGCAAAAAAATGGAGTTTTTCACTGAGGACAACCAGCAAATGGGGTGGACGCGTCCCATCCTACCGAATGCATGATCCAGATGGAGGTCTACCACTGTGCAAAATTTTACTTTAGTAGGAAAGAAAAAAAAAAAAGAGGCCACGAATACCAGCACCTTCGGGGACTACCTAAGGCCACCCTAACCCTCCTTGGGGTTGCTCTCAGGGGTTTCACTCTGCCTAACTCCGGTCCATGCAAATTTTCTTGCTCCCAAGAAAATCGTCATGGTAGTATATACCGGTGTCGACCGGATCCCCAGCCTCCCCAGTCCCACAGTGGCGGAAGCTCTCGGTATTTCCATCCGATTTAAAACCTGGCCTGAGTGGAAGGTGCTCCCAGATGCCAGGCAACGAATTCTCTAAGAGCCATTTCCTCGTCTTCCTCCTACATCCTGGAGAAAGGCTGTGTCTCGTCCATTCTACCACAGCAAAGTAAATGCAATGAAAGCAGTAAGAGATCAATTTTATCCCTTTAACAGAAGGACATCATTTTTTTGTATTATTCTTGTCATCTTCTGACACTCTTCCAAGGCTTAGAATAGATTATTTATAAACGGAGTTAAATACGGTATTCACTAACTCCCCTCGCCATTCAAGTGGCTCTCCAGAGCTGAATTCAGTCGCTTGATGACAGCAAGCAAACTTAATATGAAAAATTCGTCACCGTATGGAATGGGTAAAAAAAAAAAAAAAAAAAGGAAAAAAAAAGTATACGGTAAATGGGAGGACGCAGATCTAAAAGTAAGTTGGGAGACGGAGGGACGAAAGGCAAAAAATTAGACGAAAAGAGAAAGAAATGTAATTATTGAAGATAAGATGGGGAAAGTTAAAATTTCGTGAAAGATATTTAAGAGTAATATTTCGAGGAAAGAGAAGGAAAACTGGGAATTAGAGGGAAAAGAAGGAAGAGTGCCAATCGACGGAAAGAGAAGAAAGACTAACTAGGAGGGACAAGGGAATACTGTAAACTGATGCAAGTAAAGAAAATTTTAATTGGAGGTAATATGTGAATTGTATAAATTGGAGTAAAAAGAGCGTGTAAATTGGGAAAGAGAGGAAGAGTGTAAATTGGAGGAAAGAGGCAAACTGCAAACTGTAAAGGAATGGAAACGTAAATTGAACAAAATAGGAAATGTGTATTGAAAAAGACGTGTAAACTGGAGGAAACAGAGATAAGAAATGCTCGTACATATATCGAAGGGAAGTGATATGTGCATATTTTAAGGAAAGTGGGGAATTAAATAAGAAAATGAGATGAAAAATGTAGACTGAAAGGAGATGAGGTGCAGACTGAAAGAGGGAAAATATATATTAAAAGAAAAAAGACTAAAAAGTGAGAAACTGGACTAAAGAGAGGGGGAAAACTTACGAATTGAAGGAAAGAGATATATGCAAAATGAAGTTAACCTGCAATAGAATGGCGTCATTTTCAGTTACTCCTTTTTGTCGCATGGGTATTTTCTTAAGCTTAAATTAGTTCCCTGGTGAAAAGAGATTAAGATATAGATGAAGAGGTAGGTAAGGGCCACAAGAACGAGGGGAGTAAGATGAGGGAGGAAGAGGTAATGGTAATAAGGAGAAGGTTGAGGAGGAAGACAATAAGAAAGAATTTAGTGCGGAGTGAGGGAAGAAGCGTGAAGGAAAAAAATGGGGTCAGGGAAGAGTGAGAACTAAGAAAGTCAAGAGCGAGAGAACTACGGTAGGCGAAATTAAGAGTGGGCTTGCAAGAGAAAGATTGGTGGTAGCGGGGTGGGTGTGGAGTGAGAAATGGGGGTTAGTGGGGTGAAATGTGTAGGCATGGAGGGGTGGGATGGGGACTGGGGGTTGATGGAGGTGGAGAGTGCAAGTAAAGAGTGAGGTGGGGTGGGGGATGGAGGTTAGTGGAGGTTGAAGGTGTAGGTAAAGCGAGGGTAGGGTTGGGGGTGAGGGAAGCGTGGCGTAAGGATATGGAGAGCTTAGGAAGGGCTTGCAAGAGAAGGCTGGTGAATCCTGTAGGTAAGGAGGAAGGGGGACAGAATGAGGAATGACTTGAAGGAAGGAGGACGAGAGAGATAGGAGTGCGATCAAGGAAAGCACAAGCACACACACACACACACACACACACACACACACACACACACAAGCCATCATGAACCAGATGGCCAAAAAAAAAAAAAAAGAGAGAGGAGGGGATGGGGTGCGTGTTGGGGGGGAGGGTGAAGGGTGGAGAAGGGATAAGAAGAGGTGAGGAAGGACTTGGGGAAGAAAGGTAAACAAGGTAGGTAAGGAGGTGTGGGAATGGGAGATAAGGACGACTTTGCAGGAAAAAGCTGGGGGAGAAAGAGGAGAATAGGGATGAGAGGACGGAGGATGGTTTCGGGGATAGGGTTGGTGAAAGGTAGGTATGTAGGAACAAGGGAAGGAGGTAATGAGGGACCTCTGCAATGGCTAGATAGAGGATAAAGGGTGCAGGTAAGAAAGAGGAGAGGATGGAGGGGGCTTAGGAGAAAGGCTGGAGGGAGTGAAGGAAGCATAAATCAACTTGACGGTGCTTTGTGAGTACCTACATCGACCCCCCCCCCACACACACACCACAGCTAAGTACATACACACACGTACATAATTAAAGCCAGTGCGCATATATCAAGCAGTAGACACACGTTCCTACGCACATGCAAACAAACAGAGGAGACACTGAGTTATTTGCCACATAAAACATCTATGCCACAAGTACCGGAGAGTCGTGAAGAGAAATGACGGAAATAAAGGCATAGGTCATGATGACAAAAATGGGAAAAAGTTAATAATCAAAAGCAATGACGTGTACAAAAACGTACCGACACAAGAGCAGACATGACAAAAAAATAAATAAATAAATAAACGAACCACAACTTAGTATGTAATTTTAAAAATCAGCAAAGCGTACGACCCGCCATGGCGACCAGAATTATACACTAACGCTCGTCAACACACACACACACACACACACACACACACACACACACACACACACACACACACACACACACACACACACACACACACACGCACACACAAAGACCAGTCCGGCGTGACAGTAAATGAAATAATAAATAGGGCAAGAAAATAACCACCACGGCAATAATAATAAGTTAGTTCTGGGAAATCTTAGTCAATTTAATTAGGATCTGCCCTGTTACCTAAACTCAGCAGTTCTTATACACCTAGTTCTCGTCCTAGTCCGCCTGTTTTATATCATTCTTTTTCTTTTAGTTCGGATCATGTTATTAAAAACAGTCTATTGAAATTCGACTGCTCCCTCTTCAACCCCTTCAGCCCGGGGATGTTAGTTTATGTAGTCTTCCTTGCTACCTACAGATCTTATCAGCTGAGGAAGATATCTCGTCGTGGAGGCGTATGTGAGGAGGATAATATATCTAACTCGTTCACATCGATATATCTCTGCTAAACTGAGTAAAATCGTCTGGTGTGAGGAAGAGCACAAGCAATGATGTTCCCAGGCCGACAGGATGAAGTTGATATTCCAGTTCCTCTTGTTTACAGCATCAGTTGTTTGAGGGAAAATTTGAGAGATTTAAGAAAACAGTGTACTTGGCCTCATGGGAACTATCCTGTATACTTTCCCCAGGAGTTTCGAAATAATGAAGCCATATTCCTACCTGCCTCATAAACTTAAAAAGGTCCCATTCGGTTCTGACAAGATTTCAAGATGGAACTGAGGAACAACTGATGGCAACCGTACGCCCTAATTTCGACACTGTATTTCTTTTTTTATTCTTGCTTTCTCCAAACGAATTTATTAAGGAGATGCTTTTCGTACTGGATATTATATGTGTCATTCCTAACTCCTACAGTACACTACTTGGGAATTCTTCTTAAGGAAAATAAAATGAACAGTAGCAAGAGTATACTACAATGTATGCATTCACTACGTTGGCATATTGAAAAAAAAGAAATGTCCGCCATCAGATTATTTTGTTTAGGTAGTCTCGGGTAATGATATGTTTGGTGAGGACGATAACTGACTCGTCCATTTCGCAGTGTACCCCAGGCTGAAAAAAAATCATACGGAACTAACAACAAAATGCAACCGGTGTGCTCAAACTGAAGGGATTGTGTTCCGTGCCCTTGAATGTGACAACGTACTTCTCATTTTATTCTTGCAATTTTTACTGTTTTATTTTTTTTCCACCTCAGGCCTTTTTCACCTTTGCAGTGGAGAGAATAGATATCTCATTAATCAACCCTTCACCGAAAGAGATCCTTTCTTAGCTGAGTAAAATCATAAGGTGGGCTAAAGAATACAAAATACGTCACTGGATTGAAGGGTTACTACCAGACAGTGTAAACGAACCACTAACTGCAATTCTACAGTCGACAGCAGAAATTCGTACTTATCATCCTGCGTGGTACAATCTCATCAATCTTGTAGTACTACATGAGGAAGAATTAATTGGTATGGGTTACATGGATCTTGGTACATGAAGATACTTGAGTAGGGATGCTGATGCACAGGATTATTTCTATCGTTGTTGCCAATGAGTGTTACATGAAGTATTACAAAACTTTTTCATTATTGGAGATGATGTTACAAATCATTTTGGTTTTGGTTTACGGCTTAACGATATAACAAAACATTTTATGGTTTAGGACATGAAAGTTATCAACGTATTGTTTTCGAACGAAAGACTATCTTTGAATGTCTGCTTTATGTCCTTAAGTTGTGTAGTGAGGCAGATGGGGGGAAAAAAAATGTGTCGAGGAAGGATATCGAGGAAAGATTAGTGTGGTTAAATGGATGGTATGTTGATACTTACAGGAAGAAATATTTTGCTTATGAAAAATGGGAGTAGGTAGGAGTATAAAGAATTCAGCTAGAGGGAGGAGGACAGGAGGAAGGAGTCAGGGTGGGTGGAAAGGGTGAGTGATGAAGGAAAGTTTAGAACACGTCCAGTAGTGGTAAATATATTTTTGTGTAGGTGTAATGGCATTTGTAGGTAGCAATGTTGACGGCATCATATCCAAGAGTATTGTGTAAAAAAAAATTACGTTGATGAATTTGTCTGCTGCCATCCCTTACTGATTTAAGACGTCTGACAATAGATAGATTAGACAGATACTGACAATCGTCTTACTGTCATGAATAATTGCTCATAGTGGAGAAGGTGGAGAATGAAATCGGAAGGGTTGAGATGTGGATGAAAGTGAGGTGGAGGAGGGGAAGGCGAGGAAAGACAAACGTTAGGAGGAAGGAATGATGGGGACAGACGCAAGGGAGACGAGTGAAAAGGAAAAGGGAGGGGGAGACGGAGAGGGAGGGGTTTTGAAGCATTAACATTAACGATGGTTGTATTTAAATATTAAAGTGTAATGGACCTTCACAGTCACACTGATGACAAATATCTGTTATAGACAACGGCGTTCATGAATAATCGTTTTGCCCTGTGACCTTGACTTTCGACAGCTTACTCTTAAAACCAAATTACTCCTAACCATTCCACCAACTTTAGTTCAAATCAGGTCAAAACTGCATGAGTTGCCTTTGTCCAGTGACCTTGACCTTTAATCCGTTGTTCTCAGTGACAACAGACCTACTCCTTGCAAGATCCATAACCCTTCCACCAAGTCGTTAAAATCGTATCAAAACTGCTTGAATTATTTTTGTAGCAAATACCCAGGGCTTGTGACTTCCATCGTTGACTGTTCTCAGAAGTGAATCATTTGAGTCTTGCCTTCCCCTCAGCCTTTCTTTCAAGTTTTGTCTTAACTAGATAAAAATTGTTTGATATGATTTTGCTACGTCAGTGTTGGAACTGGCCCTGTGACCATGACCTTTGACCTAGTGTCCTTAAACACACACACACACACACACACACACACACACACACACACACACACACACACACACACACACAAATGCCACTGTCACGGGGTTTTTAAGAGTAGGCAATATTAAAGGATAATATTCAATAATACTTGAGAACAGTGACAAAGAAATGACTTGTGAAAATCAAGCAATGATTACTTTATTCCGGCTTAATTCGCCGATTCTCTAAGGACGAGAATTTAGAAACTTTCTCAGCAGTACACAGCAGAGACTAATTACTCACACGGGCTGTTTATTAGTACTGTTGGCCTCTGGAGAAAGTGACTCCACCCCTGACAATCAATAACTAATGCTATTAATGATAAACAGGTTCTTGCTGGTGCAATTAACTCCTGGTTGCACAACGGATTTTAAGCTTAATACAAAAGGACTGACCTAAGTACCAGTTGTGAATAATGCAAAGCGTTTATGCAAACTAGGAGCTATAACTAAAATAAGCTTAATGGAGAAATAAAACACGAATTTACATTACATCAAGCTCAAGAAAAAGAACTGTTAAATTTATTGATTACAATGAAATAAATTTACGTTACATGTTCCAAATGATTTCAAAAGAAGGAGAACACACTCACTCGCTCACTCAAAAGCTATACTCTTAAACCTAGGAAAAAGAAAAGAAATACTGGTCAGAGAGTGGACTAAGCGGATGACTGGGCGTCGTTGCTGAGGAAGGACGCTGCACACGCTGAGCCTCTCGCCAAATCACACTAGGTGGGAATTCAGGAACGGCGGCAGCGGGAACTGGGCATCGGCTGAGGAAGGACACTGCCACACACGCTGCTCGACTGATCAAACCTGCTTCCACGACGCTCAAATCCTGACTGAATTCAAACAAGCGAGGTGAGGACTGAGACCAGCCGCCAACTGGTAACGGGTAGAAGTGAGCGAAACACGCCCATAACAAATCACTCAGCGGAGGGACTAACGTCGCGCACAAAGACGATCACTTATGAAACAGTGAAAAATTGTTCTGAAAACACTCCCGATCGGGTGAATACGTGGCGGTTGACTGAGTGATAAATACTGGGATTCCACCAGAATTCGCAGTTTCCCACCAAAGTTTAATGTCACGAGCTTATTTAAATATAAAATCGCGCCGACTCGTGACAGCCACTAAAATTATAACAGCCGCTATCACCCCGCCAGCGCTAGTGTTAATATGAGCCTCTCGTACATTATCCTGATCTTTGGTGCAATCCTTTTGATCCAGTGTTTTTTTTTTTCTATTTCCAGACAATTTCATTCAACTTAGGATCTACCACATGTAATCAAGGGATCAGTGAAGGATATGGCCAACTTCTCTAGGAGGAAAAATCTCTCCAAAGCTGAATATAACCGTCTGGTGGTAGCAGTAACAGAACACAGAGGCATCAACGAAGTCAGGTGCTTATGACTACAACTGTTAAGCTATTTCCACATTATCTTGTCCCAATTTAGTCATTACTCCATCTTGAATGTTGTGACAAAATATTAAAATTAGAATATAATGCTAATCACAATGTGTAATGGAGAGATGTGGAACCACAGCATTTTCTTTTTATCAGTGGACTGAGTGAAAGAAACTGCAAAAGGACGAAAGCCTGGACCAGTTAAGGGTGGAAAGCTATAACCTCCTTGCCAATGAACCATCAACACCCTAAACCCTAGAATGTGTTTTGTATTTCATGGTCGACTTTTTTTTTTTTTTTTTTTTTTTTAGCTATGAGGAGTCCCTTGAACTAAGAAGGTAAATATAGCCTTGATACCTTGAATAATATTTTCAGTATGAAAAACCTCAAATAGGTAGAAGTTAGCCTCTGGTACAAGCAATAACAAAATGAAACGCCTAAAGTCGGGCCCCAAGCTGTCGACGCAAAGCGTTTTCGCTCAGTTTGCCTCCACCAATCCTTGCGCATGGATTCGCCATACAACCTCTATGCCAGGATTCATTGTGGGTTGAAATGAGACTAGAAAAAAGCTAGGTCGACCCCATGTGACCTTGACCTTTGACCCTGTTGACCTAATCAGTTCATCGTTCCTTCATACTGTATCACTGACAAATTTTGTCGACATCCGCCGAGGGATTCAGGAGATATCGCGCCCACACCTATTTGACCATGATCTTTGACCTCTTGATCTAATCAATTCATCGTCCTGTCATACTGTATCAGTGACAAAAGTCTTGTCGAAATCCGTCGAAAGGTTCAGGAGATATCGCTCCCAAACCGATACGACCTTGACCTTTGATCCTTTGACCTTTTTTTATCTAGTCAGTTCATCATCCCTTCATACTGTATCACTGGAAAAAGTCTGGCTGAAATCCGTCTAGGAGTTCTGGAGATATCACGCCCACTCAGATAAGCTAAGTCGACCCCATAATTATGACCTTGACCTTTGTCTCCTTGACCTAGCTGACCAAATCAGTTCATTTTCTCGTCATAGTGCATCACTGACAAAAGTTTAGTGGCAATCCGTGAATGGGTTCAGAAGATATTATCGCACCCAGAAAAATGTTACGGACACAAAGACCCAAGCACTCACGGGTGGACAGACCAGTCACTTAATGCCTCCTCCACCTTAGGTAGGCGGAGTAATAATATGTATGACGAACTCGGATAGATAGGGTTAAACGAGATGGTGTAAATAAACTGTTGACCACAACACTAAATTTAATTGTTAGTCCTCTTCCAATATATATATATATATATATATATATATATATATATATATATATATATATATATATATATATATATATGATAGATAGATAGATAGATAAGACGGCAACCAAAAAGCTAAGAATTACTTCCCATTCAGTCCCTACTAGACAATCTGATGCCCTATGGACCACAACCACGTATATAAATACTTGTTGACGGTGTCCTGCACATTCAACACTAAGGGCATTGTCGCACTAAGAGGGACAACAGAAATAATTCATATTCCGTTCACTGAGGGGTTTTTTGCAATCCTGCTAAAGTCGTTTGGTGGAAGCGAGAGTATAATGCAAACGACATTCTCGAACTGAAAAGCTAACTGGGTTTGTGTGTTTGGCCGACAGGTCGGGACAATGATGATAATGATGATGATGGCCACTGTTGGTGGTGATGGTTGTGTGAATAGTAGTGATAATGATTACCATAACGATGATAACGATAATGAAGAAAAGAATGATTACTACTCTAAATGACAGAAAAGCATTCGGCAGCAAAATGCTAATCGCCCGCCAGAATATGCTGTTGGCCAAGTTACAACCGTGGCCCGGGGGAGGCGCCCGCCGGAGGGGTCGGGGGCGGCGCCCCCTCCCCTCCCCCCGCGGAAGGGGCGGGAGGGCGGCCTCTCCCGGTGGGACGGGGGGGCGGGCGCACCGGGGGGGCAGGGCGGTGACGCCCCTCCCTGGCGGGGGGGTGGGGGGGGCGGAAGATTTTGACCATATCTTGATACCCTGAAAGTTTCATGTTCATAGCTCGAGCTGTTCGTTGGATATAATGGTGCTAAAGGAGGACGATAAAAACTAGTTGACCTTTGGCAGCCATTTTGCTGACCTTAACCTTGACCAAGAGTCCCCATTTTCGAACTCGACCAAGAATTTGGTCATATCTTGATACCATGAAGGTTTCATGTTAGTAGCTTAGGCCGTCCGTGAGATAAAATGGAATCACACACACACACACACACACACACACACACACACACACACACACACACACACACAGGCGGGAAAAAACATTATCGCTCCGCCTTGGTAAAGGAGGGCGATAATAATGATATCGATGATGATAGCGCAGATATTGATGATGATTATATGATGATGACGATGGTGATGATGATGATGATCATGATTATACAAGTAAATATACAGATGTCAGTAATCTTCACAAGGATACAGATAATGTTATCGACAATAATAATCATGATAATGGAACTGATTATGTTTATGATATCGATAATAACGATAATGGTAAGAAGGAGCACTCAGGGTGTGCACCAGCCTCGTTATGTAGGTGATATAATGGCTTAACATCTGACTTGCTGATGCCACCTTGACTTTTGATTATGTGTTCTTAAAATTGAATTATTTCATCTTTGCCAGTCCCTCAACCTTCCCACCAGCTTTGGTACAACTTGGATCAAAACTGTTTGAGTCTTCCTTTCCCGATGACCTTGACCGTTGACCTGTTGTTCTTGGAATAAAATGTCTTCATCCTGGGCTGACCCTCAACACTTCCACTAAGTTTAGTTGAAATAGAATAAAAATTGCTTGAGACATAAGGTCAAACCTTTGATACTGAGCTCTGATCTTGAGCTCTGAGTGGCTGTTCTCAAAATCAAGCAACTTTGTCCTAGCCTCAGGTTTAATCGCCACACCAAGTTTTGTTAAAAATCGGATCAATAGCATTCATAGTGACCTTGCCGTGTGACCTTGACCATTGATTTATTGTTCTCAAAATCGATAGGTCAACTCGTGAGATGTTCCTCAACCCTTCCACGAACTTTAGTCGAAATCGGACATAAACTTTTTGAGTGATATTGTTCAAACACTCACTGACACACAGGCATATAGACAGAATAACACACAGACACGTGCAGGACAAAATATTGCACTCGCCTCACAGTTGTACGCGCCATGACTCAGGCTGCGTAATGCCATATCCGACGTTTCAGTCTGCCGAGTCAATGATCAAAGAAAAAGCATAAATTTATGACACTGGATCGCGACATCTGACCAGTTATATAACACTCTCAGGATCCCGTGTCTCACTTGTAGCTAAATATAATAGTATAGCATTAGCTGGTATACTAGAGTTGCTTCGGCCATAAGAGGATGAACGATGACAGTATTTATGGCGACAGCATTAACATTCCAAGTATCCCATGAGTCGCCTTATACTCGTTTAGAGCGAAACAAGTCGTCTGTCGTTAGCTGGCACGACAACTAGAGCTGTTCCATCCATGAGAAGATTAATAGTGACAGGACTAACGCTCTGAGGCCTCTATGACTCACTTTTGCGTGAATAAGCTCGTTAGGCGTTAGCTAGAATATAGTACTAGAGCTGTCCCGATTGTGAGAGAGATAATAGGCTGAGCACGTCTTGTCATCTTCGGTGATTCCCAGGAGCACCTCTTCCTTGCCATTTTATCTGGGCATGTGCCACGTTAATACCTCCAGCCCGAGGACGTCATTTAATTCACATCACCACCACAGAATATTATTCGGCCTCATAGAGCATCCAACTGGCCACTTGCAAGTTTGAAACTACAAAGAAGATTGAAATGTTGATATCAATCATCTTCGTGGTATTAGCACAAATCTCGTTTAAAATACAAAATTATCGTGTGAAAATAGCTTTGACATTGTACCAAGAAGTTACTGAATGATGTTATCCTTTGATTTTGCCGTAAATATGACAAGATCATTATCAAGGACCTTCCATCTTTTCACAGTGTTTAAGAACTGCTTCCTATTTTCCTTCTTTACGGTTAAACGGAAGAATAACATTGTTCAGCAAGTACCTTATACAATGTCGAAGCTATTTTCACACGATATTTATTTGCCTTAAGCACAATTTATGCTGGTACTACAAAAATTGTCAATTCCGATATTTTCATCTTCCTTATAGCCTAAAACTCGCAATCGGCCGATTAGTGAGAAGTTAATGAAGGCCATACCATCGAGAAAAAATCTCTCGAACTGCATAAAATCATCTAAGGATAAGAAAAATTGATTAAAGATAAACGTCTCTGCATGAATGGTTACATACTCACTTTTTGCTTTTATACAAATTTTGTTGATAGGAACGCAGACATCATACAAGAGACCACTAATATATTGAAAACTGGTGCTATCCGTTTAGCTTACTCTTACTATCACCAGACTATTTAACTCAGTTTCAGAGGGAAACTTTCTGGAAAAGGGGTAAGATACAGCCTACCTCAAGTCATCCCTTCAGAGGTCTTTCTCAGATCGAACAAAATCGTCTGACGGTAGAACAGTAAACCTGTAAAAAACTTCATCGGAGTGAAGAAAATAGCCAAAGCTGTAGGTGATCGCCCACAACACGCACCGCCATAGCATAAAAGATACCCACTAATACTCTCTCACACCACTCTGGAATTAAAAAGGCCTACAATATTTTCATTATGAGCGATCGGTATTAGGTGCTGAAGGCTTGCTATGTGAAAGTGTGAGACGCTATCTGTTGTAGATAGAGGTCTGTCGGATCTCTGGAACGGATTATATAGTCTGTACCCAACGCTGTGCACTGTCTATAGAAATGTATACCGGTACTGTAAATCGCCAAGGAGAAAATCTACAAGTAGGCTTATTCAACTAATATTTCAAATTGAACTTTTACTCCGATAGCAAATTATGTATGCTACTGCTGTCACCACACGACTTTATTCAACCCTTATTTTTTCCGAACAGATGGAATTACTTATAGCCTTCATTAACCTGTTCAGTACTAGGAACAGCAACAGTGAAATGTAAGATAAGATTAAAGAGGTCAAACGCAGTGCAAGACCGCTGAAATATTAACACTCAGCCTCCTATACTCCCAGCTAAGTAAAGTCGCTTGTCACTAGCTGGAACAGAATACTACAGTTGTAAAGAACAAGAGAGAGTTAATGGTCCTGTACCAGTACAGTATTACCACTCATTCTCCTACGACTCACTCACTCCTGAATAATATCGTCTGGCGTTAACTGGAATGGACTGCTTGAGTTCTACCAACCATTTGAAAGTTAACCAGTTCCGCCAGAAGACTTTATTTCCATTCAGTTCTTGCTTTCATTTTATCATTCCATTCAGCTTAGGAAACAAAAATCAGACATTAGCCATCATAAACCCCCTCTCACTATTGGAGGTCCTTCCACATTTTAAGTATAATCGTATGACATTAGCAACAATAACGCTGATATACACCATCGTTGTCTCTATCTATCTATCTATAGCCCGACGCCCTAATCCCGCAAAGGGTGGCCGCAGACAAAACGCCTCTAAGTCACTCTGTCACCCACCATTTGACTACCCTCCTCCCAACTCACCCACCCCCCTCCCTCATATACCTCTCAACTCCATCCCTCCACCTCATCCTCGGTCTACCCCTCCCTCTCCCTCCCTCCACCTCACCTACATACACCCTCTTAGTCAGTCTTTCATTCTCCATTCTCTCCACATGTCCAAACCACCTCAGTGTATTTCTCCTAATCTTCTCAACCACATCCACATCTACCCCACAACGTTCCTTCACTTCTTCATTCGTCAACCTATCCCTCCATGTCACTCCACATGCTCCTCTCAAGTAACTCATTTCCACTGCTCTCACTCTTGACTTGTTCCCCTCTTGCAAGGTCCACGCCTCGCTTCCATACGTCAGGGTAGGGATCACAATACTATCATGCAGTGACTTCTTAACTTCCATACTCACCTCTCTATTTCTCATCACTGCTTTCAGTGTACCAACAACCTTCCTTCCCTGCTGTACCCTTTCACGTACTTCATCCCCCAAAGTTCCATCCTTACTCATCACACTACCCAAGTACTTGAATGCACTCACAATCTCTATATCCTCACCATCCAACCTCACTGCACACTCTGTGACTTCATTCCTCTCAAACACCATAACTTTACTTTTGTTTACATTAACTTTCAGCTTCCTCCTCCTACACACTGTCCCAAATTCATTCACCAAACCTTGCAATTCCCATTCATCTTCACTCAACAATACTGTATCATCAGCAAACAGCAACACCGGAAGCTTCCAAATCTCACCCTCATTCATTAGGGCCAGCCCCACATCCACTGCCCTACCTTGCACCTCCTTTACAACCCCATCCATATATATATTAAACAGCCATGGAGACATCACACACCCCTGTTTCAGTCCCACATTGAGATCAAAGAACTCACTCAGCTCACCATCCACTCGCACCGTAGCCCTAGCTCCCTCGTACATACTCTTTACAGCACTCAACAATTTCCCCTCCACTCCATATATTCTTAATACCTTCCACATACCTTGCCTATCTATTCTGTCATAAGCTTTCTCCAAGTCCATGAAGGCAGCATACACTCTCCTTCCCTTCTCTAGATACTTCTCCACTAAACATCTTAGAACAAATATCTGATCTACACACCCTTTTCCCTTCCTAAATCCCCCTTGTTCTTCTCCAACTAGCTCCTCTGTCATATGCCTAACCCTATCAATGAGTATTCTACCATATATTTTACCAGTCACACTAAGAAGGCAAATACCCCTATGGTTACCACATACTTCTCTCTCCCCTTTTCCTTTGTACAGAGGAACAATTATCCCTGATTTCCAGTCCTCTGGAACCCTTCCCTCTTCCCAAGCCAATCTACACAACTTCCATATCCACTCCACAACAATCTCACCCCCATACCTAAGCATTTCACCACACACTCCATCAATTCCTGGGGCCTTTCCCAGCTTAATCTTCTTCATCGCTTCCACTACTTCCGCCCTACTGATCTCTTCCTCCCTCCTCTCATCTCTTCTTCTCCCAGCCATTCCCCAACCACTTATACTCACACTGCTCTCACTCTCTACATTCAACAAATCCTCAAAGTGCTCCTTCCATCTCCTCAGTTTCTCACTCTTCTCCACCAACAATCTATTATTCCTATCTTTCACTCCCCTATTATTTCCCCTTTCACACTGCCTTACTTTCTTTACCTCCTTCCAAAACAATTTCTTACTCTCCATCCATTTCACACTCAGATTCCTCCCAAACTCTTCATCCACTTTCTTCTTACTCTCCTTCACCAGTCTCTTAACCTCCCTTCTCCTGCTCACATATACCTCTCTCTTCTCTCTCTCATCTTCTCCCCTACCTCTACTCACCAACCATTCACCATATGCCTTCTTCTTTGTTCCACAGCTCGTTTCACCTCATCATTCCACCATGCTGTCCCTTGCACACCCCTACATCTCCTCCTCACTCCACAAACCGCCTCACACGCTGCGCCTATCTCTTCCGTGAATATCTTACATACGTCTTCCACCCCTTCCATCTGCTCTAGCTCATACCTTCCCAATCTTTCTTCCACTATGCTCTTATACTCTGTCATTTTCTCACTATCTTGCAATTTCTCCACTCTTCTCACAGGAGCTGCTTCCTCCTGTCTTCCCCTTCGCCTTCTCAACCACTTTCTTTGCATCTTTACCTTGGCCATCACTAAGTGATGGTCCGAGACTCCATTCCCCCACCCTCTCCACACTCTTGCATCCAACACTTGTCTTCTCATTCGCTCATCCACACACACGTAGTCTAACATTGCCTTTCGTTCAACAAGTTCACCATCCATCCTCCTCATCACTCTCCATGTATACCGGTGGATCATCTTATGACGAAAGTAGGTGTTGGCTATTGCCAACCCCTTACCAGCACAGATGTCCACCAAAGCACTACCATTCCTATCTCCTTCAGCTGGCACACCCCACTGACCAACCACTCCATCCACTCGTACATTCCCAACTTTGCCATTCATGTCTCCAATCAACAGCACTCTCTCGCTCCTCTCAAACTTCTCCATACATGCTTCTACTCTCGCCCAAAACTCATCTTTCACTCTTGCCACTCGATCCTCTGTTGGAGCATACACACATACAATCGCCCACGCTTGTATACCTACTTTCATCCTCACCCATACAATCCTTGCACCCACTGTTCCATACTCTCTTATATTTTCCTTCCACTTCTTGCTTATCATCAGACATACTCCCTCTCTTGCCCTCTCATTCTCACTGACTCCCTCACATATACCTACACCATATTCCCATTCTCTCACCCTTTCACCTTCTCATTTAGTTTCAGTCAATCCACATATATCCACTTTTGCATCCTCAAGCACCTGAACAATCTCTCTCTCTTTCACTTCATCATTCACTCCTCTCACATTCCACGTTCCCACCCTAAGAATGTCCTCTGTTCGTTCCTTAGTCGTCAACGTATGGTCCATCCGGGTCCGAGGCGCTTTGTTCGCTTTTTTAGTTAGTTCTTTTTACGGGGTGGGGCACTAACCCACCACCAACCCTTTTAGTCGCCTCGTACGACAAGCAGGGATACTGGGGGAGTATTCTTGAAACCCCCCTACCCCCAGGGGTAGAGTTAATTATATAAAACAAAAATACAGAGGGACAAGGAGCGTGCCAAATTTCATTCTTGGGACTGACTGCAAAAACCACAGATGGGCTTCCTATTATCTCTTGCATGATCAGGATAAATCTAGTACAACATTCCAGATAGCGTCAGCCATTTTGCGCAGCAGGGTGCTAGGAACCTGAGAATGTTAACTGCCACGAATAACCCTCTTATGATCGGCATTGCTCAAATATTCACATCCGGTAGACGCCAGGCGATTTTCGTTCTTGATGTTAAACGATGGATTACGATGATCTCTCTCTCTCTCTCTCTCTCTCTCTCTCTCTCTCTCTCTCCCTCTTTCATTACACAGTAGTCACGTCAAACTAAACCATGTTATTCAGCTTAAGAAAGATGTTTAATTCTGAAGATGTTAAATGCAACCTTCAGTAATTGCTTTACTATCAGAGGCCTCACCCTAAGCTGAAGAAAATATAGTCTAGTTGCAACAGAAATTAAATAAAAATGACGTCCTCCAAATAAATGGGTCAGAACCTTCAGTCTCATGGCAACTTTGCCTGACCATCAACGGGGCCGGCCTATAAACATGAAAATGAGGTTACCTACATATTTACATATCGCATAAAAATGATATAAGGAATAATGATACGTATCATGGAATACCATCTTGGCAATCACAATTACTGAGGAACAAGATGTATTTAAAAACGATGCCTAATCAGAGAAGGACAGAATAAATGAATGAAGGAGAGGACTGAGAATGTAAAGGGAAAAACCGTAACATGAAAAGAGTAAATATCTACATTATAATGACTCGGTTTCTGTATGTTTGTTGGTTGCTTACCGTAGCACAGCAAAATCGGAGCATGTAGCTCAAATTTTTGTTAGAGCAAGGCGCCTTTAATGTGCTCCAACTTGAAAAATAAAACAATTTCCAGGCCAATCGGTCCACCGGTTCCCGAATTTGACTCATTTCTGGCCTCTTGTATCATATTTAGTACAGTATTTGCTTTTAGTGCGGAAGATGGATTCGTCCATGGTCTGGCGCTGAAATTACAAGCATGACACAAGAGAGAATAGTGACGTGCAGCAACATTAAAATGCTCATACTTGAGGAATAAACAATTTCCAAACCAACCGGGCCACCGGTTCCCGAGTTATGACTCATTTCTCAAGATAGGAAGTGATGACATCGAGCGGAGGCCTCAGAAGGCGGCTTCTCAGCGAGTGTATATAAAAGTAAGAATGTCTAATAGAGTCAGAGAAGTTTAGGAGGCACAGGCATACTGGACAAGAGTGTGTAAATGAAACTTGGAAGAAGCTTATAAAGGAATGTTCGTAAAAGATATAAAAAAAGAGGTTATTTCCGTGTACCAGCCTGGCTCATTCATCTCCTTCATCCCAGCAAACCGCCTTAAGTATAGCACACACTTACTCTTCATACACTTAATTACAAGGTTTAATCAGGTGAGGTTCTGTTTTGCATCTACCCCGGTTAATCAGGTGTGTGTGTGTGTGTGTGTGTGTGTGTGTGTGTGTGTGTGTGTGTGTGTGTGTGTGTGTGTGTGTGTGTGTGAGAGAGAGAGAGAGAGAGAGAGAGAGAGAGAGAGAAAGCAATTATTTTCTTCCTCAATCCACTAGCTTTCTTCCTTTCCTCCATATTCACGTCTCTACGTCCCCTCGTCATCTCCTCTCTTTCCTCCTTCCTGCCATCCACCCTTCTTATGACCTCCCCTTCCCATTACTCTCCTGTCCCGCTCTTTCCTTCCATATTCTCCTATTTCCCTTCCTACTCCTCCACACTTTCTTTTTTTCCCATTCTTCCTTCCCGTTTTCGCGAACTATATTTCCCACCCTACCATCCTTTCCCCTCCTCTCCACACCTTTCCTACCTACCTCCCCTCCTTTCATATACCCTTCCCTACCTCCTTCTCATATTTTCCTTTCCCCTCCATATATCCACACCTCACCTTCCTTCCTAGCCATCTACCTTCGTTCCATTTCCCTTCCTCTATCGTCCATTCCCAGCATGTACATTTCCCTTCCCATTCTCATTGTTTTTTTCCCTCCCATTTATGTCTACCCCCTTCCCCTTCATACACAATCTCCTCCCTCTGTATACACTCTCTCCATCCATACCTCCTTCCCCTTTGCTTCTACAGCTTCACTTCCCTACATATCACCTTATCTCCCTTCTCCACATCCCCTTTCCCAGTGTTCCCTACCTCCCTTCCCTTATATTCCCTCCCCACCATTCTCCCTTACCCCATCACGCCACCCAACTCCCCTACCTCCATTCCGTTACCCCTTTCTTCCCTCCCCTTAAAATACCCCTACCCCCCTCCCTCCCATTCAGCACACCCTCTTTAATATATGGCTCTCATTAAGGTTATTTGCGAGGAGCCCATCTCATTCATCCCCTGCTTTTTCCCTCCCTCTATCTCTCCCTTCCCTCCCCATATCCAGTTCTCTCTCTCTCTCTCTCTCTCTCTCTCTCTTCCCACACCGTGCACTCTATCAAAAGGCATTGAATTATACAAGGTCAAACAGTCTGACACGCCAAACGATGCCTATTGAAAAAAAAAATCGATTTTTTTTTTTTTTCACGTTGGTAGTTTTGCTTTCGCTAGGATGCCATACACCTCTTGTTTGTGGCACATTCTATTCAGTATCGTTATCGTTAGGCAGACTTAGATGTTCATGCACAATTTTTCTTAGGATATCTAGAGTTGAAATGATCATGAAGGGCATCATTTGAATCCAACTACAATTTGTGTGTGTGTGTGTGTGTGTGTGTGTGTGTGTGTGTGTGTGTGTGTGTGTGTGTGTGTGTGTGTGTGTGTGTGTGTGTGTGTGTGTGTATGGTACAGCTGTTTGTCATCCCTCCCTTTTCTCTTCTTATCCACTTCTTCTATTTATACAGTTCACAGTCTTTCTTTCTTTTTTTTTCAGTATATTCCCCTTCTTTCTCCTCTCTCTCTCTCTCTCTCTCTCTCTCTCTCTCTCTCTCTCTCTCTCTCTCTCGTCTTAGTGACCTTTTTTTCCTCTCCTCTTCTACCTCCCACTGCCCTCGCATTGCATTTCCTTGACTTTTCATCCATCTGTCTTTTTACCACCCACACTCCCACACTCAGTGCTTTATCTCCCACCTTCCTTCCTCTATTAAGTTTGAAGCATTTGTCCCATTTTTCTTTACTGTTACCATAATACACGCTTCCTTTCTGCACCATTCCATACTTCCATCAGGCACTACATAAATTACCTAAGTGTCTATTCCTCACCACACTGTTTTACCATAGCAATCTTTATCAGTCATGGATCTTCCTCCCAGTTGCACACACACACACACACACACACACACACACACACACACACACACACACACACACACACACACACACACACACACACACACACACACACACACACACACACACACAGCCTTCTCCTGCTCCATACAGGCATAGGGGAGTCAGCAATCATCCACAGGCAATCCACACTCTCTTGTTTACATACACACCCTTAATTTGCCAGCATTCAGGAAGTGGAACATCAAAAGCCAAGGTGAGGGAGGGGTAATTGGAGGAGTTGATGAGGGAAGTTTGGTGGGGAGAGGAGGGGGGATAAGGGAGAGACTCAAGGGGTAAGGGGAGGGGGAGAGGGGAGGGACTGTAGGGGTGAAGGGAGTGAATGGAGAGGAGGGAGAGAAAGAATGGGGTAAGGGGAAAAAAGAGAGGAAGGGGTGATGGCTGGGAAGGAGTAGGGGAGGAGTGAAACGAGGAAAAGGGAAGAGAGGGGGAGGGAAGAAGCAAAAAAAGGGAGGAAGAAAGGAGGAAGGGATATATGAAAGGTGGGAGGGATGAGTGGAGGCTGGGAGGGAGGGAAGACATACAAGAAGTAATGAAGGATGTGTTGTGAGAAGAAGTAAAGGAAGGCTGATTAAGAGAGAGTAAGGAGGGCTGGAAATAATATGGGGAGAGTGGGAGTAAGGGAAGGAAGTAGGTGAAGCAAAAACTTGTGGGGGAAATAAAGGCTAGGACAAGAGGAAGGGGTACAGGAAAGAAAGGGAGGGAGCAGTGAATTAGTGGAGGAAAGGGAGGGGTGAGAGAAGGAGGAGAGGAGCTATTGCTGTTGTTGCAGATCACCGGTTTTTCTGACTGAGCAGACCCGTTGATCACACGTAAGCAAATGTTGTGGGACCGCCTAATAGGTATAGTACAGTGCAGACACTAAGAAGGGGTCCGACACCCAGTTATGGAAGACCGCACCTCGTCTAGGTCCAACCAGGGCCCTTCTTTACGATGAGGTTCAGGAAAATATGAATGGGTTTGGCTTCCTGGCGAACGCCGCAGTTGCTTCGCTCCACCCAGAAAGCATAGCACTACCACGTGTGAGCACTTCATCAGTGCCGAAGAGAAGACGTAATATAAGGTAGGGGAATAGAGGGGAGTAGAAGGAAGGGTAAGGGAAGGGAGAGAGGGGTGAGAGAAATGGGGAAGGGGCGAGGGAGGAGAGAAAGAAAGGAAGGAACGGTGAAGTAAGGGAGGAAGGGGGAAAGCGTAAGGGAAGGACGGAAGGAGTGATGGAAAGGAGAGGGGTTAGGGAGGTAAAACAGGAATGAGAGAAGGATAAAAATGGGGAAAAGAAACACCTGAATGGAAGAGGAAGGTCAATGGAGAGAGGGATTGACACTCTCTGGCTGCTATGGCAAACTCTCAGCTGAATAAAACAACCTTGCGTTAGCTGGAGTAGAATATTACATTGTTAAGACCACGAGCGAGGATGACTCACTCTCAGATCAGCAATACTACGACTACTACTACTACTACTTCTTCTACTGCTACTACTACTACTACTACTATTACTACTACTACTACTGCTGCTGCTGCTGCTGCTGCTGCTGCTGCTGCTACTGCTACTACTACTACTTCTACTACTACCACTACTACTACTACTACTACTACTACTATTATTATTATTATTATCATTATTATTATTATTATTATTATTATTGTTATTATTATTATTATTATGAGAAGAAGAAGCAGAAGAAGAATATGAAGAAACAAACGAATAACGACACGAATGAACTGTAAGCGATCAGAAGAAAGAGGGAAACGAGGGAGGAGGGGAAACGGTAGGGGAAAAATGGCAACTGATACAATGTTTTGGTCTGTCCACATTAACTTGTCTAAAACTGCGCTATCTCCGTTTTGAATACTGGACTGTAGCAAGAGATTAACAATAGTGCTAGTCACGAAGAAGCAGTTGTAGAGCCGCAGAACTGTATCATTTTGATCCTGAGGTGCGGGGAGTAAGCCTCAACAGGACCAAAATCACTGCCAATATAGCACTCTCACGACCTGAAGAACTTTAGTATTCTGTTGCAGCTAACGCCAAACGATTTTCTTCAGCTGTGAGTCATGGGAGCCGTAGCGAATTTGATACTGTCACCATTAACCCCATCACGGTAGGGATAACTCCAGTGTTCTTTTACGGATAACGCCAGACGATTTTATTCAGCTCAGTGGATTATTGGAACCTGAGTGTTATCGTGGGTATACTGCAGTGTAGAATTAGAGCAAATGAAACACGGCGTTGAGTTACCGCAGTCTTTATCTTACACTCCCACAAGGCGACCCCTTTAACTAGCTGACGTTTTTGCACAGTGCCCTTGCTGCCACCAGACGATTTTACTGGAGTGCTGAACGATCTCTATCAGCGAAGACATTAATGAAGGCTAGGTCTATCCCACCCAGCTGGGGAAGTCTGACCTAGGATGAATGAAGTTTTGTCAATGAAAGAAAATAATAAAATGGCGCCGTCTTCAGGATGTGTTAAAACTATAGGTATTTACTGTACTAAGAGAACTTGGCATTTAACGTAGGCATTATAGTGTTATTATTCTTGTTACCTGCAAGCAGTGCAATTGGGTATCTGGCTATAACATCATCAGTTCTGAGTAGGGTTTTAGGAGTAGATTGGGACTTGGCATAAATCGATTGCCTTCTTTAACGCATTTAGCCTCTTGAGACTCCCTTTCAAATCAATCACATCATTTGGCGTTATACGTAATAATGAATAGAGATATCCCGATCTTTAGGGGGTTAAAAGTACAAATATTAACACCCCCAGGTTTCTATAATCTTCCATATCTTAATAAAAGCGTCTGGGGTTATGGTGCAGTAATCACAAGAGAAGACGCGGTTATGAAGAGGTCAGTTGCTTAGTACAATCGATAGGTATAAATCTTTGCCCGTCTCTTGTTCTGCCAGACCATTTCATATTGCCTACGAAGTGTGTCTTCTAGTGAAGGGACTAGAGACAATCTATTTCCGAAATTAGTACGACGACAATATATATTTCAATTTCGCTACGGCCAGACGACTTCATTCTGCTTGAGAGATGAGAAACATTCTTAGTTTTATTATTTATTACTATGGCCTCTTTTCATATTTCAGTCTTGCAACCATGAGACAAGTTTATTCAGCTTAGACAGCCACTAGTGTTGTGAAGCCAGAAAGTCAATTATTCTACTCAGTGCAATGACGCGTAATTTGCATCCTACTGAGAGAAAATGTATTCGGCTTAAGGATTTATTGCAGAGAAGGGGTTACAAATCTGCACAGGATCAGACAGACGAGTTTTAACATTCACTTCCTAGACACATGTTTGTACCTTTCACTGCGGTGACGTATCTTACATTTTATTCGACTAAGAAGAGACTTTTTGAACTGGAGGGGTTAGATGTAAACATAATTAACCCATTCACTACTACGGCGCTCTGTAGGTCAAAAGAAAACTGAACATAGTAATACATTATTAGTAGCGATAATGATCACCAACATTATCATTATGACACCGATGGCAAATACACTGACGTCTATGATGATGATGATGACGATGATGATGATAAATACAAAGGGTGTTCAGACGGTATAGCGACACCACACCTGAACTCTGAACTTGACTTGTGACCTCAGCCTTTAACCGATAACATCAGAACACAGTAACATCTTTCTAGAGCCACACGAAATGTATGTTCTCATTTGTATTCAATCAGGATCAGGCATTCATAAGATGACCTCGTACACTAAAGTCTGACCTTGACTTATGAGCTGCACCAAAGTCTATATATTTTTTCTAGTGCATACAGATATACGTATACTGAATTATCTCCATCACCAAAGGTACGTCTGCGGTGTCAGTATTAATGATAATAATGATAATAATAATAATAATAATAATAGTAATAATAATAATAATAATGATAATAATAATAATGTGGGCGTTCTGTAAGACAGTGGGGACGACGGAGATCAAAAGCAGTGGTACTGCTATCGAAATAAAAATGTGATGAGGAAGCCACTGCTGGAGAGAGAGAGAGAGAGAGAGAGAGTTCTAACTTTAGCATTACCCTTACTATGATCCTATTTGTGCCATCCTTCTACCTTACCCCATCCCTACTGACTTTCAAACCTTAGTCCCAGTCTTATCACTTTCTTCAAAATAGCTCCAACTTTACCACCCTCTAAACTTTATTTTCAGTCCTTTCACCTTCCTGACTTTATTACAACCTTCCTCTTGTTTCCACCTTCCTAACCTACCATAACTAACCTTCCTGCCCTTAATACCTTCCTGTTCTAACCTGACTACAATGCGTTTTTTTAATCAGTTTTGTCCATGCCATAACGTTACTTGTCACCATGTAGATGTTAATACCCACACACAAAACCTGGATGACTTCTTTCACATACAAGGCACACACACACACACACACACACGCACACACACGCACACACACACACACACACACACACACACACACACACACACACACACACACACAAACGCGAATTTTCTTTCTTAGAAGACAGAAAATCTATGAGAAATTCCTCCAAACACAGAAATATTAAATAAACTCACACACACACACGAGACATACACAAAGCAAAACTCAATCTATATAGACACTCCCAAAAGAAACAAACAAAAATAATCTCTGCAGAGGTAAATTTACACAAACATAGAGCAAAAATTGTAAGTAACCTCTCCTCAGACACAAAACCACAACATATAATAAATACTCCCACACACGGAATCTAAACACGTTCTCTAGCACACAATAAACATCAGAATACATTCTCACTCGCACACAAAATCTGTATAAATTCTCACACACATAAATCCCACAATCAAAACAAATATTCCCGCACACAAAGTCCAAATATAATCTCAAGCAATAAAAAAATTCTCCCACCACCAAAACGGTCTGTATAAATCAACCCAATCATACGAGAACAGAAATTCAAAAGAAATTCTCCAACACAAAGAAATCACAAAATCATGACAGGAGTTCCCAAGAGAGAAAGAACAAAATCCGAGCAAATTCTTTCCCACACACGTTAAAAAAAAAAAAAAAAAAAAAAAAAAAAAAAAAAAAACGCTATATAAATTTATTCACAAAATTAAGAAAATTTATGAAAACTCTCCCATAGATAAATCTCATAATCCATACCATTTCCTCTCAAACACGACACAGAATCGGAGACACATGTAGAACTATTGAGAGGGAGGGATTTTTCAGATTTTTCGGTCTATGTAGGTGTACAGGAAGGGTAACACTAATGACATAATCCGGGATGGGGTAATGGTGTTCCCCGGAGCTAGACCCTGTACTGGATCATATAGCCCCGCTAGGTTACAGGAGCGCGCTACCACTCCCGGCACGGCAGTTCCGGGGTTGGGTAGGACGCCGTAATTTTCCTAGAGGTGGTCTATTAGGCTGCGACTCGAGAAGGGAGAGGGAATTTCCAGGGGTATGTCTCATCATTCACTTCTTGTTCAGTCCCTCTGAAAATATGTTCTGTGTAGCCTGAAACAGGAGAGAAAATAAAACTTTCGAGCTTTAACGTGTGTCTCACCCCCATCCAACATTGCCAGATCTAGACAAGTTTCCCTCAAGCAAAGAGCAACCTCTGTTCAAATTCTCACACACAAACAAAAGACAAAAGCTACATAACCTTTCCCACACAAACACTAACTCAGGATCAATTCTCCCCTCCTCCACAAACCAGATACATTACATACCCCAGGATACACAATAACGTGGGTGTCTTTCACGGTTCACGTCCATGGTTTCCTCTATTCTTTCTCTCTTCCTCCCCAACCCCCATCCCTTCCTTCATCTTCCACTCTCTTCCCCCCCTCCCTCCCCCATCACCCTCTCCCTCCCCGCCCCCAACATGTCGCCGAAGTCATCAAAGAGGGACAGGGTATCTGAAGCGTTTTGGGGAGAGGGTGGGGGAGAAAATGAAAGTCTTTGAAGCAAGGAGTAATTACAGAAGAGAGGAGGAGAAGGAAGCGATGCAGGAGGAGGAGGAGGAGGAGGAGAAGGAAGGGGAGGTGGGGACATGGAGGAGGAAGAAATGCAAGAGGGTGAGGGGGAAGAGATGCAAGAGAAGGAGGAGGAAGAGATCTATGAGGAAGAGGAAGCCGAGGAAATGGAAGAGACACGAGATCAGTTGTAAACAGAATGGAAGGATAAAAAGGACCAGTGAGACGGAGAAGACAGGAAAATTAGGAGGATATTGAAACGGAAGGAGGAGGAAGAAGAAAAAGAAGAACAGGAGGAGGAAAACGAGAAGGAGGAAGAAATGGAAAGGAAGGAGGAGGAAGAAGAGAAAGAAGAACAAGAAGAGGAGGAGAAGGATGAGAAGGATAATACACGACACCTGAACACCAAATAAAGTCAGTATACGCAAGAAAATAATGAATGAAAGCAATACAAAGAAAGTGAGGATATTTACTCCTTATGGTCATGATAATTCGAGCAATCACCTCCAGCTAACACCAGACAATTTTGTTCGGCTGAAAGATATTAACAAAAGGTAAGGAGTGTTGACACTGGTACTATAAGCACATGATCGAGACAATACTACGATCCTGGAACAAACGATATTCAACACTAATTAAGGTGAGTCACAGAAGCCTTAGTGTCATGCAAAAGAAAAAGAAGGAAGATAATGAGATGAGATGAAGGGTAGTGTACTGTAATAAGACAACAAGAAATACATGGAGAAAATAAGAATACTGTGGCTTGGAAAAAGTATAATGTTATGAAGAAACTGAGAGAGAGAGAGAGAGAGAGAGAGAGAGAGAGAGAGAGAGAGAGACAGACAGACAGACAGACAAAACTGACAGACAAACAGACAAACAGACAGAGACCGAGGCAAAGGTAGAAGTGAATACCTCAGATCTGTACAAAAAGGTGACTCTGTGGTGGCGTAAGGTAGGTCAGGAAGATGGGAACGAGTACATGGAAGGAGAAAAAAAAAAAAAAAAAAAAGCAGAGGAGGGAGCACGATCAGGAGGAGGGGGAGGGAAAGAAGGAGCTGAAACAGGAGGAGGAGGGGTAGGAGCAGGAGTAGGAGAGGAGGAATGAGGAAAAGGACGATGATGATGATGAGGAGGAGGACAAAGACGAGATGAAGATGGAGGAGGAACTCAAGCGGGAGAAGTAAAAGGTATAGTGAGTGTGAGGGCAGATGGCATCTTAGTTGCGATGCTCATCCCCGTAATATAGACCTTTAAGAATATGTTGGATTATTCACACACTATCCTGGAATACAAGATCACTGAGTCATCCAGGTTACCACAGTTGCCTCCCCCTGGTGTTATCCTAGGTACTTCTTCTACCTACCCATCCTCAAAGGGTGAATGGACGTGACCTCTAAATCCGGTGAAGCCAGCTGCCCGGAACAAAATTCGAACCCTTGCGCTCATGGGCAGGCTGTTTTTCAGTCAGCGAGGCTAAGTTTTTGTTATAATAATAATAATAATGATAATATTACAAATACTACTACTACTACTACTACTACTACTACAACTAATAATAATAATAATAATAATAATAATAATAATAATAATAATAATAATAATAAAAACAAGAAGAAGAAGAACAAGAAGAAGAACATCAACAACAACAACAACAACAATAGGAGGAGGAGGAGGAGCAGGAAGAGGAGGTGGAGATAAACAATCAGAGGAAGAGGAGGGTAGGTAGAATAAAGAGCAGGAGGAGGATAAAGAAGAGGATGATGAGAAAAGGATCCTTTGAAGCAAGGAGTAATTAGGGAAGGCGGGGCTGCATTACCTCTATTGATTTCCGATGAAGTGCTTTTTATCGCAGGGAGCAGGAGGAGAAGGAGAAGGAGGAGGAGAAGGAGGAAGGTGAGGGAGAAACAGAAAAGGAATGAAGTGAGAGGGACACGGGCAAGCAGTTGAGAAAGGAATGAAAAGGAAGCAGATTAGGGAAGAAGGAGAAAGAATAGGCAAAAGGAAATGGAGGAAGAAGACAGGGACCTTCAGTTAGCAATGAAATATGCATGAAATATAATAGAAGCTGTAATGTATCTTTCTCGAGAAATGCTGAGCTGATCATAAGCATATCACCAACCTTTCAGCCGCCAGACGGAGTGCTACAGGGCTCTGTGTTTAGCCCAACATTTTTTATTACATACTCCAGGGATCGTCTCGGCTCCAAAAGTCAACGCTCACCTGCTATATATATTAAGCAGATGATGCCACTCAAATTGTAGTATCAGTGATATATAAGCCGAACATGATTAGTTTGTCTAGACAGAGGCATCAGACTGAACATTCTTGAAAATAAAAAAATGGAAATAAAAACACCTATCCATCAATGTTCTAGTCCTTATTTTCCTCATCAGGAGCTTAAGAACCCTGGCTAGGTTACCACTCCAGGCATTTAAAGCGAGGGTAACCACCATCAGTCGACTTTGAGTGGCATCATTTAGGCAATAAACCCTAATCACCCTTAGAATATAAACCATTACGGGTTTCATCCGGCTAGAGTGCCTTAACTCAAAAAACCACGAGGCTTCACTTAGTTATATGGTTACCACCCAACGGAGTAAATGATTTTCTTGGTTACAGTAAACCATTTATCTTGTCGTTTAGTGTACAGTCACCTGAAGGCAGCGCTATATTGAATGAATGATGATGGGCGCCCACACCTACCACGAGGGAAAATAAAGAGAAATGTAGAAAAATTTACACTGGCAATATTTGGCAAAATTAATCCAGCTGATGTTAACAGTGATTAAAAACATGTAAAATTTTTGGTCACATATTACCCTGAGGCAGGATTAGTGATCACATGAAGAAAAGTATATCTCAACGAAAATCTGCTCTCACAGGCCTGTACAGATTAGAACCCTCCTGAGATAATTAAACTCTACATAGTTAACATAATGATACCACTAACACTAGGTAATGCACAAGTCCCCACCCACATAATCTCAAAAATTCCAAGTTAGACCAGGTTCGAAATAAACCTTTCCGACTTGTCATTAGCGAATTACATCAGTATGGAGTAAGTACAGACCAACACTCGTATCGGCTGGGTAAGCTTATAAATACATGTCTGACAGAAGCTGCCCATAAACTGTTGATAGTTTAGCTTTTAAATTCTTAGCTAAAAACAAACAAACACACACACACACACACACACACACACACACACACACACACACACACACACACACACACACACACACACACACACACACACACACACACACACACACACACACACACACACACACACACACACACACACACACACACACACACACACACAACTTGTAAGACGGGAAAGAGAAATACTACAAAATAAAGATCAACTCAAACAACAGAACATCAAACATCCTACATATTTAACTGTATTCTCTCACTGTGTTTTGTTTCACCCACTGTACCGTCTTGGCCAAATGTCTTGACTTTCTTGTTAACCACCCTATTAAAAAACAGGAGGGGTGGAGGAACAGGCAGCAGAGTAGGAATGAAGTGGAGTAGGAAGAGGAGGACGCATATCAAGGAAGGAAAAGGAAACAAAAGAAAACGGGTGAGGACGAGTAGAGGCATCAAGGAAGAGAAACGGGGTTGAAGTGTGTGCAAGTAAGACCTGAAGAAATCCGTAATTCCTTGCAAGGGTATATTCCTACCATTTTCAGGCGATTTTATTCCAGTAAGGAAAGATCTCCCCTACTGAAGTGGTTAATGAGAGCTATGCATAACCTCTCCAATACGAAAAGCTCCACCAAATCCAACTACAATCGCCAAGGGATGGCAAAAATGTGCTGTGAAATACGCCATATGATGCAAGGGATAATAATACAGCTATTCATCCTTTCCAAAACACCTCTTCGTGACTAGCGCCTTGCTAATGTGTTAATCTCTTGTTACAGCTCAGCATTCAAGATGGAGAAACAGCAATTTTTGGCCAAGTTAGTGTGAAAAGGGTAGAGTCATGACCATTTTCGTCCTTTTGCAACTTAAAATATCTCAACGCTCAGTGGCAGGCTAAAACAATATTACAGCTCTAGATCTTTTCCATAACACTTTTTCGTGACTAAAATCATATTCCAGTATAAGCCTCTCTTTACTGTTCAGTGGCAGAATATCGAAATACATAGTTCATCGTCCTATCCGTAACACGTCTTTGTAACTTAGACCAAGGCCCGTATTCTCGTTCATTATGGAGGCTCCTTGGCACCTCTTCCTCAGCGATTTAGTTTTGTATGAGGCTGGTTAATATGATTCTGTAGGTTATTTATGCTTAGTATGGTAAAATTAGAGTGATTAAAATGATACAGCGAGGTTGGATGGTGAGGAATTGGAAAATGTGAGTACGTTTAAGTACTTGGGTAGTGTGATGAGTAAGGATGGAGGTTTGGAGGGTGAAGTGCTTGAAAGGGTACAGCAGGGAAGAAAGGTTGCTGGTTCTTTGAAAGCAGTGATAAGAAACAGGGAAGTGAGCATGGAAGTGAAAAAGTTACTACATGACAGTATTGTGATACCAACTCTAACGTACGGAAGTGAAGCTTGGACATTGTTGGAAGGACACAAGTCAAGAGTGAGAGCAGTGGAAATGAGTTATTTAAAAGGAGCCTGTGGAGTCACGTGGAGAGACAGGCTGACGAATGAGGATATAAAAGAGCGTTGTGGTGTGGTTGTGGATGTGATAGGAAGCGTTATGAGGAACACACTGAGGTGGTTTGGCCATGTGGAGAGGATGGAGGGTGAAAGACTGACGAAGAGAGTGTATGTGAGTGAGGTGGATGGGGGAAGAGGGAGGGGGAGGCCGAGGATGAGATGGAGGGATGGGGTGGAGAGGTATATGAGAGAGGGGGGTGTGAGTTGGGAGCAGGGGAGTGAAATGGCGGGGGGACAGGGCGACTTGGAGGCGATTTGTTTGTGGCCACCCCAAACGGGATTGAGGCGTCTGGCAATAGATAGATAGATAGATGGAAAATGATACAAAAGATGACAGTAAGGAGTAATAAGCAAAACAAATCACTTAGGAAGAGGTGTGCTTTCCTAACCGACGCGAATAGGCGCCCAGGTTCTAGTGTTCATCTAATGCTATAATTAAGTGTTCAAGGTAGAGAGACTGCAGTTTTAGACCGAATTAAAGTGGAAAGGTTGTTATACGTGAGACATTTACTTAACCCTTGTGTTAGAGTCACGTAATTTTGATATATATACAGCTTTCCTAAACACCATAAGGTAAAATTTAACATTCATCTTGCAAAAGTAATCTGATTAAGAAGAGGTGTTACGAAGCTTCTTAATTAACTCCAGTAATCCGAGGAGGTATTAGTTTTTTCTTTATTTTTTTCCTCTCTCTCTCTCTCTCTCTCTCTCTCTCTCTCTCTCTTAATATGTTCGTCTTAGGTACGAGTAGGACGACACATGCCAATCCCTCTAACCCTCTATGTCCATCTAGTTCCACGACAGAAACGAAGACGTAAGAGCCACTTGTCAGAGGGTAAAATGGGTGGACAGATGGATTGTGATTAAGACTGAACTCTCTTATGATCAGGTCAACTCTGGTACTATATTCCAGGTAACGCCAGACATTGTTATTCAGCTGAGAGTGAGTAAAGGAGAATGTGCACAAGGTCACAATTTACGGTACCCTCTCATGATCTGGACAATTTTAACATTACACTGAGGCTAACGTTGGATTTGTTTATTCAGCTGTGTTTTAGAGACATGAACGTGTTAACTGAAGTGATTGCTTTAAAATGACAACAGGCTGAGTAAGGAGAGTGAAAACAGAGAAGTAGGGAGTAACAGTAAAGCCTATAATGGATGTGTGAGTAAAGCTTCAGGGATATAGGGGTAACGCTTGATTGATGTATGAATAAAACTTCAGAAATGTGAAAATAAAGTTGACGGAGGTACGAGTAAAGCTTGAAGGCTGCAAGTGTTAAGCTAGAGCCATGACTGACGTGAACGGATTTGCCCTTCCCAACACCACCAACAACCTCTCTCTCTCTCTCTCTCTCTCAGCGGGCATTATTATCAGTTGAGGAGGCTTTGTAACTCCTCTTCCCTAGCGATTTACTTTGCATGTGAAACCTAAATAATATACGTTTTTTATATTTATACTGTTCGAATATTTACACATGATTCATACATAACATTAAAGAAAACATCAGCGCCTTGAATCCATTAATGTCTTTTACACTTTTTCTTGCTTACACCAAACAATCTCCCTCACTGTAGGAAAACTCTTCAAACTGGATTGGTTAAATATACCTTTCAGTTTCCTCGCCATTAAAAAAAAGGTATCTCCTTAACTAAACAAAATCAAATTGAGGTCAGCAAAGATAAACCCATAAATGACGCCACAGTAAGGAGGGGCTTGAATATCCAAAAATAAAATGGTAAGAAAGAACTGCTATGATAGATTTCCACGCCAAGGTGACTGCAATCTGAACAGCGGATGCCTGAAACGTGGGTGAATGAGTGAGTGAGGAGTAAAGAGTGGGGAATGAGACATGCGTGAAGTGTGACTGAGTGAAAGAGTGAATGAATCAGTGAGAGTAAGTGAACGAGAGAGGACAATGCATGAGAAATAAGGGTTGAATGAACCGCATGTTAATAAGGGGGAATAGAAGGATGCATAAAGAGTGAGTAAGTGAGTGAGAGGGGAATGCGTGGGGAATGGAAGATGCATGAGTGAGTGAATTAGTAGTGGATGGGGAATGCTGGATACATGATGCTGAAGTGAGTGGGTGAGTGAGAGGGTAATGAATAGATAGTGAATGTTTCTTGCAAAGTGTGCAAGTGAGTAAGAGGGCAATGGATAGGGAATGAGGTATGAACGAAGCGTGAGTGAGTGAATAAATGAGTGAGAGAGTAATGCATGGGGAAAGAAAGTAGTGTGACTGATGCACGAGTAAGTGGGTGAAACTGAGGTACAGAGTTAGACAAGTACGAGGACGGCATTGAAGAGTATGTGAATAAGAGGGCAATGTATGGGGAATGAAGCGGTGTGACTACTGATATAAGACTGAGTGATACGCGAGAATGCTGCATGAGAGGGATGGAGGGAGAGGAGCAACTGAGACTGCAACTATCCCCCGCCCCGGAAGCAACACGTCTGGCGCCACAGGTGCCTCAAAACACCTGAGCGCTGCCGGGTGCCACAACGTCGTTTCCAACCGCACGAAAACGTCATAACCCGCTCTGCCATTCGGTAGAAAGAGACTAATTATTTCATCAGATCATGACGGATTACACAGCCTACCGCCGAGATTAACGTATAAACAGCTCGTGTACGATAACTCTCCATGAAGTGACAAGGAGTACGACAGTTTGGGCGTGAGCGCGCGGGTAAAGTTCTTGTGCCGCCGGAGTAACAATCAGTGTCACCCCGGCACCACGGGCGATAAGGGTAGGAGGAAGGGTGTTTTTCGGGTGTTCCGGTGAACTGTGGTCTTTGGTGACTGTGAAGTATAGTGATGCACGTAATATCGGACTTGAACTTACTGAAGCAGACAAGTATGAACCGCATATATTAATAAATATGATCACCGATGTAATTCACAACTCAGAACGGAATTTAAAGATCTATACGTAAACTGATAATTTTTCCCCTTGATAACAGCGTGATTTCTTCGTGACAGCCAGCCATTCCAGAAAATCTCCTGAAGTCGGATTGCAGAGCCGCTCACCACCCCGACCCCTCCCCGTACAGAGACAGGGCAAAGTGTGCAAATGGAACACAATTTTCTAATCCTCTGCGAACAAACGAGTGACTGAGCAATGAACCAACCAACTCCCCAATTGCTCATACCCATAAACAGGACTGAGACTGCTCAGTAAATATCTGCAGTAAAAATATTATTAAGAATACCCATCAGTAAGTAATAAAATCCTTAATCCCACATTAGACAGAACTTGGGAAATCTCTTGCCAAAAATTTCGGATTGGGATTTAAACTTGAAAAAAGTGCCCAAAAGAGGTAAATCCAAAAGTGTGTGAGAGAAAAAACGGGAGATATGGGAGGAGGTGAGGGAAGGAGGGAGGAGAAGCAGCGGAGGGAGGAGGAGGAGGGGGAGTGAGGAGACAGGAGGAGGGGAGGAGACCTTGAACATCATCCCTCATCGCATCGCCGCCCTTTTCTCATTCATGGCGCGAGGTAAGTGAATTAATATGTATTATTTTTTTTTACCGAATTTGTTTATTTTTTAGTATTGTACTCAACACATGCAGTCAGCTGAGGTCCTTTTTGTATTTTCTTGGTACAGGATTTTTTTTTTTTTTTTTTTTAATGGCGACGATTAACACTTCAATTTTAGTTTCTTGTTGTTCTCTTCATCCGTTTATTGAAATTTTCTCCATGTTTAGTTCCATTATATTCTTTTTTGTTATACTGTCTTTTTTGTCTTTTTTCAGTTATTTTAGTTTTTGTCTTTATTTTGTATTTTGGGTGCTCTCAGTTATTATTTTCTCGGCTGTCATTTTGCTTCACTCAGTTCCTGACATTTCCATATTGCTGTCATTTGCTTCAGTTTTTTTTTCTTTCAATTCCCACCATTACTAGGAAGTTTATTTTTTTTTATTTTGGCTCCTTTTAGTTCTCTGCATTTTTATTTACTTATTTTTTTTCATTTCTTATTTCACTATTCTTTCTTTTGGGGAGGTTAATCATGAAAACTTGAATATATGCTGATTGCTCCCTTCACCCCACACACTCATGCTGGCTCGTACTTTTCTTCATTAATGTCGTTCTCTTGTATTACTGTCATTTTGGTGCCATTTCTTCTGTCTCCTTCCCTGTTCATGTTGTATTGTCATTTTCTTTTTACATTTTTTCACACATGTTGAGTAACTTAGGTATTTAGCGTAATTTTAGTCATCAAGCCTTCTGTCCCTTATAACTTATTCCCTGTATACTTTAACACTCCCCATTTCAGTGTTGTAGAGTTTTTCTTAATTCTGCCGTTATTTTTGTTGTCTTCATTTATATATTTTTGTTATTCTGGTTATCTCTGGTTTCCATCTGTTTTTCACAAGTCTGGTGTCATGCTAGTGCCTTATTTCCGGTTTAGTGTAGTTTTTCATTCCTAGTTCCATGCTAATTATATTTTTACTTCTTGTTTTGTTCATTTTCTTTATTTTTTTCTGTTCTTGCTGTTTTTTGCCGTTATTAGTCTTCTGTCTTTGCTTTTTGCTTTTTTTTTTTTTTTTTTTTGCCTTAACCCCTTCACGAACATGGGATATTAGTTCCATTATTCTTGTTACCTTCAGACATGTGTTAATTAGGGAAGGAAGGGTCTCTGGTACTGCAGAGGTCAGTGGGTGCTATGTCTAACCTTCTCGATTCCTAGTATCCAGGCTAAGTTAAAGAAAAAAAATCGTCTGAAGGCAGCAAGAAGAGACTGAGAAAAAAGTTAATGAATTGAAGTTGTCTCTTCCCCATTTCTATATCCATGCTTCGTTTGTCGTGTGTGTGTGTGTGTGTGTGTGTGTGCGTGTGTGTGTGTGTGTGTGTTTACTGTCATTTTCAGCTTGTTAAGATAATTGTATATTTCTGTTCGTTCTAGGACCTGCTAATTTATGGTGATTCTTTATACTAGCAGTTCATTTTAGCCTTTTCACGTAATTGTCCATATACGCTCGTTAAAGAAATTGTTCATTTCTCTTTGTGCAGGTGATCGTTCATTTTAGCGTGTGTATGTACTGTTCATATCGGCTGATTCAATTACCTGATCGTAGGAGTGCCTGGTATAATTATTTTCTTGACATAAAGTTGATAGCGTGGTCTGTGAGCCTCAGAAGACCTACGTGTCAAAGACCTTCACTTGGCACCACTTTGGCACTAATACCTTCCTTCCATACTGAATACATGCATTAATAAAGTATGGTAGGTTTTACTGAAATTTAAATCAGACCGTTTCTTGCCTGTCCTGGGATCGAATTGGCGTCCTTTCAAACAGAAAACCGCGTCTCAGCCAACTTAACTACCATCTCTCTATAATTACTCACTTTATCTAATTAGCCTACTTACTTTTATATGAGAGAGGGTGGTGTAAGTCGGGGGGAAGGCAGCGAAAAGGAGGGAGACAGGGTGACATGGAGGCGATTTGTTTGTAGCCACCCCGGGATTAAGGCGTCTGGATATAGATAGACAGATAGATAATGCTTACTAGCGTAGAACACTAATATTATCCCGACATGATAATGTTACTGGTGCCAATATTAACATTCAGAATCCTACGACTCACCCTCAACTGTATATATATAACTGACTAGCGTTCTCTGGACTAGAATACCTTACTAGAGCTGCCCCGACCATGAGAGAGTTGGAGTAGTCATTCACTTCGTCGTATTCTCGCAACCATTTTTATTGACTGGGTATATGTTCTTGTCAATCTGCCCTTTAACTGTTCGCTTGAAGCCGGCAATTTTAGTTACTTCCATCCAATGAAGTATTTTTATTGTTTTTGCTGCCACCAAAGATTATACTGAGCTTAGGAAATAGTTTTTGTACTTTAGAGGTTAGATATATAGCCTTCATTAACCCCTCCACTCTTAGCAGGCTCCCCTAACCCGAATAAAACCATCTGAAACCAGTAAGAACAAGGAAAAAAAAAAAAAAGGACTGAAGGAGTTGCTTTCCCTTTCCTATTTCTGTAGATGTATTAGTAGCAAATCTTCATAAGTTTGCATGATAAAGTCTTCATAATATATCGCAGGTCGTTTTGTGTTTAATATATTTCATTTCACAGTAATATTCACTCTGCAGACTGTGAAGGGCCTGGCCACCAGCAAGCAGTGCGATGTGAACGATCACTTAACTCCCTCACTTTGGTGACCCATTTTACATCACCGTATATTTTTGCTATTTTGCTGCCGAGGTGGCGAAGTGGCTAGCATTGCTAGCTATAAAGCTGCTGGCTAGATAGCGCAAAAAAATCTAACCCTGGTGCGGGATGCTGGCGCCACTCATGTCTTGCCACCCTTTGTGGGTTGAGTACCTAGACAGTAGCTAGGTATTAACGTGCATCATAGAGTTGCCTTGGATTCCAGAATAGTGGGAGAATATCCCGCCACGGACTCAAAGGCCTGAGTTTGGGAAATGAACTCCGCGGCTAAATTCACGCTTGCGTCTGTCTCTACATTTGCCTTAGCTTAATACCTTCACTCTTTTTTTTTTTCTGCTTAGGAGAGGCCTTTTGAGCTGGAAGGCTTAAATAAATTTTCCATTAACCTCTTTAGTAGGAAAGACCCATCCCAAGCCGAATATAATTGCCTGAAAATGGCAAGAAACTAAAATGTCACCAGACTGAATGGCTTAACCCTTTCCACGCGAGAGAACTTCACAATGCTGAATACAATTGGCAGGTGGTAACAATAGTGAAATGTAAAGACGTCATGGTACTGAAGGGTTTCATTATATTACCGGTACTCAGGTAAGGGCTTTCTTGGTAGTGATGTTATTTTCCATGTTTTATTGATGGAATTTTGTTAACCACTTCATGAACAGGGCAACTCAGGCATTCTATTCCTGCTAATAAGACGATTTTATTAACCTGAGAGTGAGTCATACGAGCCAAACAGTTGATTACAAAGTGTTCAAGAATTACACCAACTTGTTTTTCCTTCCTTGCTGCTTTGGAAGGTCACCCCCTCCTCTCTCTCTCTCTCTCTCTCTCTCTAAGTATGCCATCACTACAAGTTGTAAATAAAATCATGTAGTGGTAGCAAGATTAGCCCTTCAACACAAGGACGCATTTTATATTTGATCCTGGTAGGCCTGCTCTCTAGAATGCACGTGTGAGAAGTTATATGCTGTCTTGTGATGTGAACTGAACCGTAAGATAAGACGATGCAAACAGACCTGAACGTACAGAAATGAAAACGTTGAAAGGGATTAGGGTGGTAGGGTCTCACTGAATGAAAGAACTGAAAATAGTGGCGATGCTGCGAGAGGGATTTGAAGAAACATCAGAGAAGCGATGCAGACCGGTAGGTTGAAATGGATTCGACATGTTGAGAGGAAGGAGGAGAAGGATAACTGGCTGAGGAGTTTGTTTGTAGAGAGTGTCCAGAGGCACACCAATTAAGACGCGGGATGAGGTCCTGCGTGGATACCGTCGGGCTAGACTAGAGGGTTTAGCAGGGAAATGTCTCAAGGTTGAAATACGTGAATACACTGATGGCTTCCATCAGGTGATTGCATATACAGTATACACGCTAGGTTAAAATTGGTCTCCAAGCGCAAACTAAAAACCGAAACTATCTCCACACGACTGCATCCTACCTACGAGGGAGACTTGTGGAGTTGGAGAGGTAAGGTATAACAATTAACCCGTCAAAAACTTGGTCATTTTTAAGTTGCATATAACCATTTTCACAATATCTGAAGTAAGAGAAGATACCGTGTCATGAAGATGAAAATCTGAAACTTCGGCGTACTGAAAGGGTTAAATGCACCTCTTCTGTTTCACTCCATTATGTGCCAACTATTTGTTCAGTAACACAGACAATTCTATGTTTGTTTGCACAATGGATTATTTGTCTCTGAGGGCTGATGTAGCTTGCGGTGGTTCATTTCTGTTTGCCATTGCTCGACTTTTCCCTCTCTCTCTCTCTCTCTCTCTCTCTCTCTGAAAGAGGTATGAATGTGTGTGTGTGTGTGTGTGTGTGTGTGTGTGTGTGTGTGTGTGTGTGTGTGTGTGTGTGTGTCCTCGCCTACGTTGGGTAAAATCCTAGTAAGGGCAAGAACAACTACAAACGCCTTACCCAGGCTGAAGGTGTTAACAAATGACCCTCCCAATATCCGTGTTCCTCAGGTGATAATTATTAAAAGTGTTCTTCGCCTGAATGAGACAATAACACATAACTAGTGTATTGATTCTAATGACAAATGATCTTGTAATTCATCGGTGTTCCTGGGAATGATTTCGGGGGCTATTTTCATTATAGACTGTCCTTTCACCTTAATATGTTTTCATCCTTCACTGCATTCATTCTGTCTATCATCTTGCTGAACTGTCTGTCTACTCTCTTATTTTCCCAGCTGCCAACGTATCTCCCGAGCTACCTACCTTTCTTTCTGACCTGCTGTACTGTACCCACCCTTTTCGTTAAAATGTTTCCATCAATGTCTATATCTATTTTATCTATCACTTTCCACCTAGATAACTTCTCTTTTTGGTTACCTCTGCTTCTGCCCAGATATGCCTGTATATTTACCTACTTCGTTAATACACATCCATCAATTCGTGCATATATTATATCGGTTTCCTTCTTATTGAACTACGTAAACACTCCTGTCTTCCATGCTACCCAGTTTTCTTCATGTCCAGCTACATACCTATCCACTTACAACTATAATTTTCTACGTCGAGGAGGTAGCGCATGTGTCAGCGACTATCCTTGACCCAACTTAAGTCCTACACAGATGGAAGAACATTTAACTATTAGGCTGTATTTGTTTCGTGAGTAATCATGTGTTAACACCCTGCTAAGCTACATTTTATAACTTGTAGATTTTCATTCACAATCTCAGCCATTGCTCTTAAATTTCGACACGCAACAATTTCACTCTTCACTTCAAGACCCTTTCACATTTCTACCCGTGCCTGAAGCATTGGGTGGGGGTGGAGCACTTCACTAATGACAGAAAGAATAGTTCCTAGGCCGCACGAATCAGGTATTCATTAGGATCCGTAAAACATGGCTTGAACGTGTAGAGTAAAGCTGCCAGCCCAATATGAGGCCCGTGCAAGCCGACCGCTGCAATGCATAAAAACATACTTGTGTATTGTAGTTACTCATATCCATCCCGCACCCTTCGTTGTACCAAACTACCAACGTACCTACTCCCTCCCTCGCTGTTTACAAACCCATCATCACACACCACTCTTCAGCGCCAAATCCTAGCCGTCCCCGCCCCCTCTGCCCCCAACACACCCAACAGATAACTAATTACACGCATATCCGTGGAAAACATTTAGCCTGCCCTGCACTCGGGATTATCAGAACTGTATATTAATCACCCAACCCAAAAAGTGTTCAGCTCATGTTTTAAGAGAATTCTTTTCGTTTCATCTTTTTTATAGTCTGAGTTCAATGTAATCCCGGAATTACGGTTGCAGTTATTCGCATTGCCATAAGTTTTTTTTTTTTTTTTTTTTTTTTATGTTACTGTAATTATTATTTTTCAAGGTTAGGCTGTGTTTAAGCAGCATATTTAAAAAATCGCATGCATCCCTAATAGAGCCAATCCACACACACACACACACACACACACACACACACACACACACACACACACACACACACACACACACACACACACACACACACACACACACACACACACACACACACACACACACACACACACACACACACACACACACACACACACACACACACACACACACACACACACACACACACACACACACACACACACACACACACACACACACACACACACACACACACACACACACACACACACACACACACACACACACACACACACACACACACACACACACACACACACACACACACACACACACACACACACACACACACACACACACACACACACACACACACACACACACACACACACACACACACACACACACACACACACACACACACACACACACACACACACACACACACACACACACACACACACACACACACACACACACACACACACACACACACACACACACACACACACACACACACACACACACACACACACACACACACACACACACACACACACACACACACACACACACACACACACACACACACACACACACACACACACACACACACACACACACACACACACACACACACACACACACACACACACACACACACACACACACACACACACACACACACACACACACACACACACACACACACACACACACACACACACACACACACACACACACACACACACACACACACACACACACACACACACACACACACACACACACACACACACACACACACACACACACACACACACACACACACACACACACACACACACACACACACACACACACACACACACACACACACACACACACACACACACACACACACACACACACACACACACACACACACACACACACACGGGATTGCGAGCGCTATGTAAAGTTTAATGTGCATGCGTTAATACTTTCCAGGCCATCCCTTCACACTGCTATACCGCCCGCCACGCCACGCCACACGCCCGACCCAACCCGACCCGACCTGCCCGATCCGACCTGACTGACCTGATCTGACCTGCCTGACCCGACCTGACTCGACTTGCCGACACGATTCGAACTGCCCGACGTGACCCGACTGACTTCTTTCGACCCGCGTGACCCAACCTGACTGACTGATCCGAACCGACTGATCTAATCCGCCCTACATGATCTGACCCGACCTGACAGACTGGATTATCTTGGACCCACCCGATTCGACCAATCTGATCCGACCTGATCCACCCGACCCGACCCAACCCGACCTGACCAACTTGACTCTACCTGCCTGCCGTGCCGACCGGGGATTACTTTATTTTCACCGTCATAAATCACTTTAATTCACCAATGTGCTGCCATGGATTACCCCATACTCTTTTTTTTTTTTTCCATCACCCCTTCTCTACCAGGACGTATTTTCATTTTTATTCATGCTATCTCCAGACGATTTTGTTCAGCGTAGGAGAAGCTTGTCGAAATGGGGGAGTTGAAGTTCCATAAACCCCTTTACTCCTAAACGTCTTGTAAGATTAATAATATCGTGAGGAGGAGGCAAAGATAAAATACAAGACGCATCATCAGACTGAAGGTATAAACTCAGTGATATTTTCCTGTTTTAAGGGGTAGTGAGAGAAAAGGCATGTTCCATACGTGTACTTGAAGAGGGGGCTGTTCCATACCAGAATTCTAGTGTTCAAAGAATTTTCCAGAACATCTGATGTATTCGTATCGTTTCCCACACAACAAGGCGCTTTCTACTGATATGATACGCCTTAATACTGATATGATAAATATATAGCCTTGAACTGCAACCTCTTATATATGAGAGGTTTTTGATATAATATACTGTACATATTTACAGTGTTCTGATAACGGTCATCCTACAGATAGACAGACAGACAGACAGACAAATAGATATATATACCGATAGACAAATACATACAAGTACATATATAGTATACATTCAGGCAGACAGATTATAGATAGAATGATGGTTGCAGTGAAGCACAGTATCCTCCTGTTTTGTGAGGGTGCTTGGAGCACGGTACGTTATGTGTACAGTGCAAGTGTGCTGGCGTGTATATATTTGTATGCAAGTGTGGGAGTGTGGGTGTGTGTGGGATCATTCATAACGGTGCGGGCCGGAGCGGTGGTGTGCCGGGCTAATAGAAAATTACTGAGATATAGTGGCCGTGCGTCAGCGTGAGGGAGTGAGCACGGTCAGGCAGGCGGGCAGGTGGCCGGGGAGGGGAGGGAGGCGACACAGGGTCGTATTCTTAGGGGTCGTATTCTAAATGGTTTTGGAGATTTCGTAACAATTCTTCGCTTGTGATAAATTCAGCACAATATACCTTAAAACACCCTTCTTTGTTACGGATAAAACCACGAGTATGTCAATATTAAAACGATTTAAAATCACACAAACAAACAAAATATTAAGGACCACTACGCCAAATAAACCGCTTAGAAGAGGTGCTACGAAACTTGTAGTGCCAACTAGGATATACCGTAGTAGGAGACATACCGGTACAAGCTTTCTTACACGTCTTCCTCGGCTACTTGTTTCGCATATTACACATAATGAATCTGTTTTATGTTACTGATGCAAAAAGTATCAATGATAGTCTCTTCCGTTGGGTGACGTATTAATTTAGGTTATCCTTGTTATCTCCAGACAGTTTATTCAGCCTAGGATAGACTTTTCAGACGGAGGGGGAGGGGAGCAGTTAGATACAGCTCTGTTAACCCCTTCGCTACTCGATATCCTTCCTGTGTTGTTGATGAAAATAAAAATGTCATCCACGTGAAGAAATTAAACAGATACTGGATACATAACATACGGTACAGGGGAACTTAGGGTGCAAATTGAAATATAACTCGCTGTGGAAGACATAAGGAAGCCTGCATTGCCTCCCAGAACACGACACGGAGAGCCTTGCCGTCCTCCCTGCCTTCCTGCCTCTATGCCATCGAGCTTGTTGGTGGGTAGTGTGTTGTCAGGCAATGGCAGGCACTAGGTTAACAGGCATGTGGGTCATTACCATCTTGGGGGAAGGCAGGCAAACACAGTGGCAAGGTGGCACAGGTGAGAATCCGACACGAGAGAGAGAGAGAGACAGACAGAGAGACAGAGAGACAGACAGACAGACAGAGAGACAGACAGACAGACAGAGAGTAGTCAGTACCAGTACAGATCAGACATGATTAGGAAATGATCGTCAAAAACTGGTGTCTTTTCTACATTTTCCGGCTCTTGATTGAAGCATCATGTCCTAAGCACTGCCAGGCACCAGCAGTAAGCACTCTGCAGCAATATCCAGTGAATCATTGACTGGTATAAAATTAATCACTCGGGAATCGAATATATAAATTGATATTTTTGGCTTATCGAAATATTAGTCATTACGAATCACAATAGCCATGCGACATGTTTATTAAACAGTAGAAGAGGCATTAATGAGGACGTTTTGTGTGTGTGTGTGTGTGTGTGTGTGTGTGTGTGTGTGTGTGTGTGTGTGTGTGTGTGTGTGTGTGTGTATGATGCCAAACGAAAGAGCCAAAATCTGCAAGCCTGCACAAATCGTTCCATCCACAGAACGTCAGATACGGACAAAATAAGAATCCATTCATTTACAGAAGTCTGGATACACTGTGTTTATCACTGGAGGTGAGAGGCAACAGAGAAAAACGAGAGGGAAATCTTCTCTCAATACCCCTCCTCTCCCTGACGTCTTTCAATTTCTCGCTTGTCCCAGGTTTGCTTTGTTGTATCTTCACTATCATTATAATGCTGGGAACTATACTTTAGCCAATTTGCCCGTCTGGCTACATACTCACTTCTTTATCGGCCGTCTCTCTCTCTCTCATATATATATATATATATATATATATATATATATATATATATATATATATATATATATATATATATATATACTCACTCCTTTATCGGCCATCTCTGTCTGTCTGTCTGTCTGTCTCATATAAATAAATAAATATATATATATATATATATATATATATATATATATATATATATATATATATATATATATATATATATATATATATATATATATATATCACAGAGCCTGAGCTTCACTGTGACTTCGCCAAAGAGAAGCCTTCATCTAGTCACTGGCTTTTCCATGGATTACTAAAATTCGGAGCACTGAAATTTCCGTTCCTCTGCCTTAATTGCCTTTTTTAAAACACTAGTTGTAGGCAAACTGGATTTTTGTTTTTGCCACTCCATATGATCCCTAACAAATTTTGCTTCTGAAGTTTGCATCTCTTTCCGTTTTTGCTTGATACTCCCCGAAATGTTCCGAACAGGCAGGCAGGCAGAAAGATAGTGACGAACCTGGGATTACAGAAATAGATCTAAGAATGTTTGAATTTATGTAAGATTGCCCTACCCCTCATATTTACGGCTATTCTCGCACGACGCAGGTACGTTGTCAGCATTTCATTTTTTTTTTTTTTTTTTTTTTTCGGGAGGAGGGGGGCTTGAAACACACTTCAAAGAGACCATAGCAACTTTTCCTTTCTGAATACGTTGATATCTCTTGTCATTTTTTACGTGATGCTCCGCTCAGACTTGGCGATACAGACGGACAGAAAACAATCAGACATACAGCACAGACGGAAACTTGGGATCAGAAAATTTTATGTAAGCATGTATGTGTGTTATGTTTTGTTCTCTGCATCATACTTACAGATTTCTGGCACGGCGCAGGTAGGTGGTCGACCTTTCTGTATTTATGTTCCTGGCTTACAGTACACTCCAAAGCGTCTTTTACAGTTTAAGGTTTTGGAATGTGTTGATATTTCTGACCGTTTTAGTGTGATGATCTACACAAAGTTTACATTACAAGGAGACAGACAGACAAACAGACAGACAGACAGACCGATGGACAGATATAGATGTATAAAACTTGTGAACTTAATAAAGATTTTAAACCCTTCATTCAGATTTTTGTACCCCTGATAAAATTCTTTAGAGCTGCAGTTGTAATATAATAATACCGTCACCATTTTGTGGCAGTTAACCACCGATAAACAAACATACGGTATTCGCATTTCACCCAATTTCATGCATTTACGGTATATCTCGGTGATCTAAAATCTGTGTTCGTTACAAGGGAGTACAAAGGAAAGCAAACACCAACACATCTATTGGTTCTCATGATTCTGTTTGTTATAGAGATATTAAGTAGCATCTCAAGGAGTCTCTTATTGGGAGACTTTCGCGAGAGAAAAGTTGTATACGTGCAGGACCTCGCAATTTACCTGAGGTTTATGGACAAGCGGGATAAATGGTAGTGTTCATTAATAACAGGTGGTACTTATTAATTACAGGTGGCCGGATAAGCAGGTGCCACTCTATCCAACCACCAGCACCGCATAACATCCACCTCACACGTAACATCATCCTTCATAAAAACTGAAAAGAACGGCGTCCATGTTTATGAACTGTCCTAAGCATAATTTGTGAATAAGACTGTTTGCTAACACGCTGCATTTGTCTTCACACTTAGAGGCTTTACCAAACGCTATTCAGTCTGCAGTAATAGTTAACGTTATGGAGAACTGTTTTTCTTATAAATTGACTAGAATCCTTGATAAATATGACCCTAGGCCGCATTACCACACGCACACAATTCCTGATTTCTACTGTTTTCCTTGATCATCACATTCCCTTGATGGAAAAATAAAAAAAACGAAAAAGAAAAAACTTCATGTCCTCTCTCCATACTGTACATAATTCCTACATTCTTCCATTTTTTTTTTTTTTTTCAGACTTTTTAGGATCCTTCATAAATTCGACCACGGCCATTTTCCCTCGACGTACATAATTCCCACATTCTTCCGTTTTCCAGTTTTTCCTCGGCACTCAGTATATCGCGAGCAAACACCCTCTTGTGGCGCTTCGCATTATACACCGACAGATAAGAATCATACTTCCCCTCCCTACATCACAGCCGGGCCACCTAATCATGGTCTTTGGCACACGCGCGACGCCAAAAAAAGAGAAAATCGCAGGGGAGGTGAAGAGTTAACCAAAAATTGACGTGGATTTAAAAGTATCGCAAGGGCCCTTTAGCGTGTAGTGGGGGGAGGGGAAAGGGGAGAAGGGGACTGGAGGTGGTGGTAAGGGGGAGAAGTAGTGGTTGTGATGGTGATAGTAGTGGTGGTGGTGACGCTTAATGGTGGTGGTGACTGGTGGTGGGATTGATGATAATGGTAATGGTGATTGTGTTTGGTGGTGATGAGAAAAGGAGTATGCTTGTGGCAGTCATGAGGGGTGACGAGAGTGATTATGACATTGGTGGTGAAAGTGGTGAGGGTAATGGTGATGATGACTGATTAGGAAAATGGGAGGGGGCTGTTGGTCATGGTGGCGATGATGATGGTAGTGATGGAGGCAGTGGTGGTGATGGTAGTATTTTGAAAGGGTAAGGGTCATGGTAGTAATGTAGTTTGATGGTGGTGGTGGTGATGAGGCTGGGAAAGGGGTAGTGGGTATGGTATCTGTGATGGAAATAATGGTGATGGTGATAGTGTTGGGCGAGAGGCGTTCATGGTGGCGGTGGTGATGGTGGTAGAGAGAATATATGATGCTGGCGGTGGCGGTGGAAAATGTGTTCGAGGTAGGAGCATGAAGGGTGGTTGTGACCAATATAGACATCGGGAATACCTTATACCAGCAGCGAATACTACTCTAGTTAATCATGCTACAAACAGTGGCAGTAGACGATAAAGCATAAGTCTACCTTAACAACAGTAGTAGGAGTAGTAGTTGTAGTAACAGTAGCAGCAGAATACTTGCCGGTACTCCACTAATAGCGTAAGTAACATTTCCTTGTTACATTATAATGAGTTACTGTATCGTCAGTAACTATCAGCGTGGACGACAAAAGGTCCACATAGCCTACACCTCCTTTAAGTCAGTGTCAGGTCTCAGATGCCTTTATCTACACACACACACACACACACACACACACACACACACACACACACACACACACACACACACACACACACTAAATTAATGAATGACAGGTAGCAGAGCAGTGACGTGCTAATTACAAACTCTGCCTCCTAGATATTCCCTCTCCTACATTATTACGTCAGAGGAATATCATCAGCGTTGCACGACATTTAACCTCTTGACTGCGAAATATGATGTTTCTATTTCTTCCGGTTAACGTCAGACGGTTATATGACCTCAGAGAAATCCACCGCAATAAATAGATACGGTAAAAACAAAAGCACCTGGACTCTCGTTCTGGCCTAGTAGTAAGAGCTTTGTGTTTTATTCCAGATAACGCTAGGAGACTGAATTAATAACACAGCAACTCGCTACTGTTAAAGGGTTAAATTCTTTCTAAATACCCCGCCAAAACCATCAGCTGCCCCATGCCTTACATAAAACCTTAACTCCTTCAATCCACTGACGTATTTTGTCATTCTTTTTCATGCAATATCTACACTGTTTAATTCACTGGTTAGATTTTTCGAACGGGAGGGGTTAGAGACAGCCTTCATTAACCCTTCGCTGCAAGAGATTTACCTCTAAGCTGATTAAAATCGCTTGGCCGTGCCCTGAACAATATTAATGATACGTCACCGGACAGAAATAGTTAAAGAATTTCATACTATCGAATACTGACCATGATGGAAGATTTCAAGCAGGTAGTTAATTACTCTAACAGCTTTACAGTCAGTGCAGCTCAACACATGGTTAAATAATTTCACTAATTAAACCGCGAGGCAAAACTGTAGCTCTACAGACAGACAGACAGCTCTCAAACCATCCCCGCTCAGACACATCACCATCATCATCATCATAATCATCATCACACCTATAAAGATGGAGTGAGATAAGATCCGGGAAACATGGAAGGGAAAAGCATTAAAGATGGAGAACAATACATAGGAGGAGAATATTATTTTCAGAGTAAAATATAATTATGTTATATAATGGACTCTTATTTGATCATGCATTAAGGATTACATCAACCTTTCAGTACGATGGCCTTTTTTTTACGTTATTATAATTATCATTATTATTATTATTATTATTTTTACTGCCAGATGATTGTATTGAGCACAGGGAAGATATCTCATACTGGAGGATGTTCATTTTAGGGGAACCAGTATTTTTACATAGGTTACGAACACGCCCCACTAAGACCTGGCGACTATGGAACCACCACCCATCCAGTCACTAACCAGAGTCTTATTTCCGTATCTTTATATGGTAGTATAAGCAATCCTCACTGTAAAGTTGGGATGTGTTCCAAATACCATAACGTTCTCTATACACATGATACTATAATCTGGGAGAAACTGGTACATCAGCTTTACAGGAAGCAATGGAATCTTTCTAGACATTTTTCTTTTATTGAACTGTGGGCTTCAGAACAACAAGGAACATCAAAAGAAACACCTTGCGACGAGGTCTTACTGTACGGTCTATATCTGAGTGAGCACCGAAGCCGCTGCAAGACATGGAGTGAGCGTATGCGATTCATTACTCCGGCATCCCGCATTGCTTGCCTGCATTAGGGGAAGTGGTCTTTAAGTGGCTAGTCAAGGGTGGGGCTGGGTAGTGGTTAGGGTAATGGCTAATGCTGGTTGGTGGACGAGTGGATGGGAGAGTAGGTGGGCAATAAGTGGAAGGATCTCATGGGTGTATCTGGTAGATGGGTGTAGGCTGGGGTACAGCAGGGTGGAAGAAGCTTATGGGTGTAGCTGGTTGGTGGGTGTGGGTGGAGGTATAGTATTTGAAGGAGCTGATGTGTGAAGCTGGTAGGTAGTTCGGTGAATGGGGACGGAGCTGGGAGAGGAGTCAGTGAGTGGAAGGTGCTGTTGCATTAAGCTGTCAGATGGGTTACTGGGCGTCGCAGGGGGACAGTGGATGGAAGAAGCTGACGAGTGAACTGGGGAAGGTGATGTTAAGAGACATGGCTGTGAAGAAATAATAGAGTGTGACTAGAAATGGTGCTGGACGGGGGAGATAGGGTTGTTGGGAGGATTTGACTGAATGGATGGAAAGGCTAGGAGAGATTAAATGGATGGATTGGAAGACGTGGGTAACTGAACAGAAAGGAATGGGTGGATGAGCGGATATCGGTCATTAAGTGGTAGGGAATGGGAGAAAGTAGGTGAATAGGTAATTGGCAGGAATGGAATGGGTTGGGTAGATGGACGACAGGGAATGAGAGAGAATGGGTGGATGAAAGACAAGGAATGGGTGTGGGTGGATGGACGGGGGGCTGGGGGAAAGGAGAGGCAAGGGGGAGGGGGGTGCAGGTGAATGGGCGTGTGGCAGGACATAAAGGCAGACATATGGACAACATTGAGGGAGGCGACACCTGCTGCCCGAGACGTTAGCTGCACCACACCGATAATACCGCCTCTCACCGACCCTGTCCACCCTCACATCCACACTGTCTCATACCATCTGTCCACTGTCTGACTATACACTGCTCACTGACTCTCACACCCTCGACCCACTGTCCCGCATGCTTTCTGTCCACTGTCTCTCACACCCTCTGTCCACTGTCTCTCACACCCTCTGTCCACTGTCTCTCACACTCTTTGTCCATTGTCCCTCACACTCTCTACTCAGGTTTCTCATACTATCAGTTAGTGGTTCGCACACTATCTGCTTAATGTCATTCACACCCTCTGTCCATTGTTTCTCACATCCTCTGCCAACCGTCTCACTATACATTGCTCTCTTTAACTTGGCCTAAAATGAAGCTGGGAAAATAAATACACAGAGGAGGAGATATCACAAAGTGACAGGCAAGAAGATGAAAAACGAGGATAAGGAAGGCTGAGCGAAAACGGTGTATGGAAGAGGGAAGAAAGAGAATAAACAGCTGGCCTGTGCATTGTCTGTTTTTACTTGGCATAAAAATACAACCTCTACGTCTTAAATACTGAGCTGTAACAAGAAATGAACACAAAATTATTGTGCTAATAACAAGAAATTATGTTAGATGCGTAGCATTGTCTCATTCTGCTGCTGAGCTATGGGAAAGAAGATGCACATTACAGTAACAAGGGAGTGGCCAGGATTTTACAAAGCGGTGGCCAAAGGATGACCAAGCCCACTTATCAGGTGGCCCAGTGGGAACTTTTCAGCTGGGTCCGGAGGTATTTCCCTAGAAATTCTGAGTGGCCACTGGTGTGGCCAGGCTTATTTCAAGGATAGTCAGGGTCACCCTGGCCACCCCTCTGGCTACGGCATTGCTGCGCAACGATGTAAAAATCCACTCTAACTTACTCTAAGACTACAATGCCTCCGTACTGAATGCTGGACTCTGGCAAGAGATTAACGCTAGAACATGATGCTAGTCACGAAAATGTGCTACTGACTGTACGCAGAGTCGTATTAATGTCCTAATCTGTCACTGGGCTTCGGGAAATAAACCGCAGAAGTCGATAACATCCGTCAAGTTAAGGTGGATAAACCATAGTTTACAGGAATGCAAGGACTAGAGGGCGGATGGATAAATGGTTGGGTTTATGGAGGAATGAGTGAATGGTTATATGGATGAGTGATTAGGTACGTGGGTGAGTATGTGAGTGGGTGAGTGGATGAGTGGGTGGAATTGTGGATGATGTGGGTGTGTGGATGAGTGGATGAAATTGTAGAAAAATGGGTGGATGTGTGGATGAATGCGTGGATGTGTGGGTGAGTGCGTGGATGAGTGGATGGGCGTATGGAAATGGGTAGGTGTGTGTGGATGTATGGGTAGATGTGTAGATGAGTGAATGGGTGTGTGGATGAGTGAGAGGCCGTTTGTGGATGAGTTGACGAGTGAGCGAATGAGTGAGTGAGTTTGTGGACGAGATTTGGTGTGTGTGTGTGTGTGTGTGTGTGTGTGTGTGTGTGTGTAATTCACCTGGTCGGTCAGGATCACCTGATGGTCATGATCGTCAGCTTTTACCCTCCCGGAAGGGAGCTGAGAGCTCATATATTCCGATCTAAGGGCAAGGCTGTGACCTTCACACACGCACACACCCGTCCCCTTGCTCCAGGGGGACAGTAACCACCCACTTCGTCAGTGAAACTTTTCGCAACCTGAGCGAGGCGCGAACTCCCGTCTACCAGATGGCAAGCGAGAACGTTACCACTGCACCAGCGAGCGGTGTGTGTGTGTGTGTGTGTGTGTGTGTGTGTGTGTGTGTGTGTGTGTGTGTGTGTGTGTTTATGGATATGTGGGTTTATGTCTGGATGAGTGAATTTGCTTATGAATGAGTGAGTGGGTGTATGGATGAGTGGGCGGGTGAGTGGATCCGTATATGAATGAGTGGTAGGATGTGTGGGTGAAAGTGTCAATGGGTGGATATGAGGATGGGTAACTTGGTGCATGAATGAGTGAGTGAGATGGTGTATGGATAAGTGTGTGAGTGGGTTGGTGTGTGGTGAGTGGTTTGGTGTGTGGATGAGTGAGTGGATGAATGGATGAGTGGGTGGGTGTATGGACGAGTCGATGGGGAAGTGAATGAGTGTGTGGATGTGCGGTTTGATTTGTAGGTGAGTCGGTTGGTGTGTGAGTTAGTTGGTGAGTGTGTGGATGAATGGATGTGAGTGAGTGGTTGGGTGACTGGGTGGATGAGTGGCTGGGGAGTGGGTTTGTGTGAGGGGAATGGGCATGAAGTTGTGAAAGGGGGAATGAGAGGTTAAGCACTTTAACCCGAGGACACACACACACACACTCTCTCTCTCTCTCTCTCTCTCTCTCTCTCTCTCTCTCTCTATCCAGATGTCATATTCTACTTAAATGAGTCTTCCTCGACCTGAGAAGGAATATTGATAGCTAAGTAAGTCAGTGTAAGAAGTGGATATATGGGTGCAGAGAATACGAGTAGGCTATGTGGGTGGGTGTTGGCTAGAGTGTGTATAAAGTGATTAATAAAACGATAATTATGTAGTCGATGAATGGATAAGTAAGTGAATAGTTGGTGCACTTCGTCCACCTTATCAACTGCCTCACATCTGCGTCCAATCGGAGCTTACTGTTACTTGTCTAATAATGGAAAAAAAAATACTGCGGCTCTACATCCTTTACATAACACTACCCTGTGACTAACACCATATTCTTGTGTTAATTTCTGTTTACGTTTCTGCATTCAAGAGAGAGAGACGGCATTTTGAGGCAAAGTTAAAATGGACAAAGTTTAGCCTATGTAAGCGGTGAGCAAGAGAAGCTGAGGTGGGAGGCTTGTTACAGAGTGGAAAGAAGTGAAGGATCAAGTTAGAGACATGGCAATTTTAGGCCAAGTTAAAGTGGACAGAGTTTAGATAATGTGAGTGCTGAGTAAAGGGAACTAGAGTAGGGAGGAAGCCTACGGGGAGGAAAGAAGTGACTAATGACAGCGGTGGTGATGGATGGAAGGCATCTGAGAGGAGGAAGGCTGGGTGTGTGGTGATTGGCTGGGTGGGTCGTGGATAGCTGGGTGATTGGTGCAGCTTATGTGAACGATTAATTTAGTGAGAAGGAACAAAGACTAAGACTGAATGTCTGCTGAGACTTTAGAAAGAACTATAAAATGAAAACACTGAATATAAAGAGCATATGCTTAAGCTGAAGGGTTATGGTCATCCTCCTTTCGGAACTTTGGCGAAAGCTTTGACCCTGCACTTGACATCTCAAAGGCTTTCGGTCGAGTCTGGAATAAATCTTTAATTTCCAAACTGCCGTCTTACAGTTTCTATCATTCTATCTGTGTTTTCATCTCCAGCTTCCTTTCAGGTCGTTCTATAGCTGCTGTTGCTGACGGCCTCCGATTTTTTCATTGAGCTGTTAATAGCGGTGTTCCTCAGGGTTCTGTCCTGTCGCCAACTCTTCTTCTACTCATCAATGACACTGTAAGCTGTACATCTCATCCTATTCACTCATACGCTGATGACTCCACTCTTCACATTTCCATTCGCTTCCCACGGCGTCCATCACAGCAAATAATTCAACAAACACGGGAGGAGGCAATAACACACCTAATTTCTGACCTGGCTCATATTTCTAATTGGGCAAAAGTAATCTTGTTTTTGATGTATCAAAAACTTAGTTCTTACGTTTGTCGACCCGTAAAAACCTTCCACAGGATTATCCTTTAATATCAAACAATATCCAACTCAGTTCTGTATCATCTCTGAATATACGCAGGGTTTCATTGGAAAATCTGCTCCCAAGTTACTATGAATGCTAAGCCGTTTCCTTGCCTTCTTTACCCCCGGCACAGATGGTGACTCTGCATACAGATATTATCCCCCCTGTGTCGAGTACAACTCACATGTGGGGAGGGGGGTTCCCCACTTAGAACTCTTCTCAAATGGATGGAATCAAAGGTTTTTCATCCCATTAACTCTCTGTCTCTTCGCCGCACGCTTGCACCTTTATTAAGTCACATTAACTCTCATCGTCTTAGTGAATCCCCTCAACCTCTGTCTCTTCACCGCATGATCGACTCTATTTCTACTCTGTCACTGTTTCAATGGTCACTGCTATTCTGAACTGCCTGCTTGGATCCCTCCTCCATTACGGCTGGTGGGTAGCACCCGTCTGGCAGCCAGCTCTCACTCCTTTTCTATCCAACTCTCTAGTGGAAGAGTGAACCAATCCTACCAGTCCTTCATGTATGAAACAGGTCAGCTCTGAAAATGTCTGTATTTCCTGTCTGTATTTCATTCTGCCAACGACGTCCAGTCATTTATATGCAATGTATCCTGGTATCTCGAAAGAAAACGGTCTTGCGCGTTTTAAATCTCTTATTTTTTCTTGGAGGGAACAATCTTGCGGACCTCTAGCCTTATGTTCCTTCCTTCTTATATAAACAATAATGAAAAAAATGAACAAACGATTTAGTTAATGAAATGGATTAAGGACTAAAGCTGAAGGTTTCTGAAGGTGATCTTACTGATAACGTGACTAGAAGTGAACGAGGAATGTACAGAACCTGAATCATTACTGAAACACTATCAGGGTGCTCTGACACACACTGTGGGTGAAGGTGAATGACGTAATTAATCAAACAGAGCACGGACCTCAGATGAAGTGTTCTGGAAGTGATTTGACATAAAGTGAACGATGATTTTGAGGAGAAGGAACACAAAGTTTAAATATTCTAGAGGTGATCTGATAGATACTATGTTGAACTGCAGGATGATTTTAGGGAGAAATATCAGAGTCCTAAGCTGAAGTGTTCTGGAGGGGATTTTGCTGTTAATGTGTAAAAAAAGATATCATTGAGAGTAAGCGCAGTGGAATCGAGTTATTTGAGAGGAGCATGTGGAGTTACAAGGAGAGACAGACTGACAAATGAGAAAGTGAAGGAGCGTTGTGTAGTGGATGTGAATATGATTGAAATCGTTAGGAGAAATATACTGAAGTGGTTTGACCATGTAGAGAGGATGGAGAGTGAGAGACTAACAAGGAGAGAGTATGTGAGTGAGGTGGAGGGGGGGAGAGAGAAGGGGAGGCCAAGGATGAGATGGAGAGATGGAGTGGAGAGGTATATGAGAGAGCGGGTGTGTGAGCTGGGAGCAGGGCAATGAAATGGCGGGGGACAGGGCGACATGGAGGCGATTTGTTTATGGCCACCCCTTACGGGATTAAGGCGTCTGGCAATAGATAGATAGACAGATAGGCAGACCTAGGACTAAGTTCAAAAGATGTGAAAAGGATGATCAATGGTAGGAGTGGACTATGAATTAAATGGGAGAAAAACGTTAAAGGGCAGTGGATGAGACTTGATAGATAATGAGCAAAAGTAAGCCATGAAATAGAGAATAAAGACGAGAACTGGGAGGTTATGAAGGTAAGCTAACAGATATACTAATGTGGACAACGCTGAACCCGCTTTATGCAAGGTATATCTGTCCGTTTTCGCCTGACGAAACCGGGCCACTCCCATAATTTGAAAACTAAATTGTGGTTGCAGGTAATTCAATGAACCTCTGTTACAAGGGCTGCAGTGAGTCTCACCGGCTACTAGTCATATCAACCCTCCAGTTTGGCTGCACTTAGCCATCAACTGCAGGCTGAAAGGGGTTAAAGATCTTCGTCAGGTTATAACAGAAACACCATAATAGCTAAGCTTTCTTCAAAACCCCTTCACTACAAGAATTCTGTCCAATAACGTCATCTGGAGAAAAAAGAAATCAATGGCGTCACCGTAGAGAATTTGATCATCTTTGCTTTAAAATATAGATGCTCATATTCCCTCTCAGTGCGGAAATTCATTAAAACACTCACCCCCGTGGAATCAATACCCCAACATCCACCACAGACCAGCTCACGCCTTTAATACCTTCACCCCCTCTTCATGAGCTCGCTAAAACTTTATAAACCAGTGCTGTTTATCGCCTTATATATACAAACCTTTACTGCTTATCTGTGCATATAGATAAACTGGTGCTGTGTAACTTTTTCTCTCTCTGGACATAAAAATTCTGTATCTGTCTTTTTGTCTGTGTAGGTAAATCGTAATTATCTGTCTGGTTATCTGTATGCAAATCTACATTATCATCATTTTATAACAAATATGTCCTAACTACCTATCTATCTGCATATGAATTATTATTATCTGTATCAATCCATCTATCTAACCTAGTATAAACCATCACTGTCTATCTATCTATCCAACACAAACCGTTACTTTCTGTCTGTACTGTTTTAACCACCATCATCGTCATCACCTTAATCCTAACCTTATTCTCCATATGGAAATGAAATACTGTATATTACTGTATGACTTTATAAACCATCACTCTCTCATGCGTATAAATAAACCATTACTTTCTATATTGCCTTTGTCCTCTCTCTCTCTCTCTCTCTCTCTCTCTCTCTCTCTCTCTCTCTCTCTCTCTCTCTCTCTCTCTCTCTCCGTATGTCTATAAATATACAACCACCATAAAATCTACCTAAAGCCACCACAATCCCTCTGTCTACCTATGCGGTATACGCGTCATTTCTCTCCATCTATCAACTTTCACATAAACCATCACTATCTACCTGTCCGTCTATCGATCCATCTATCTATCTCCGGACGCCCAAACCGAGAATTCATCCACGGTAGCCGAAAAAATTAAATATTACCAAATCTCTCTTCCACTACTCCCTCCCCTTCGTCCTTCCACCTCTTCACGGTCTTCCTCTCCATCGCCCCATAAATCACGATATCACACCCTTTTTTCCCTAACCGGATAGTGTGAGCAGGGCGGGAGTCACGGGGGTCCAGTGTCAGGGCTTGTGTGAGTGAGGGGAAGCACGGTGATGCCTCTTGCTTACTTATTTCATCCTGCCGCCAAATTACCTCATGCAAATTTAAGGAAGCCTCGTATTTAAGGAGGTTAAGATAATGCAGGCTAATAATAACAACTCCAGTACGCTAAATTGTTGCTTCATTCACTTTACTAACGCCATACTGTGTTATTCGTAGTAGCAGTTGACGCTTCGTAGTAATGGTGTGTGATACTCCTTACTAACCATTTCAGGGACTTTATTACCGCCCAGCGATTTTATTCATCTGAGCTCCTTGGCCCGTATTCTCGTCGGTTGTGGAAGCTCCTTAATACTTTTCCCTAAGCGATTTATTTTATTTATTGCACTTTGCTGTTCTCTTCTCTGTTACTTAATTCCTTCCATTAACGTTGTACTCTGCATGATAACGTAGCCTACAAAATGACATTAGCTATCCTTATCCAAAAAATAAATCGCTAAAGAAGAGGTGCTAGGGAGCTTCCTGAACAGGCGACTTAACGAGTCCTTCAATGAGATGACGCGTTTTCCATTTTCAGCTACCACCATGTTCTTTGATTAAACTCTGATATGGAAGTAGTTAATTAATGGCTATATCCAGTCCCTACCGTTCGAAGAGTCTCTCCTAAGCTGAAAAAAGCGGAAAGTGACAACAAGAATATAACAGAGAAGACGTCACCGTAACGAGGGGGTCTTGTAATGCAGTTAAGACATTGATCAACTTAATGCTAGGACGCCTTTAATATTTTACTTTTACTTCCTATCGACGATTTTATTCAGCTTAGTTGAACCTTTCGGAAGTGGAGACATCATACAAAGTCTCCATTGAACCTTTCACTGCAAGACATACAGTAACTTAATAGAACTCCATCTGGGAACCCAGTTACTACACTCTTCCCAGCACCTTGTTCTGGCGAGGGGCTGCCAAGCGCATGCGAGCACTGATTGACTAAACGGAATGCGCTGCAGGGGAGGTAACTTGCCTGCAGTTGATGGGTCTGCTTGGCCAGACAGGCGGAGTTGCTGAACAACAACCTTAAGAAAACTACAAAGCGTCTGGCCGTAAGTAGTGTATAACTGAAATTACAGGTATGTCATAGTGATGAAGGGATAAAGGTGGACTCGCAGTGAAGATAATAAAGTCGACTGGAGAGAGAGAGAGAGAGAGAGAGAGAGAGAGAGTCATTAGGAGCAGTGTCAATATTTTCACCTCCGTCACTGCTGCCGCCGCCATCATCATCATCACTCACCACACACCATCATCACCACTCATCTTTCATATCCCAGTTTCATACATCACTATCATCATCATTCATTTCGCACCATCATCACCACTCATCAGCCATTGGTTGGCCTTATTCTTCACTGTCATCATTCATTGCCCACCACCATCATCACTCATCATTAACTCTCTCGTCTTGGTCAGCACTTTCATCATTCACTGCCCACCACCAGTCACTATCATCACCACTCATCGTTAACTTGTTAATCTCATTGATCACCATAGTCAACATTATTCACTCACCAGTCTCATGTAGATCGTATACCGCGCCCCACTGCAGGCCTCTTGTGTGTTGCAGTGACGGCTCAGTATGTTGGTGTGAGGAGTGCAACTTTTAGCTACCTTATGAAATGACTGATCAACCATGCAATCAGTGGACGTAAAAAGTAGTCACTATACGGCATGAAAAGGCGTATATGTGAAGTAGGAAATGGTGCAGAGCAGATATTGGTAACGCTGATAGAGCCGTTTCCACAGTACACATTAATTCGCCAGTTAAGAAGCAAGGGGTGTGAAATATATGGACGACCGTGTTTATCACGTTATCATTCACTTGCCACAGTCGTACATCATCACACTCCGCCACAGCCCTCATTTTCCCTCTCATTACAGCCAGCTTCATCGTTCTAACTATGCAGTATAATTATGCTGTTAACTTTTACTTGTCGGATATTTTCTTTTTACGGATTATTTCTCGTAACTCAGCGGCCCTTCAGTGTTTTCATTGCACTTCTTCGCAACTAGCATTAATTCTAGTCTTAATCACTTATTACGGTTCAGCATTAAAAGACTGAAAGACGGCAATTTTAGACCGTAATGGAGAGCAGAACATTGGCGCGCACACAACAACCACTAAATAATCCTCCAAATTCTGAGTCCCACTACAATTCACACCATTACCCAAATATACTCCTACACCACTGGCGCTGACAAAGAGCTAACACGTGGTGACGTTGTGTACCAAGACTTAAAGAAGTACAGTCTACTTCTTTAGGCCTAGCTGTGTACCATGGGTGGAGCAGCTGCGGCATCCGCCCCGGGACCGAACCTCCCCGTATTTCCTTGCAACTCGCCGTGGGGGAGGACCATGGTCCAACTCTGGTGAGGCGCCGACTATGACAAGGGGGCGTCGGCTCTGTACTCTGTGTACTGTATTGTAGCTGTAGGACGGCCCCAAAGCATTTGCTTACCTGTGGTCTAAAGGTCTGCTTGGTCAGTGGGATCTGGGTTAAGCAACAACAGCAACATCTTCCATTTCAGTATCTTCCTGATACCACTCTCACTGGTACGCAATAAATATCAAAAACCAGTGCCTCCACACATACCTCCCTACACTTAGGCTACACCTCTTTCACCCTACCAAGGTGCTGAAGGGGGTCACCTTGATACGATGGCACCGATATAACCAGACGGATAGGTTGTTTGATTTTGCATATGTCTCTCAACTTTTCCCTGTCCCCCGAAAAGGAAGATGGTGGACTGCAGGAAAAAGGACAAGTTCAGCCTGCAGTCCACCGGGTTTACGTCTTGATGAGCACGAGGCCACAACAGTCTCAAACCTGACACGACTTTCTCTCATTTCTTCCTCACACCCACCCACACATACAGTATGCCTCAAGCTCTTTCATTAACAGCCAGCTCTACATCTTTCAACACCCTACTTCAGACAACATATTTTCCTCTGCCCCAGAATTTTTCCAACACCTCCAACACCCTACTTCAGACAACATATTTTCCTCCGCCCCAGAATGTTTTCTATTAAATCCTTTTGTTTTTAAGTGACCTGCAGCTTTTGCATCCAACAAACACCTTACCTCCCATAACAATTTTTTCTCCCCTCCACTCCCCCACTTTCTCTACTACACCACACCTGTCCAGTCTGTGAGAAACTACATCTCCTACACCCAGTCAACACCCTATCTCACATTATACTTTGTCTTCTCTCACTCCGTCACTTTTCTTTAAACCAAACCAAAACCCTGCAGCAAAGAACACCCTTCTCCCCTCAACGCCCCCACTTTTTTTCTTTCTTTCTTTCTTTTTTTTTTTGTTTACATATATACACTCATCCTGGAGAAACGACACATTTTATGCTCAGTCAACACCCGATGAAAACCAGCACCCATCCTTTCCCCAAACATCCTTTGTTTCCTTACACCAAAGCTACATCTATTCATATACAGCATCCTTTCTCCCCCGTCCCCCATTTTTTCTTACACCCATTCCCCTATCGTGCCCATGAGAAACTACACCTCATATACTCAAGCAACACCCTACCTAACAATACACCCATTCTCCTCCCCAGCTCCCAATCTTTTCCTTACAGCAAACCTACACCTTCCTACAAGCAGTATCCTTCTCCCCTCACCTTTTTCCTACACCCAACCCCCATCCAATCCTTGAGAAACTATCCTTCATCGCGGGTGGAATTCATCACACACACTGGCTGATAAATGACCCTTCAGCTCGACCGTATTCTTCGGAACTAGATGGCCCCCTCCCATTACCGCCGCTCCCTGGCTCCCTTTAGGTTCCTGGTTCCCTTTATATTCCTGGTTACCTTTACGTCCCTGGCTCTGTTATTGTTTAGTAGTTCGCTTTAAGTCTTGTGGTTCCCTTTAAGGCTCTGGATCCCTTTAGTTTTTGTGACTCTCTTTAGGTGTTTGTTTCTGTCAAGATTTCGTGGTTGTCTTTAGGATATTGACTCCCTTGTGGTACATAGCTCCCTTTAGAATTTTTGTTCCCTTTAGAGTCTCGGTTCCGTCTAGATCCGTGGCTTCCTTTAGGTTCATGGATTCCTTCATATCCCTGACTCCCTTAATGTTCTCGGTTCTTTTAAGGTCCCTGGCTACCTTTAGATCCATTGCTCCATATAAGCCCATGAATCCTTATAGGCATGTGGCCCCCTTTATGTTCCTGGCTTCCTTTAGGTTCGTGGTTCACTTTGGGTACAGGCCTTTCTTATATGTCACTTACTCCCTATCGGTCTCTGTCTCTCTTTAGATTTTTCTTCTTCCTTCAAGTCCATGACTCTTTATATTTTCTGGCTTCATTTAAATCTCTTGCCTCCTTCAGGCCCTGTGGCCCTTTAGGAGTTGGGTTCCCTGTTGGTCTCGTGGTTATCATCCAAACTGTGGTTTTCTTACCTGTGGCGTGGCTTCATACAGATCGTATTAATAGTGTCACCATTAACTCACTGATGGTTGAAACAGGTGTGGTATTCATAACAGCTAACGCCAAACAGTATTTTTGCCCTGACAATGAATCATGCAAGCCCGGTAGAGTAGATTTCTCTCACCTGACACCACTCAATTCATCCTTCCCGGGCTTTTGCTTCTTCTGGGTATGTGCAGGAGGAAGTTGCTCTCTCTCTCTCTCTCTCTCTCTCTCTCTCTCTCTTTGTGTGTGTGTGTGTGTGTGTATGTATATATATATATATATATATATATATATATATATATATATATATATATATATATATATATATATATATATATATATATATATATATATATATATATATATATATATATATATATATATATATATATATAATCATCATCATCATCATCATTATCCGGACCTCCTTTCCCATCCAAGGACAGGGTGAGGAGCAGCAATCTCCAGACAGCCTAAATTTGCCCAATCCAATGGACCATGCTTCCATCACTCATCATTCAAGCCCCCGGAATCCTGGCTGTATCGGATACACCAAAAAACATGCACCACGTTCTGTTGCTTCACATTATCGTATCCGATTGAGTCAATCCGGACACTGCCATGTTAAAAAGGGGTGCCAAAATCCCTGCTCATGCACTTCTTCTCACAACATTCATCCAGCCAGCTCGATCTCTTCTCAGTTCCCTAGTCTCACTGACTTCCAAACCTCTCTTCCTCACACGCTCATCCACCATATCTCTCCACCTTCTCCTTGGCCTACCTCGCCTCCTCCCTCCTTCAAATTCGCTCAGATATACCTTTTTCACCACTCTGTTGTTATCCATTCTCTCCACATGATCATACCATCTCAGTACACTCTCTTCAATTCTGGTGTCCACCGACTTCCTCACTGCACACCTTTCACGAATCACATTATTTCGTATCCTATCCACCCTCTGTACGCCACATACATTCCTCAGCAGTCCCATCTCCACTGCACTCACTCTTGCCTTTTTTCATTTTCATGCCACACCATAGTCTCACATCCATATGTTAAAGTTGGCACTAACACTCCCTCATGTAAGCTTCGTGCAGCTGCAACAGTCAAGCCTCTGTTTCTTATCAAGGCCTTCATTGCATCTGCTACTTTTCTTCCTTGTGGCACTCTACTTTCAACTTCTTTGCACATTTTCCTCTCTTTTCTATCACTGTACCCAGGTATTTGGACTCTCTCACCAATTCCAGTCTCTGTCCATTCACTGTAACATCACACTGGGAGTCACCTTCTCTCTCAATAACCATCACTTTACTCTTTCCTACATTTACTCTCAAGGCACGACGTTCACAGACATTAGCAAAACTCTGCACTAGCCTACCAAGCTCCTGTCCGGTACTTGCAAGCAGTACTGCATCATCAGCGTACAACAAATTTGAGATATTCCACCCATCACCATTCGCTATCAACGCCATCCCTCTCTCCATTACTCGTGTTTTTACTTCTCTCATCACCCCATCCATATATATATACTGAACAACCATGGGGACATCACACAACCTTGTCGCACTCCCACACCGATCGTGAACCATTCACTTAGATGCCCATTAACCCTTACACATGCTTCTCTACCATCGTAAAAGCTCTTGACAGCACCTAGCAGCTTACCATCTACACCGTACATAGACAAAACTTTCCACAATCCTTTTCTGTCGACTTTGTCGTATGCATTTTCTAGATCCATGAATGCCATAAACACCTTATGGTCCTTCTCACAAGCCTTCTTTGCTATCTATCTCACTACAAATATTTGATCTACACATCCTCTGCCACTCCTATATATATATAGATAGATAGATAGATAGATAGATATAGATATAGATAGAGAGATAGATAGATAGATAATTTCCCAGTAATATACAGCCTTTTTTTTTATTTAAGTTATATCTTCTATGCTCCTGCTTCCAGTCTCCCCCTTTCCTCCCTAGCAGGTTTTGCTATCGGTGATTTTATCTGGTATTTCTTTTACGCATGTTACTCCATGAAATATAGTCTTCTTGTGATGAACTCGTATGTATGTATGTCTGACTGTGTATTTATTTTATATCTAGTTTCCCTGTTTCCAGGTCCATTTTCCTCCGATTCCTCTCTTGCCTACCAAGATTCTCAATTGCAGTTTTAATTTAGCATCAATCTTATTTTTTGGAGGCTGTGGTTGCGTGTGAGTCCGTTTATATAAGTTCGCTTCCGCTTCCGTTTCCAGCTTCACTCTCCTCCATTCCTCCTACTCACCAAGATTCTCATTTAAGTCCCTGGCCATTAACATTTAGCCTCTCCTTCGCCGCGCCTCCAACGTTCCCTTTTACTGCCCTGCTCCCCGACCCGTTAAAAATGCCCATGTTAATCACTCAGAGCGTCTCCTAACTCGACCCAGCCATTTTTCATCCGCCTCCAGTTACTCATACTTTTCAATTTAATTTTTCAGCCTCCTCCTCCTCCTCCTTCCTTTATAGCTACTACATGTGCAATCATCTATTAATTAAAAATCTTCCTTTTTTCTTCTTAGTCTCTCATCTCAATTCTAGTCCATTTTCTTCATCCCCCCGCCAGTAATGCCGTATACTTTTCGGTCTAAATTTTTCAGGGTCTTCCTCCTCCTCGTCCTTGTCGTCGTCGTCGTCTTCTTCTTCTTCTTCTTCTTCTCCTCCTCCTCCTCCTCTTCCTCCTCCTCCTCCTCCTCCTCCTCCTCCTCCTCCTCCTCCTCCCTTTATAGCTGTTACATGTGTAATCCAGTACTAAATTCACACTGTTTTTTGCTGTCTCTCATATCGAGTTTCCCTGTTTCCCTCTCATTTCTTTCAGCCTCTTCCAGTTACGTCTATTTTGCAACTTACTCAGGCTCCTTGCTTTCCTTTACAGCTAGTACATGTATAGTCCTGTATCAACTAAATTCTCTCTCTCTCTCTCTCTCTCTCTCATTCTGTGCTGTATATTCAGGCTTCTTCTCCCAGTCTTTTTTCTACTGTTAACATCTTGCTTTTTTCACCATTTCTAGACCCTTTACTTCTATTTTAGCCATCCACCATTTTTTTTTTGTTCTATTTTTTGCTTGTTCTTGCACGTTCAGTTAGTATTCTCCTTCATCAACATTTGCTTCTTGTTCTTCCTCTGATGCTTCCTTTTCCACATACCGTAATTAACTTATGAAAAAAAAATCTTTTATTATATTCCAGCTATTGTTAGGGGAATTTGCTCATGTGAGAGCGAGTCATGAGAGTATAAGAATATTAATAGTGTCATCATTGCCCCTCTCATGATCGGGACTACACTAGTATTATGTTCTACCTAATATTAGATGATTTTATTCAGCTGAGAGTGAGTAATAAGAGGAAAAGATGCTTAACATATCTTCTTCTTCATCTTCATCTTTTTTTTTTCTTCTACTTTCCAGCCTCTCCACCATTTTCTCTTAACCTCCTTTTCCACCTTTTTGCTTCGCCTCATTTATAACCTTGCCCTCCATCTCCTCTTTCAGCACTTCCTTCATCTAATTAACTTCCTCCATATCCCTCTCCACCTTCCCATAGAATTTTGTTACTTCACTTCCTCTTCTTCAGCAACTTCACATGCTGGGCCTACTTCCCATTCAGTTCTACACCTCCACTTCCCTCTCCAACATATGCTTCTATTCCACTCAGTGTAAATCTCTTTCCCCACCTCCTTTTCCAACACTTTCTTTCCATCGCTTGCTTCTCTTCCATTCAGTACCATTCTTTGTCTTCACCTCCTCCAACACTTCCTTTTTTCTCCCCAGTGTAATTTTCTTCACTTCCTCTTCCAACGCTTCATTTCCACGCCTTCACAACCGTTTCTCTGTCTCCATCCCTTCTTCCAACATTACTGCTTCTTGCCTTCTCATTCATTTCCTTTGCTCCATCTCCTCTTCCAACACTTCCTTCTCCTCCTCTCTATCTAATGCTCTTCCTCGACACTCATTTTGCACACTTTCTGCATCTCCTCTTTCCCTCTCTTACTCTTCCACGTAATCTCCTTCTCCAACACTTCTCCACCTTCTGTCCCTCATTTTCTCTTCCTCTCCTGCTTCACTTTCTCTTCTCACTCAAGTCAGGCCCAAGTCAACTCCAAAGGGCCAACTAAGCAAGACTTGGGTCCCTCTGAAGGCTTCCCCGGCGCCACTCTCCAGCCCCCGATCTTTTCCTCCACTGTTCTGACTTGGAAAGCAGCATAAGAGGAAAGTGAGAGTGGGGTGAGGTGGCAGGGAGGGAGGGTAGGGTCCTTTGCTCCCTGTCCTCTCTCTGTTTCCTTGTCCTTGTCTGTCCTCGGTACCTGCCGCTTCCGTCACTCATCTCTCTGTCGGGTGGTACCAAGCCTTTACCTTCCATCCTCATCTTCTAGTAAAAATTATGTCGACAGAACAAAATTTCCCTCTCTCCCTATTTGCCTACGTCTATTCTTGGTGTCTGTACTTTGTCGTCGAGTAGCTGTTTGTCGACTGACAGTGAAACGTTTTATTGTATCGTCCGACTCTCATTTTCTCGCCAAACTTCGGTCGGCTGGTTGCGAGATACCTCTTTCTATCGCTCCATCTTTGGTGTCTTGGTGCCTGTCCTTTCCCCGTCAAGCATCCGTCTGTCTTGTGGCACCGGTGTTTCCTTTGTATCGTCCTTCCTCTCCTCGTTTTCTTTTTAAACATCTGTGGGATGGTAATGACGTTTCTCCCTATCATCCTCCCTGTGTCTTCTTTCCTCAGCGTTCATGCCTTTACTCAAGCTTCGGTATGCTGGTTTATAGCGAAAGGTCTCATATGTAGGCCTATCATTCCTCGGCTAATTTTATCGATAACATATGTCGACTATACTCATTTTTTAAATCGAGGCGAATAGGCACTTGACAGGATGGTGATGACTGGCTGAATGACATGTCCGAATAACATCGTTGTATTTCAGATAATCACCAGGTAATGTGAATCAAATCTAATTTACTGACTCAAATTTCTCCCTCAGATATATGGTGCATTCAGCCAGTCATCACTAACCTGTCATGCGCATCTTTGCTTAAAAAAGAAAAGAAAAAAAAAAGAAACAGTATAGTTATGAAAATCCTCCATACATCACCTTGCCCTCGTGTGTCCTCAGTGTTCTCGATGTCTCAGTCAAGCATCTGTCGAGTGGTAGCAATAAGTCTCCCTTACGTTGTCCTCGCGGCCCCTCTCTTTTTCCCTTATGTCCCCTTCTCTCCTCGACGTCCTCGTTTTTTCTTGGGTCTGTAGTTTTGCCGATACAGAAGGTTTTATAACATTTCTTCCTTAACGATTTATTTTGCTAAGTACACTCATCGACACACCTGTTGTTTTCTCATGTTATTTGTTTCATTTTAATATCGAGGTAGATGTAAAAACAGCTCACTTAAGCACAATAGTGTGACATACTGTATGCAGTAACAGAATGGTAAGGAAGGGGTGCTAGGGGAACTCCATGAATCGTTTGCTCTCTCCCTCTCTCTCTCTCTCTTTGCTGTCAAACACATGCCAGGTGGTTACAGTATTCCCTCCTGCGTCCTCTTCTCTCTTCGGCTTTTCCAATAAACATTCACCCCTCAGCCTGGGCACACAATTGTTGATTTACGATTCAAGGTCCCTGTTTCAGCATAAGGAGAAAACAGCCTCACGTAAAGACATCTTCTCTCTCCTCCAACTCCACGGTGATTTGATGTCAAGTATCAGTCTCCTGGTTGGTTATGAAATATCTCTTTTTTATCATCCTTCCTCTTGTCACTTTCTCATTAAACATCCGTCAGGTGGGCATGTAGTTTCTCCCTGTCAGTCCTGCCTATTCGCTCTGTTATTTCCTTTGTTATCAGTGTATCGACATTCCAATAATTCAAGTAGAAGCCTAGTACTACATGCCCTCAGATTCTAGACTCATGCCCTGCCCATCCTTTGAATCTTGTGACGTGTTTATTTGTTTATTTTTTTTTTAGCTCTTGCTACCTACAGACAATTCTGTTCAGATTTGGGTAGATATTTCTCTCTGGAAGAGGTAGATGTAGCCTTAATAAACCCATTCAATATTACACATCCTTCCTAAGTTGAAAGGAATCGCCTCCAGATGGCAAGAATTGACTTTGTAATATACCTTAGCATAAAAGTAACCCCTTTATTAAGGTGACGTCTGTAGCTAGATATTTTACTTATGCTGCTCCTACGCATTTTACTCACTTCAGGAGAGTGCTGTTGTGGTGAAGAGGTTAAAGGAAGCTATATTTGACCCCACCAGTATAAAAATTCTCCTTAGCTGAGCAAAATAGTTTGGAGACAAGAAGAAAGGAGTCAAAATAATGATAAGTTTATGCTATTTTTTTCTTTTTAAACATTGAGGAAAATCATGTGGTTGCGACAGTAACTTGCCGGTCAAAAAAAAAAAAAAAAAAAAAAAAATACGGGAGTGTAGTGGTTAAAGCTACACTGTTAGGGAGGCAGACTGGGAGTGGACAGCCGAAAGAGGCCTTTAAAAACCTGCCCGTAGCGAGATTAATGCCAGATGAAAGGCTGCCGGTACTAAAAAATGAATGAAATAAAATTAGGCCGCTACACTCTCCTCCTCCTCCTCCTCCTCCTCCTCCTCTTCCCTCTCCCTCTCCCTCTCCCTCTCCCTCTCCTCCTTCTCTTCTTCCTTCCACTCCATCTTTTCTTCTTCTTCTTCCTCCTCCTCCTCCTCCTCGCGGCATATCCAGCCACCAAACCTTCACTTTGTCCTTGGTATCGTACAGGTCGGAATCTCATAAACCACTTTTCTGTATAAACATTGATACCATTTAAAAGGTCTTAGTCCAAAAAATGAGAATGGTTTTGGTGGTATTTGCCCAAGGAACAAAGTTACCAAGAGCGAAATGAACTGGTGATGAAATGAAGAAATGGCACTGTATTGAAAAGTGTTTGGAAGAAAGATATGACATTACCAATAATAAAATAGTCTGGTGGAAGCAAGAATTAAAAGAAAAAAAATGTCATGGGACAGAAGGGGCCAACAAGCGACTCCCTTGATGCCGTGTTCAGGATGCCAAATGAGATTTCGTAACACCTTTTTCCCAGCAGTTTATTCTGTATGTTTCACCTTTTTATCTCTTGTACGATACTGAGGAAAATTATATCCATGCGGTTATTATAACAGAAAAGCCAATATCAGGTCAAAGTATCCAAAATAACTTGCTTAAAGAAATGTGTCACGCAGCCCCCATGCCTGCGAGAAAAGAGCCTCTTCCTTATGATAACGCAGCCGTCAATACCGAACCCGAACAGTCTGTGTAGTTTCTTTGTCCTGCAGCTGTGAATGTCCATGATTTTTCCAATAGCAAAAATATTGGTGCTGACACAAAGGGAGACAGGATACCAATAAATCAAACACACACAAACGCGATCGACAATAAGCTGAAATCATAAAAAAAAAAACAGTGCATGGTCGAATCACTCTCTCTCTCTCTCTCTCTCTCTCTCTCTCTCTCTCTCTCTCTCTCTCACCTGACCTCGCAGCCTCTTTTTGTCCCACCCTCAAGTTTGCGGCGGCTTCAGGAGGGTTGAGGTTCTTTTGTTTGGCCAGCTGCGTCTCTGAGTCTCGGGGCCTTTCCATCGCCTCCTCCTCCTCCTTTTCGGCCTTCCTCTTCTTCGTCTCTCATCTTGTGTCTCGCTTTCTCCTTTTGTTCTTGGTTTTTGCCTCGTGTGTTTTTTTCGTTTTGATGTCGATATCATGTTTATACTGCTTTATTTTTCTATTTCTTTCGTCCATAGATTTTTTTTATTTCCCTTTTATTCTTGGTTTTGCTTAGTCTGTGTTTTTACCTGTTGTTGTATTTATTATTTTTCCCACCGTGGTCTGTGGATTCTTGTGTGTTAAGGACAGTCTTGTGATGTTGGTCTTCTTACCATTTTGCCAGTTCTTTGTCCCCTTTTGCTCTTTGTTTATGCTATGTGTTTGTATGTCTAATTTTTATTTTTGTTTCTCCGTCATTTTTATCTGTGTGTTTGCGCTTTCCTATTTACACATGCGGTGTGTGTGTGTGTGTGTGTGTGTGTGTGTGTGTGTGTGTGTGTGTGTGTGTGTGTGTGTGTGAACAAATTAAACAGTTTTGATTAGATTTTTATCAAACTGAGTGGAAGAGATGAGCGTAGACCAAGAGATGAAACTTTATTTTTTATTATAACGATATGTCAAAGGCCTAGAATACAAGGGGAGGTCAAGTTAAACAGCTTTGATTCGGATTATATCATACCTGGTGGATGGGTTGAGCGTCTGGCAAGAATAAAACGATTCGATTTCGAGAAGCAAGTGTGTAAGATCAAGGTCAAAGCTGGGCTTGTGGGTGTTTTGTGTGTGGGCGAAGGAACTAAAGTAGGGTGGATCTTATATGAATTACTCTTGATGAAATAGTTGACGATAAACCGGGAGTTGACCTACCGGTTACTAATTTGATCAGTGTGTCCAAGCCGTTTTTGTACTATTTAGACTAATCTTTGTGGAAAATTTTAGGGTAAGACTGCGGGAAAGCAATTTTATACTGAGAGCAATCGGGAAAAGGTCAAGGTCACAGGGAAAGGTCAAATATCTGGTTAACATGGTAAAGTCAGGTTAAACAGTACTGATTCGATTCACACCTACCGTGGTGGAACGGTAAAGTGTAAAGCAAGGTGAAGGGTTCAGTTTTAAGAACACTCAGTCAAAGGTTAGGGTCACAGTGACAAGTTAAAGTTCCACCGATATGTGTCTGTCTGATCATAATAACTACAGCACTCTGGATCGTTTGTTAAGCTACTTTGGTGGAAGAGCCGAGGATCAACCAATGGGCTGACATATTGTTTTGGGGAACAGTAGGTCCAAGATCAGGATTACAAAGTTGGGGGAAATAGAATAGTTTTCGTTCCCTTTGGACCAAACGTAGTGGAAGGGTTGAGTGTCAAGTAAGAAGTAAGTAATTCTATTTTGAGAATCCTTTGAGGGCTAACACGACTGGACAAGTGTTCAGTCTATACATCATTACTAGGACGCAGGTGTTGCACACTCTAAGTACCTCTTTCTGTTTGGTGTGTTACTTTATATATGTCCGTGTTTTATCGTTTTCCCTTTCGCTTCCCCTTTTTGTTCTTGATATTCCTTTTCTTGTGTTTTTGTTGATTGATATGTAAAATTTTCCTCGTCTCTCTTCTCTCTGATTTTTTGCTTTATTATTGGTTTTGTTCCGCCGCTGTCTAGTGTCCTTCACCTCCCTCTCTCTCTCTCTCTCTCTCTCTCTCTCTGTTTACGTTTTCATTGCTTTTTGTTCTTAACTCATTTTTTTTTTTTGCCTTTCTTTTGACACTGATTTATTTATTTTCATCCTTCTTTCATCTTTCTTTGTTCCGTTTTATTTTTTTCATGGTTTTACTTCGTCTGTGGTTTTACTTTTTTATTTTTATTATTTTCGCATTCTTCCATGATTTGTGTATCTTGTCTCCTTTGTTCTCGTTCTGCTTTACTTTTGATGTTGATTTATTTGCCATCGTTTGTCATTCATTTCTCTCTGCTTCGTTTTCCTTCTGTTCTTCTTATTGCTTGGTATGTGGTTGTTCATCTCTCTCTCTCTCTCTCTCTCTCTCTCTCTCTCTCTCTCTCTCTCTCTCTCTCTCTCTCCCCACCTTTCCTTCCTCTCTTTTTCCTTGTACTCCCCTTCCTTCACCTTCATATTTTCTCTCCCTCCAAGCCTTTCCATTTTCCTCCCCTCTCCTTCCCCTCCTACATCCCTAGTTCCTCCTTATCTCCTTCCCTGTTTTATTTAACATTTTTTTTTTCCATTCCTCTCATCCTATTCCTCTTCTACTTACTCCTCTTTCTCTATCGTCATTTTCTCTCTCCCTGCTACACGTCTCCAGTCTCTTTCCCTACTTGCATATCTTCCCTTCCTCTCTCCTTCCCATTGTTCCCTCCTTCCTTCACTCCTGTCCCATCCCTCTCTTATTCCTTCTCAGTCCTCTATTCCTCCCTCCCCTCTACGCCTTGCTCCAAGTTTCCCTCCCTCTTTCTATTGCTTCCCGCCCCCTCTTTCTCTCCCTTTTCTCAGTTTCCTTCCCTTTTTCTATGGCTTCCCTCCCCCTCTTTCTCTCCCTTTCCTCCAGCTCTCCTTCCCTCCTGTCCCTACCCCTTCAGGCTGTTGGCACAAGTTTGATTTCCCTGCGTTCGTGGGGAGGCTCGCGCACAGAATCCAATTTGAAAGAAAGTTTGTGGGGTCGACTTCACAATATCGTCAACAAGGGAGGGAGTGACCGCAAAGATACACACCACAATGGCTGCCAACAGTACACAAGTCCTACGCTGGTTATTTGTACCTGAGTAATCCAAAAGAACACACATATTTAAGTTGGAAAGTTTTAAGGGGGAAACTCTCAAGGTGCGCATAAAAATACAGAGTTATACATGGTTTTCTTAGGCACACACACACACACACACACACACACACACACACACACACACACACACACACACACACACACACACATAATATAGATAGATAGATAGATAGACAGATAGATAGATAGATATACAGTATATTTGCTGCTGATAAGCTATTAGTGGAAAAATCTCCTGCTTCATAACTTAGTGTATATATATATTTATAATCCCCATCAGCTCAGCGCAACCTGCCATCTGAGGTAAACTATAAACCCTTCCATCCTTAGCAAGTTTTTTTTTTTTCTGTATTTTAATCTGGCTACGTGCAGGGGACATTCTTTTAGTTTACTGTCTTGTATGGAAAGATAATGAAGTCTTTATCTGACCTCTCCAGCTGCCAAAGTCTCTCGTAATCTCGATAGCATCACATGAAGGGAGAAGGAATATTAGAAATAGTACGATATCGTAGAAGCGCATCAGTGGAGCCTATGGTTATCTCCAAGCTGAGGAATACATGTTGCCTCTCTCACTGAATATACAACCAGGGATAACAACTCGCCAAATATTGCACCACTTCTACTTCTCGCTTCCTTATGGTGGCTAATATTTCTAAGCATAGAGAGACTTGGTTTGTTCCTCTGCTTATAGGTAATTTTCTCTGATGTGATGCGTTAGAGAGGAAAGTGCCGGAATCGTCTACAGTGTGACGTAGACGCAGTAAAATAACACAAAGCAAGTCACTAACCGTACAACCATGCCATTGTTCTTTCATGTTGCCGATTACTTTCATTATTTCCATCTGATGACTCTTTTTGTTTTTTTAGAAAAATTAAATCACCGTAGGAGAGCACCAGAGTAATGAAAAGTACATCAAATTCCTTAAGTTTGACCAGTCTCTCTTAATCTGAAGAAAAATCATTTAGGAGTACCATGAAAAATATGAAACACGTAGTTTTAGAGTTGAAGGTGTTTTATAAAATATCAGTAACGGAACTAAAAATAAATAAGGATATTGATAACACATGCCCAGTTTCTACGGGATCCTTAGTGTGAGTCTTTCATGAATTTTTTTAAATTAAATTATTAACTATTTAACAACAAGAAAGAAAGGTTGTTAGTTCTATGAATGCAGTGATGAGGAAAAGGGAAGTGAGCATGGAAGTAAAAAGTCTGTGCATGATAGTACTGTGTTACCAACTCCAACACATGGAAGTGAAGCTGGGACCTTGTTGGAAGGACACAAGTCAAGAGTGAGAGCAGTGGAAGTGAGCTATTTGAGAGGAGCATGTAGAGTGCATGCAGAGACAGACTGACAAATGAGGAAGTGAAGGAGCATTGTGGTGTGGATGTGGATGTGATAGAAAGCGTTAGAAATACATCGTGGTGGTTTGGCCCACGATCTACGTACGTGTAGGTAGATCTTGGTTTGGCCACGTGGAGAGGATAGAGAACGACAGACTAACGAGGAGAGTGTATGTGAGTGAGGCGGATGGGGGTAGAGGGAGGGGGACGCTGATGATGAAATGGAGGGATGGAATGGAGAAGTATATGAGAGAGGGGTGCGTGAGCTGGGAGGTGGGCAGTGAAATGGAGGGCAACCGGGCGACATGGAGGCGATTTGTTTATGGCCACCTCTTACGGGAGTAAGGTGTCTGTCAATAGACAGATATACAGAGCTATTTTACTCCTAATCATAGATTCCAACAACTTACTACTGTTAAGCTCTGTGTGTGTGTGTGTGTGTGTGTGTGTGTGTGTGTGTAAGGGAGAGAGAGAGATGTGTAATTCACCGGGTCGGTCAGGATCACTTGATGGTCGTGATCGTCAGCTTTTACCCTCCCGGAAGGGAGCTGAGAGCTCATATAGTCCGATCTAAGGGCAAGGCTGTGACCTTCACACACGCACACACCCGTCCCCTTGCTCAAGGGGGACAGTAACCACCCACTTCGTCAGTGAAACTTTTTCGCGACCTGAGCGAGGCGCGAACTCCCGTCAACCAGTTGGCAAGCGAGAACGTTACCACTGCACCAGCGTGTGTGTGTGTGTGTGTGTGTGTGTGTGTGTGTGAGAGAGAGAGAGAGAGAGGGAGAGAGAGAACGCTCGGATAATCACCCCAAAATATCCTTGTGTTTTAACAGATCAAAGTCACTTGCCCCCCTTGAGCGCCCTCCCCGATCCAGTACCGATAAAAATGTCGGTAAGAAAAATGGGTGCCAGTCCCTTAATGACACACGGGCGTCCCTTAATTACGACGGCTTAAAATCTCCTGTTCCCGGTCATCTTAACCTCGCCCTTCCCTACATCGCACCCGAGGACGGAGACACCGATCTGGGAGGCCTTAATTACGAAGTGAGGGTGAGCTCGTCCGCCCGAACTGAAATGGGGAGGTGTTGTCTATTGAGCAGCGGAGCATCACTAATTACAGCCTTTGGGCCCAGGGAGAGGGTTGTCGCCGAGTTAGGGAGAGGGGAAGGGGGCAAAGAGAGGGGAGAGAAACAGGGGTGAGATTGGGAGTAGGAGGAGGGAGAGGAAAGGGAGTGAAAGATGGGGAGTATGGAAGGATGGAAGGCAAGGGGAAGGGAAAAAGAGCTGAGGGGAGAGGAAAGGGGGTAAGGAGAGGAGAGAGACACAAAGGTGAGTTAGAGGGGAGCAGAAAGTGGGAGAGGAAGGGAAGTGAAAGATGGAGAGTACGAAGAGATGAAGGGTAGGGGGAGGAAGGAGAAACAAGGAAAAGTGAGTTGAGGGGAGTGGAAGGGGGTAAGGTGAAGGGAGAGAAACAAGGTTGAGACTGGGAGGAGTAGAAGGAGGGTGAGGAAGGGGAGGGAAAGATAGAGGAGTACGGAAAGAGGAAGGATAAAAGGGAAGGAAAGAAGAGGAAAAGAAAGGAGAGTAAAGGTCGCTAATGGGAAGAGATGGAAAAAAAAGAGTAAGGGGGAGACAAAGAGGGGGGGCAAAAATAGGAAAGAGGAGGAAGGAAGGGAGTTACAGGGAGAAGAAGGAAAGAAGAGATGAGAAAAAATAGGGGGAAGGAGGAAGGAAGAGAAGGAAAGCGTAGGATAGGGAGAAAAGAAAAGGGGATAAGAGGAGGTATGGAGAAGAAGGGGAATTATGAGGAGGGGAGGGAGAGATGGGTGAGGTAGGGAGAAATAGAGAAGGGGAGATTAGAAAGGTGGAATAGAGGGACTGTATTAAGAAGGGGACAAGTCTACTGTACATTATCACAGAAAGGAGAGGAGAGAGGAGCTAGTGGATGAAAGGGCTGTCTTATTGAGAGTGCGACGAAAACCTGAGAAGGGAAAAAAAAGGAGACCTGCTAAGGAATGGAAGAAGAGAAGCTGTAAACAACCTCCCTTCCTCCATTTTACATCAGTTTTGCCTATAGCGTGAAGGGAAAGACGCATCCTGGATAGGGAGTGATGCAGTAAGGTTGGGAAAGAGTTTTGCCGAGGGGAAACAGCTTTAGGAGGACGAGGAACGTTTAAAGTAGGAAAAGAGGATTACGCGACGGAAAGGAAGTAAAAACAAAGAGTTTGGTAACACGGTCGTGTGAGAAACGGAAGAGCCTCTTGTGCTGGGAACAGATAATAAAGTAATGGATTTTAAGAAACACAAATAGCTCCATAAAAAAAAATAAGGTTAGTCCAATGAGGCTCAGAGTATAATAAAGCCATGTAAAGCAAATATAGAGAACTGATAGAGAAGAAGAGTACTGTAATGAAGGGAAAGGAAATGTAAGAGGTAATGAACGTGAGATGAACGGGAAGTGATCAATGAATGGGGGTAGGGTTAGTGATAATGGAGAGATGTGAAAATGCAGGGTGCGGGTAATGGAAGGTAGGGGAGGATGGTGATTATGAAGGGAAGGGAAATATAGTGAGAGGACAAGAAGGGTAGGGACAAGGGGGAAGCAGGGGTGAGAGGAAGGAGGACAGGATATAGACTAAGAGGAAACGAAGGAGTGGTGTCAGACAGGAGAGAGAGAGAGAGAGAGAGAGAATGAGAGAGAGAGATGAATGACAGGCAAGTAAGAGAAGGAAGAGCTACAAATGAGACAGACAAAGAGGTTAATCAAGGGGGAAAGATTAGTGATGAGGAGAGAGCAAAAGGAAGGAGTGAGGTGGAGAGTTGTCAAAATGTAGAAAGAAAGAATTAGGGACGAGAGAATGGCAGGCAAGGAAGAGGAAAAATCAACAATACAGAAGAAAAAGAAAGTAAAAAGTGAACAAGGAAGAGAGGATTAGTGATGAGTAGAAGGTGTCAGAGTAAGGAAAAGAAGTGTCAAACCAGAAAGAGAAAATGGGAAAGTATGAGTGACGAGCAAGGAAGAGGAGAAGAAGCAGGTAGAGAAAATGGAGAGAAAGGGGTAAGTGAAAAGGGGACGATTATTGAGGAGGAGGGGGTGGTGGGGTGAGATGGGGGAAGGCGGGGTGCGGGGTCAATCAAAATAGCTCCTCTTAACCCCCCACCCCCACCCCTTCCCTCCTCTCCTCCTTCTCTCTTCGCCCCCTCCTCTCTTTGTGTCTGGCTTTTGAACTTCCGGATCTCCTTCAAGAGGACCCCGAGGAGGAGATGGAGGAGGAGGAAAGAGGATGAAGAGGAAATAGAGGTAAAGAGGTCAGAGGGAGGAGAAATGAGGATAGAAGAAATAAGAGGATACAGCAGCAAGGGCATAAGAAGAGGAAATAAAGGAGGTTAGAATAGGTAGGAGGAGAAATAGGGATAGAAGACTTAGGACGAAGACGGAGGGTTTGTAAATAGGATGCAGGAGCAAGAAACATTGGCTGAAGAGGTAAGAAGATGAGAATTGGGAGCAGAGATTAAAGAAGGTAATGAAAATATGTTTTGAATAAGAAGGAGGAAGAATTAAAAAACCGAAAAGTTATCAGGAAGAAGAAACAGGTCTAGAGAGAAAAAAATAGTAGAAGAGGTATGAGGAAAATGATATTAGGGTAGAAGAGGCAAGAGGAAGAACAAATGAAGGTAGAGGGAGGCAAGGAGATGAAGAAGCAGAGGGGGAAGCAAAACGTTAAAATGCGGGTCGAGGTAGAATGAAAGAAAAAAATCGATAGAAAAAGTAAATACAGGAAAGCGTACAAAATTGGTAAGCATGAAGTTTTGCAAAATAAAGACGAGGATGACACAGGACAAAATGAAGAATATGCAAAGGGAAAAATATCAGGAGGGGGATAAAGAAACAGGGAAGGTTAAAAGCCGATATAAACAGAAGTGAAAGAAATATAAGAAAGTAAAAAGGAAGGGGAGAAGGAAGAGGAAGGGGACATAGGTAGTAAGGAAAGGGAGAGATGGTGTTGGGTGGAAAGGAGCGACAGGGATTATAGAGAATGAGAGAATAAAAAGAACAAAAAATAATAGGAGGAAACATGGGAGAAAATGAAAAGAAAGAAAGACGAGGATCTAGAAAGTTAGGTGAAAGAATAAGGGGGAAGCAGAATAGGAAATACAAGGAAAGAGGAGGAAGAAAATAATAACAGCAACAGCAACAACAACAATAATAATAATAACAACAAATACAAGGTAGTAGTAGCAGTAGTAGTAGCAATAATAATAATAATAATAATAATAATAATAATAGCAAGAAGAAGAAGAAGGAGGAGGAGTAGGGAGGAGGAGGAGGAACACAGGTGAGGTGGAGAAACAGGAAGAGGAAAGGATAGAATTAAAAAAACACACACACAGAAAACTGAAGGAAGAAGAGGGTAGAAGGGAGAAATAATGAAAAAGATGGGAAGGGGAGAATGAAGAGGGCAGACAACAAGAGGGGATGAAGAAGAGACGACTCGAGACTGGATCTGGAAGGGGAGCTGGGGGAGGCTGAAATGTGGGGAGAGGGGAGAAGGGAAACTTGAAAGGAAGGAAGGAAGGGAAAGGGATGGAAATGGGGGGAGAGATGGTGGATGGGGAGGAAAAAGAGTCACTGGCAAGGAAGAGGGGAAAACGGATACAGGAGGAGGGTAAGAAAAGATGAGACCGGAAAAAAGTTGATGAGGAAAGCTGAAGGTTTGGTAACAGAGAGGGAAGAAAGAATGAATACCGGAAGAGGAGAAGGAAGGGAAGGGAGGAGGGAAGTGGAGGAAAGAGAGGAGAGAAGTGGAGGAAAGAGAGGAGAGATAAACTGGTGTCAGGAGGAGGAGGAGGAAGAGGGCGAGGAGGGTACGAGGAAGGCTTAAGAGGGTGGAGTGTGTGATTGGATGAGGGTGTGGCTTTGATCGTTCATTATCTCGCCCTAACGCCGGTTCACAACTACTCTGTTTACGCCGACATGGTAAGAAGGGGGGAGGGGAGTTGGAGGTGGGGGGAGAAGGAGGAGGAGGATGAGGGGGGGAGAAGGTAGAGGGAAGGGAGAGGATGGAGGAGGGGTAGGAGGAGAGGGTGAGGCAGGGAAAGTAGGGGGAGGGGAAGTGGAGGAGTAGGGTGAAAGAGGTTGGACAGAATACGAGAAGAAGAGGAGGAGGGTCGGACGTGGAGAAGAGGTAGAGGGAGAGAGAGAGAGAGAAGACGAAGAGTAAGAGAGAAAAGCAGGAAGAGGTAGGGGTTGTATGAGGAGTGGGTGGAACTGAGATGGGAAAGGAGAGAGGTCGAGAAATAATAAGAGGAGGAGTTGGGTTGGAGGGGGAATAAGAGGAGAGGTATAAGGGGAAGAGAAAGAAATGGGAGGGAAAAGAAGGAAGAGACAAAGAGTATGGACTGAGAGGAGGTAGGGGAGGTACAGGGTGAGGGAGGGAAAAGCAATAGCCAGGGAAGGGGTGTGGAACAAAAAGGAGGGGAAGGGGGAGAAAAAAAAAAGAGGAAGGTTGGGGAGAGAGAGAGAGAGAGAGAGAGAGAGAGAGAGAGCCTTGTTTGTGTCCGAGCTTAAAGTTTCCCCCAAGTGTTAATGAATTTTTGATCAGCTTTCATCACGTCTCACAGTGTCGCCTAATTGCGTAGGCAACCACCACAGAAAAATAAGATGGAAAACAAAGGAGAAACAAAGGAAAATACAAAAGAAAGGGAAAAAAAATCGACATCAAAAGAAAAGGAAAACACAAAAACAATTACGAGGAAAAAGGAAAATAAGAAAAGGAAGCAAAAACGAAAGAAAGTGCAGCAAAAACATACACGCACAATTGGAACCAAACTGAATTGAAAAAAAAAATCGAAGGCAGACAAACAAGGGAGAAGATGGCGAAAAGCAGCAGACAAATAATAAAAGAAAAACAAAAGAAACTCAAAATTTGCTGTTGATGGGGTGTAGGTTAACTTCAGGTTTTGTTTTTATTTGGTGATTTTGTGTTAGTGGAGATGATAGAAAGTGGAGTGCTTGATAATGGAGTATATAATATTATTAATCTGGGAACAAGGTTTTTAGGCACACACACACACACACACACACACACACACACACACACACACACACACACACACACACACACACACACACACACACACACACACACACACACACACACACACACACACACACACACAGAGAGAGAGAGAGAGAGAGTGAGAGGGTACATAGGACTTTGTGTATAGTGGAGGGTGAGGTGACATGCGTGCAGTTACATTACAAAACCCCTACATTAATGCCAAGCCTTCACCATCTCATAACAAAAGGTACCGCACTAGGGGCACACACCTCACCTCCATGTAACACGCTGACTCTCACGTACACACCATCATTACCGACCGTATTCTCGTTACTGCATGCCGTATTCTCAGTCAACATCTTAATTTTTACGGAACACACCCACGTCAACACCTACACCGGGACTATTCAACTGGCAGCCTGCGGGACACATCAGGCCTTTGAGTCGTTTTTCTTTGGCCCATTGACAGACTCGGAAGAATGCAAATAAGCAAATAAACAAACACGAAACAGAATATTTTCCATTTCTTTTATTTATGTGCTTGGTGGAAAATGTAAAAGCAAATTTTGTATGAATTTTTCGTTTCGTTGTATGTACAAGTGTTTAGGTAGAGGGAATAATGGAGCTAAAATAAATGTATGGTCCTTCTATCAATCTGAGTTTCATATTCTGGTCCTACTCCTAAGTACTTGAATAGCCCTGACCTACACTATCCTCCGTGTTCACCTCTTACATTATATACTCTCGTTCACACCATCACCCCAGCTCTTACTGTCGTTTTTACACACTCTATTCTTATTCTCACACTATAAAATCGCATACACACCTTACTGTGACCAGCGTTCTTTTGGTTACATTGCACTCTCACGTCCGTACCCAGATTATAACCAGGAGTTACGTTATTGCACACTATATTACTTTTTTTACTATACATATCTGCTCACACCTTCGCTATGGTCCCAGCTATCATTTTTATAAACGTTATTATCATTCTTCACTTCTGCACTCACGTCCACGCCTTTGCACATAACCCATGTTCTCCATATTTCAGCTTAGGAGGTTGTGTGGAACAGTGCTTCTTCCTCATCAGTTTATTTCCTCATGTGGTGCGTTAATATTCTCGTTGATGATGTCCCTGCATATTACCCAGTTCAGTTTAACTGAGCGTAAAATTGCCGTCCCCCCATCTTCAGCGCTAAGCTATTAAAAGTGGTTAAGAGTAGAACATGGTAACAGGCACGAAAAAGTGCCATGAAAGGATGCAGGACCCTCGTACTGCCGTATTCAGACATGGAGATAAGGAATATAGACTGGAAAAGGACGAATATCTCTGCCAAGATGAAATGTAGAACTAGAGCAGATAACCCTTTCAGCCTCAAGACAACTTTCCTATTTTACTATTGCTACGGACTGGCCCCATTGTACTGAAGGGGGCTCACAGTCAAAGGCACATCATACCATAAATTCACTCCACATGCAATCACTGTCACTGGATGCACTATATTTTTGTAGTAAGTCACTCTTGCCTAATATAATAGGGAGGTGAATAGGAGGATCAGTACTGTACGTGGGCAAGGCAACAGACAAAGGTAAAGAATGATATGAAGGGGGGCTAGTCACATTAGCAGTTAAGTAGGTGTGTATATAAATAGGCAGGGAAATAGGTAGGTAAGTAGGAAAGTAGACATAGAGGAAGGTAATGGAAAGTAGATGAAATATATGTAAGTAGACAGATAAGTAGAAAGGTAAGAAGGCCGGCATAAAGGTAGGTAGTGGCAGACTAGGGGAGGCAAACAGGTAGTTAAATAGGTAGATAAGAAGGTAGGTAAGAAAGCAGGCGGAAAAGTAGAGTGGCAGACAGGGAGTAGGTGCACAGGTAGGTAGATAAGTATGGAAACAGGTATAGGCAAGATGATTAGTGGAAGCAAGGAGGGAAAGGATCATACCTATAAATAAGTAAATTAGGAAGGAGGCACGGAGGTAAGGGATGGCAGACTGGAAGAAATATGCACAAGGGTAGATATATCTGTGTGTAGGTACGTAGGAAGGTTAGTAAATAAAGAGTGTGCCAGGGAGATAAATGAGAAGCGGACAGCAACATAGTGCAGCATTTAGAATTCATTTTTATGTCGGCGGGTTAATGTCGTTGCTTTCGCTACAACTCCACTCACTGTTTGGCTAGCTGCATGCCGAAGTACTGTACATTATTTTTCTCTTTTTAGCTTAATACTCAGGTTCCTATGGCTCGCTGTTAGTTGAGTAAAATCGTATGGCGTTATTCTGACTACAATACTGAGTTGTACGCGTCCACCCTCGAGCGAGCAAGTTTTGTATGTTGTTAGTTTATCTAAAAGAAGAAACATACCATCCAACCTGCTTGATATTAATATGTACTTTGAATTGATCCGTCTTATTTCAGAATGGAAAGTCGGCATGAAAAGTCCTGTCTCCTCTCCTTTTTTTTTTTTTCCTCCAAGCGTCTTAAACATTAGTCACGCGAATCTAAGTAAACGACACTGATGACTTCATTTGGCTTCAGATCAACGTCAAGCGTTTCTTGCGGCACGTTCACCATATTGCTTTTCAAAGTCCATGGAAAGAGAGAGGGGCATTAGAGGTGACATACCATCAGTTTAGGTACTTGAGACCCTCATGCCACAGCACGGCGGGTCACATTCTTGACTCAGTTTTTGTGTTCAGTTTGGTGCTTTGTGCCTGTTTTCAGCGATATGGTGGAGAATGTTGAGAAAAATCACTTAAGTAATATATGTTACTTTTCCATAAGCTTTCCAGCTATTTGCGTAGATCCATTGCAGCAATAATAGTTTGCAAGACAACAAAGCGTTGATGCTGTGCTTTGTTACCTGCTACATGGCGTATTGGGCTCTAGCTCACTCGCTGGCTTCGCTCGCTCGCTTGAACAACAAGAGAATATGCGACCAACAGGTGGTTTATGGTACTCCTAGGCCACTATGCCTCCCTCTCACTTGGATAAAATCGTCTTACAATGGCTCAAATAGAATACTAGAGTTGTCCCGACCACGACAGGGTTCATGAGGCAAGATGGGGTTAGTATTCTCTGCATGCACTCTTGTAAACCCTTTGAGTACAACTCGGCTAACACTCATGCTCAAATCAGACCCTTTTACTGAGCTAAGGCATATCAAAGGGGAGCTGACTGTGACATACTGCAGCATTTAGAATTCATATTTGTCAAGCAGGACATGGCACTCCCTTTCATCTTACTTCCTCCCACCTCTTGGTTAGTTCCTTGATTCAGTACACCAATTTTCACCCACCATTTTCAGGCTCCTATAACTCACTCTTAGCTGAGTAAAATCATATTGCTTATGCAAGAGTGAAATAACAGAGATGACGAGACAAAAAGGAGCTTAATGGTATCAGCAACAACACTCCTGGGCTCTTATGTGTCATTCTCAGTTCAAGAAAATCGTCAGGGGTTACCTAAAATAGAGTATTAGAGTTGTCTTGACAATGAAAAGGTTATTGGCATTCTCCGGCTTCTATACTCTCAGTTAAGTAAAATCATCTGATGTTTTTTGGAATAAACAGCGAGAAAATACGCACCCACACGAGGGTTCACGAAGCAAGTTGGGGTTCGTATTCTCTACATGCGCTTTCATGAGCCTTTTGAGTACGATTGGCACTGTTTTATGTGATTCGTGGCTCCATCAGACGATTTTATGCGGCTGACAGGCATAAAAGAGAGGTTGACAGCGGTATATTACAGCCATGAGTGTAAGGCAATTTAGCGTCCTTACTTTCGCCTCATCTGCAACCACTGTTCCGTGGTTGGATGCATCATTTTTTTTGTTATTGAAGATAATCATGCTCCTTTGACTCACTCAGCTGAATCGTATGGCCGTGGATGGAACAGAATACTAGAGTTGTCCCAACAGTGACAAATCTAACCATTCCAGGATGAGTACGTCTTTTCTTTTATCTAATCAGTCTGCTACCAGATGATGCTATACCTATTATAGGGTTTTTAAAAAATCTGTCAAAACCATCCCGTTGGAAGTCTCTCTTTCCTATGCTTAAAACAAGGTACCTAAAGCAACAGAACAAAATAAGGAAGACGTCATTGCAGTCAGGGAGGGGAATGTGGAGCTTGTGTTCTCTTCAGTCGATAACTTTTGTTTTTTACTATTATAGTCTTGCTACACCTAGAGTTTAATATGATACTCATTTCAGCAGAATATCTGTAATTCCTCCTTCATTATTCAGTTTTCATACTAGATTCCGACTGGGTACCCAATCGAGAGCTTTCATGGCGTCTAAACGGTCAACTGTTGCTTGAAATGCGCGAGTTCAATTCTACGCTGGGGCAGAAAATAATTTGATGAGCTAAATTTCGTTAAATCAGATTTTACTGATCTTCCATAAGACCCTTCGACACGTAAAAAAGAAAAAATAAAAAATAAATAACAGCTAATACCAATACATCAGTCCTGAATAAAAAAGCGAATTGCTTCAGCCGGGGAAAGTTCCGCGTTATACACACGCTCACCACTTCGATATAGTAAATGTGAAACAAGTGTTAAGTGAAGCAGTAGCCAACATTCATCTGTCTGGTAACTGTGTGACAAGGATGGGGATTTTTTTTTTTTTTTTTTTTTTTTTTTTTGCCTATCGACCATTGAGGCCGGAGCCTCTGGTCATTAAGGCAGATATATATATGTATATATATTGACACATATATACATATATATACAAACATATATATATACATACATACATACATACACACATCCATGCATATGAACATACACACTTTCATGCACACGTACATATATATATAATAATTTTTATTTTATTATTTTTTTGTAATTTTATTTTTATTATTTTTATTCATTTTTTATATTTTTAACCTTATATTACTTATTAACAAAATACCTAACTTAAAGACCCTAAAACTAACCACCTAACAGACAAATCACTAACCTATACTAAATCCTATAGAGACAAATAGCTAGACCTACACTAATGGTAAAAATACCTCAACTAACAGAACACCATCGGATGGGGATGGAAGAGGGAGGGGTAGGAACTATCAGCTCCCCCATGCCTTCCTCCCTTAACCTCTCCCTTCCCACACAGTGGTACCATACATTTGAGTGTCTGGCCACTGCTTCACTAGTTGTTGCCTCATGCATATAGGTCCCGACTGGCAGGCAGGTGTATAAGGCGGAGCTTTCCCCGGGTGTACATACAACTTCGTGGGATAGCTTGTTTCGACTGATAGTTGTTCCCATTTACCTATACTTCTCACATCTTTATTACTGTACTCTATTTTACATAATTTCTGACTGTGTACTCTTGACCTCTTGCTTGCAGGTATTACAGATCCACTTCTTAACCTTATCCCTTTATGTTTCACACATGTAGGCAGTTATATATCTTCTCTCTCTCTCTCTCTCTCTCTCTCTCTCTCTCTCTCTCTCTCGCTCCTTCTTCTTCTTCTTCTTCTAATGAGGGTATAATACAATCTTTTCAGCCTGTCATAATATAAGTAGTTCCTGCTAGGCACCCATTGTGTAACTTATTGCACTTTTTCGATTATGTGTGTGTGTGTGTGTGTGTGTGTGTGTGTGTGTGTGTGTGTGTGTGCGTGTGTGTGTGTGTGTGTGTGTGTGTGTGTTTAAAATTAGAGTTCTGTACAGTTTTAGCGTGCAAGAGCTAGCATAATATTCATTTTCATATTCTCATTGATGTATCTTTCGAACAGTATGGATTTCAGGTCATAATTTCTTTATAACTCTCATTCCAATTCGATGTTTTTCCTCTTTCTCCCAATTCTTTCTCCCGATATTTTTCAACATCGAATTCCATTTTCCATCTTTGGATCCTTTCAGATAGCTTTGTAATTAACATCTTGGAGTTATTTTTTCAGGAGGCATTCTTTTAAATGGGTGTTAAGAATTTTCCTTGGCTTTGCTAAGATTAATATAACAGCTTCAGTGTCTTACATTACACAACATAATTATACTATAAACATAACTGGAGTCAAGAGTGATCCTTGTCGAACTCCATTTGCCACCTCTCTCCAACTTCAGTAATTCCCCATCATTACCATTCTCATTCTTCTTTCAGCTAAGAAATAACGGCAAGAGATGGCAAGAACAAACTGAAACATTATATCATCCAATTGAGGAAGTTGACTACAGGTATAATTAGTTCACCTTCGTCTGATGAATGAAGAGTATTGTCCTTCTGCAACTAAGATAATGTTACGTCTGTACTAGTAAATTCTTTCCATAACTATTCTTCTTTACTAACATCATTCTAGACGGCTGTATATTCTTCCCATAGCGCTTCAACTTGACTTGCATTATTCTAATCTCTCCTTATTGCTCGTTATTCAAGATGGCGAGATGGCAATTTTAGGTCAAGTAAATGTGGTGAGAGTATAACAGGTCATCGCAGTGAAGGAGTTAACTACAGGTGGTGTGTGTGCGAAGTGAGGAGTGTGCACATCTCAAGTAACCGGAGTTCGGGTGTTATCAGGGCGTGTGTGTGATAACCCAGTAGTGGTATCAGCATATCGGCCCTCCCCCCTACCACACCCCACCAGACCGCACCACAACACACCAAACTCAGCCCCGCCCCACCGTGCCACACTACCAGTGCACCGAACCATATCCCAACACACACCCTTATCCCCGCTCCATCACACCATACTACAATCTATGCCCCGTCATCACACCACACCACACCACACCACAACATTACCTGACGCACCAGCCACACCACAACGTACCATACCAGACACACATACCACACCGTATAGCACCACGCCACACCATTCCGCAACTTCCACAACACACCACACGGAAAACGCCCTGCACTCAGCCCCATTCCTTCTCTCACTGCACACACACACACACACACACACACACACACACACACACACACACACACACACACACACACACACACACCAAGGCCTACATTTCTAAGGAACACTAGAAAATTAAGAGTAGTAAAATCATGTGTATCAAGAAGGAAGGTTTACAAACCTAGACAATGGACAAAAGAGTAGAAAGGAGAATTGTGATGAAAGACAAACCTGACAATAGTGTGAGGGGGGGCTCGGAAAGACAGGAGGAAGAAGGAAGGAACATGAAACGGAATACTAGAAGGGAGATGGAACAGACAGAATAGGAAAAGTAAAGGAGATGCAAAAGGAAAAGGAGGCAGTGGTAAGAAGACAGAAGAAGTAAGGACTCACAGAAATCAACTGAACAGTAAGCAAAGGCATGAGAAAAGGAGGAGATGAGCACCAGACACGAAGGAAAGTGGAAGAGAGGGAAACATAGAAGGTGAAAGGTAAGAAGCAAAGAGAGATATTAAAAAAAAAAACACACACACACACATACTGAAGGTAAAACGAAGACAGAAATAGCGGAAGAGGAAGACAGGGGAGGGTCAGATATGAAGGAAGGTGGAATAAAGGTGACAAGGAAGGAAGAAGAATGCGGTGAAGCAGAGACAGAGAAAAGTGTACTTATTAAGGATAGGAAGGAGACAAAAACGGAGAGATAAATGGAAGACAAAGAAGGTTAGATTAGAAGAGAAAGAGAAACCAAAACATAGAAGGAAAGAAAAATGACAAAAACATGAAGAAAAAGGATTGATAACAGAAAGAGTAAAAATTGTGAGAAAAGCAGAATTGGGAGAACAAAGGACAGACGGAAGAAAGCAAGGGAAACAGACAAAAAGGTGCACTAATAAGGAGATAAAAGGCAGACAGAAGAAGAGGGAGAGAAAATTATGAAGGAGAAGGGATGGAGGGAGAGTGAGAAGTGGCCATAAAATACATGAGACTTACTGAAGAGCTTAAAGTGGAAAAGACTATGAACATAAGGTACAAGAAAGTCGTACGGAAGAGGAGGGGGGGGAAGAGGAGGAGGAGGAGGGAGAGGAGGAGAAGGGGGGAGGAGGAAAATTTTAAGGAAAGAAAAACGAAGCCGATCGAAACCAAGGATGATGATGCTGAGAAAGAGAGAGAGAGAGAGAGAGAGAGAGAGAGAGAGAGAGAGAGAGAGCGCCAAAGAAAAGAAGTAATGAGTGAGAGAAATTCAAAGGAGGAAGAGAGAAAAAAACGTAGGTCCTTCAACACCGACTCTTATTAGGCATATTAAAGATTCCCTTTTATGTGAAGCCTCTCCCTCCGCCCCCTGTCCTCCACTCCCAACTCCCCTCTCCCCTTCCACCCCCAGCAATGCTACTTCTCCCCCTCTCCCCGAAGACCTCCCTCCCCTCCTTTCTATGCCTCTCCTTCTCTTCCTCTCCCCTCCCTTTCCTCCTCTCCCAACCTCCTATATGCCCCTCCCTCCCCTCTTGCATTTGATTCTTCTTCCCCTGTCCCCTCCACCCGCCTTCCGCTTCCCTCCAACCTTTGCCTCATCTTTCCCTCTCTCACTCCCTCCTTCCCCTCCGCTCTCCCCTCCTCCTTCCTCCCACGCCCCTCTTCTCCTCTCCCACCTATACCACTTCATCCTGACCTACCTCCTCCTCCTCCTCCTCCTCCTCCTCCTCCTCCTTATTTCTTCAGCTCATCCTTCTTTCCTATACATTCATTTATGATTCCCCCCCCTCCCTTCTTTTCTTCTACCTCTCCATTCCTTCCTCTCCATCTTCATTCCTCCAAATACACCTCCTCCTCTTCCTATCTTCCATCTCCTTCCTTCTCTACTCTCCCTTCTCCTTTTCTCTTCCTTTCCTGCACCTCACTTCTTTTCTCCTCGGTTCCCATCTCTCTCCTACCTTGTACCCCTCCCTCTCTATTTCTTCCTCATGTTTTTCAACCTCTTTCTTTCCCCCCTCCCCCCCTCCTTTCTTCCCTCTCCACATTTCTCTCTATTCTTCTTCTAGTTTCATCTGTTTTCTCTCCTTTCTTATCATCCTTCTTCACGTAAAAGAGAAGAGAGGAGAGGAGAGGGGAGGAAAGGAGAGGAGAGGGGAAGAGAAGACAGAGGAGGGGACACGAAAGAGGAGGGAAGGAGAAGAGAGGGGAAAGAGAGTACAGAATATCATCATCATCACTGTTTACGTTCATATCCCCTGAGTTTACCTCCCTGCCTCTCTTCCCTCCCCCTCTCTCTACTTCCCTCCCTTTCTCTACTTTCCTCCCTTTCTTCGTCCTTCCCTCTTTCTGTTCCTTCCTTTCATCCCTGTCCCTCTCCCAGCTAGCCAACCAACCAACCAGTCTTTCGAACCTACCTAACCGCCTTCCTACCTACCTACCCACCTACCTACTTGTTTGGCTATACTAACCTATCCACCCCTGTACCCACCCACCTACCCACCTACCTGCTTACCTACCTTTCTCTCCACTCTTCAAGCAGTCAACCATCGAACAAACAAACTCACTTACCTGCCTACCTACATTTCAGACAACCAGCCAGCCAACCTACCTACCTACCTACCTACCTACCTAGCAACTTACCAATAAACAGTCCTACCTACCGTCCATCTTACTACGTACTTAACTTTCATTTTCCCTTTCAACCAACCAGTCAACCAACCAACCATCTTCCTTCCTTCTCTCCCTCTGTTCGCGCCTATCTACCTACCTACCTACCAACTTACCTACTATCTATCTATCTATTGCCAGACTCCTTAATCCCTTGTACGGGGTGGCCACAAACAGATCGCCTCCACGTCACCCTGTCGCCCGCCATTTCACTGCCCTGCTCCTAATTCACACACCCCTTTCTCATTTACCTGTCCACTCCATCCCTCCATCTCATCCTTGGCCTTCCCCTCCCTCTCTTCCCCTCCACCTCACTCACATACACTCTCCTCGTCAGTCCCTCGCTCTCCATCATCTCCACATGGCCAAACCACCTCAGTGTGTTTCTCCTAACGCTTCCTATCACATCCACAACCACACCACAACGCTCCCTCACATAATATGTCAGTCTGTCTCTCCATGCGACTCCATGGGCTCCTCTCAAATAACTCATTTCCACTGCTCTCACTCTTATGTCCCTCCAACAACGTCCAAGCTTCACTTCCATACGTTAGAGTTGGTATCACAGTACTGTCATGTAATAACTTTTTCACTTCCATACTCACTTACCTACGTAGCCTATTAAACAAACCAGTCAAAGAACCTACCGACCTACCTACAGGCGTATTAACCAATCTACTAATCTACCATCCAACCTAATTATCTGCTTGTCTACAAACCTACTGGGCAGACATTCTACCTACCTGCATCCGCCTCCTGCTTCCCTACATGCAACAAAACAACAAACTAGAGGGGCACTCGGTGGAGCGCATCTCCCCGACAAGGGCAACGTAATTTCCAAACCATTCCTCAAATGGGTTAGGTTTTCTTATCATTGATTAAGGTTTCGCAAAAAGTGTTTCCCGGATGCAGAATCTGTAATACGATCCGGATCAGTCCCAAAAGTTAACCGATCGTTCCCCGGGACATGGGCTAACTACCCACCAAATTTGGTCCAAACCTCTCTATTAGTTTTTGAGTAATTCCGCTATCAGACAAACAAACTAACAAATAGGGATGGAAATGTACTCTTGTCAGAAAGAACTAGCATGCGTTCCACTTCTCTCTCTCTCTCTCTCTCTCTCTCTCTCTCTCTCTCTCTCTCTCACACACACACACACACACACACACACACCAACAATCTCCGTCCATTTTCTCTTCATCTTCCATAATCTCACTCATCACCTTAACTATAATAACTTTTTTTTAACCATATTTTTGTAATGTTCAGACACTTTTACTCCTGTTTTTCGAACTGGAAAAGGTAGAAATGACCTTAACCCCTTTGCAACGAGAGGCCAAACCCTAAGTTGAATAAAATATCAAGAAAAAAAAATAAAAACCATGCTAAGGGAACACAAAAGTGAAGGTACAAAGAGAGAATAATAATAATAATGATAATAATAACCAGCAAAGTAAGCGCGTGACGAGCGAGCGAGCACCATGTTATCACAATTTCCCTCTGATATAAAATTACAAGCGGAATTTCCGATATTTAATTGCTAGAGCTAATGGCAAAAAACATAGTGGTACGATCGAAAATCGTTTTAAAATTTGATTTCGTAACTGAGGCGTTAACCGATTAGAGCCGAACACTTCCTTGGAAAACACGTGATTCCAAGGGGTTCCTACGCCTTTATGGGTGAGTTCTTAGTTGATAACAAAATTTATGAATCAATATATCATACGTAGAAGGAATCTCAACTCTACTTTAAATAGGAGTAAAGTTATTAGCTTCTGCTTAGCGGGTCAGGCCGGGCAATGTTGGGCAGAGCCGTTCATTTCCAAGCTTAACAGAGTAAACAACGCCCGCTCGCAAGCAAGCAATAATAATAATAATAGTAATTATGATAATAATAATAATAATAATAATAATAATAATAAAGATGCATGATGATCCAAATAAAGGAATCCGATTCAAGTCAAGCTGAAAACATAGAGAAAAAGTAAAGAAAAATAAAACAGACATTACAACTACAACATTAGAGGCGTAAAATACCTATGTGACCTAAATCCTGTCAAGGCAAGAGCTAATCCCGAATGACGTCCAAAGTCTGTAAGAGGATGGGAGGGAGAGACAAGAGGGGAAAAGAGGACGAAGAAAATGGGGAGAGAGAGAGAGAGAGAGAGAGAGAGAGAGAGAGAGAAGACAAAAACAGAAGAAAGAGCAAAGTCGTTAATCAGTCAAGGGAGGACTTAGAGAAATTTTACCCAAAATTTTTCCGAAATGAACGGAGAAAAGACTGAGGAGGAGGAAAAAAGAGAGAGAGGACTGAAAGAAAGAGAGAAAAGTCAGAGGAGAGTAAAAATAGAGGTGAGAGAGGAAGAGAGATGGGTGTCGTGAGAGAAAGATAAGAGTGAAGAAGGAAGAGAATGAGGTGAAAGGAACAGGAGTTGTGTGGGAAGGGGAGAGAAGGTGAGAGAGGGAAGAGAGCTGCAGAGAAATGATTGGAAATGAGGACGATAGGAGACAAATTAAGGAGAATGGGAGGAAGTGGAGAAAAAGGAAATGCTAGGGGACAGGGCTAGGAGCTGGGAAAGGAAAGGGAAGGAAAGAGAAGCAGAGAGAATGCAGAAGAAGAGATTGGATAGGAGGAAAGACAAGAGGTGAAAGGAGAGAGGATAAGAGAGATAAAACAGGAAACCAAAAGAGTGGAGGGAAAAGAAATAATGAGAGAGAGAGAGAGAGAGAGAGAGAGCAGTCAAAAGAAAGGGAAGAGGTTAAGAGAAGTTAGGAGAAAGAAAAGCTAGCGAAAAAGAATGAGATGAAAGTTAAGATAGAAGAGGAAAGGAGATGGAAGGTGGAAAGAGTTAGGGAAGAAAGCCAAGGAAAAGGAGTGGAAGTGAAAAAGGACTGCAGGGAAAGATAGAAGACAGGTAGGTAGATAGATAGAGAGATAGATAAATATATAAATAGAGAGAGAGAGAGAGAGAGAGAGAGAGAGAGAGAGAGAGAGAGAGAGAGAGAGGAGGTGGGGGGTGCAGAAATGTCGAAGGAGAAAATGGGAGGCGATAAAGTCAAGAGGAGTTTCAAAAAGATGGGAAAAAATTGGATTAGTAGTTGAAGAGGTGAAGAGAAAGCTAAAGTGCAAAAAATCGAAGGACAAGATGGGAAAGGACATGGAAGGAGGTGAAAGGAAAGAGAAGAAAAAATGAAATTGCTTGGGACGTGAAAAAAAAAAAAAAAAAGTCGGTAAGATAAACGAGAGGAGAAAAATAGAGGTAACAGGAGACGATCGCCGAGAGAGAGAGAGAGAGAGAGAGAGAGAGAGAGAGGGTGTATGGATCGTCGATAGCGCCTCTGGGTAAGGAAGGAAGGGAGTCTGAAAGGTTTTGTGTCCTAGGCTCTGTTCGTGGGTTCATGTATCAGCACCCTCACCACTAAAGTCACCACAAGCACCCTCACTATCAGTATTATCATCCTTATCACTCACACCAACACCATTATCATCACAGTCATCATCACTCACGGTCACCATTGTCATCATCACAGCGTCTTTATAATTTTTAAGCAGCATTATCATTTATCAGTCAGCATCATCATTATCATCGTCTTCACTGACTGTTACCATCACCAACATCAATGTCATCATCAAACGCCGTCATCATTGTCACCATCAACATTATCATCGTCATCATGATATTCTGTACCCATTGCATTTTTCATCGTGCTTCACCTCTCACCGTCACCATCATCATTACCAGCGTCACCATTATTCACCATCACCATGGTCATTGATTACCATTACTAGTATCATCTGTCACCACACTGTCCATCATCGTCATCATTCACTGTTTCCATCACCGTCACTATCATCATTACCACCGTCATTTACTATAATATCATCGCCACCATCACAGTCAACATAATTTCTCTTCTTCACCACAGTCAGTGACTCCATCATCAAAACCACCATCACTAACACTGGCACCATCACCAAAGACACAACCAACAGTCACCACAGTCACAGTCGTCTTCACCCATCTTCACAGTCATCCTCACCATCACCTTTTTCATCATAATCATTCACTTCTACCACAATTATCATCACCACAGTCACCATCTAGTCATCACTCATCATCCCCACAATGACCATCGACATCACTGTCATCATCATCATCATCATCACTGACCTTCACCACAATCAACGCCACCCTCTTCACTACCATCATCACCATCACTTACCCTCATTACAGTCACCGTCATCATTATCATTATTATCGTGTCATCACTACCACGACTAATGTAACTGCCTGCACCATTCCTACAACCACAACCTCCAAAACTACCACCTCCTTTACTACGACTATCACCACTACTACCACCACTACCATCGCTAACCCCATCTGCATTACTACAGGTACCACCACCACCACCACCACAACTACCACCACCATTGCCACAGCACCACCACCACTACCACCATTCCCACCAGTACAAGATTTATACATTCCAACAACTATTACCAATCACTCGCAAAAGTAATACATTCATGTCCCACTACCACTACTATCGCAACCACAAATACCAACATGACCACAACTACCACAATCACTACCACACAAAATCTACCCGTATTAGACTCAACATTCACCATGCAGGCCCAGCAACCACTCTCAGTAACAACGCAATCATACCACAACTACCAACATTACCCACAACGATGGCAGTAGCAGAAAATGGTATTAGTTGAGGCGCCTGCACAGACTTCCTTTCTCACACCATCTGATCTCTCTCTCTCTCTCTCTCTCTCTCTCTCTCTCTCTCTCTCTCTCTCACACACACACACACACACACAC